>NC_084595.1:39032264-39382264 GCF_033807715.1 Cololabis saira | reverse complement strand
CTTCAATTAAATGGATAACACATAAACGGCACTAATGTCAAAATACCCTAAATAGGAAGTCCTTTTCTTTCTCAATTGTGCATTTTAGTTAAGTACCAGAATTTGGCACTGTGTGATTTTTATTTATTTATTTATTTTGTATTCGTTTTTTTTTACCTTAGAATAATTACAAAATATTTTACTATTTAATAAGACATTTAAATGTCTTCATTTGTCTTAAATCTCAATAAAAGGGTCTTCATTTTAGAGCGAATGTATCCAGTCATCATTAAAAACTTTATTTCATTGTTTTGAGGAGAATCTCTTGCAGAGGTTGCTATGGGGGCTGCTTTTCCTGGTTTTTACTAAATATTTTGGAGGAATTATTAACAGAAAAGTTGCCATATAATCGCAGAGAAAAGTAGAAACTTAAACAATAAACTCACTGATAAAGTTTATTTGCTTTAATCTACTCAATTTAATTGTACTCTTCGTTTATAGCCTGAACTTTTTTTGGGTTATTTAGGGGTGTTGTGAAGCTTAAAATGTATTATGCATTTAATAATTTACGGTTTTAACATAGAGAATGTCTGGTTTGGCTGGTTTTTCATTATTCTGGTGGGTTTTACATCGCGTCTGGGCTGGAACCAGATCATCCAGATCTGGCAACCTGGACCTCAGGGCTAGATTTCTTAGTGACTTGTCTTTTTGGTCTTAAATTTTGTTTGAAAATGGTATTAAAAAGTCTTAAATTTACCTTGGTCAAACCTGTAGACACCCTGTAGCCACTGGCTGATAATGTGCAATCGACTGAGGATAGATTAAAAAAAGCAGCGACCCTTGAACATAAAATCTTTCAAGGCCCCCCTTGTAGACAATTCAGACTTTTATTACAAGCTACAACTTGCTGAAAACACCTGTAACTTATATAGGGCTTGCAATAAAATGCTACAGTTATAACAAAAATACTTTATTAATACCTGTTTATATCCTCAATAATTTTCACTAAATTATAACAACAATTCTTCCCAGGGCATACACTAGCAACGTTGAGATGTTCACCTGTGTAGTGGAACATTAATCTATGTATTGGATACGTTGGGGGAGCAAAATCGCAAGCGGGAAGCAATTCTTGAACAGAATCGCAGACTAGCTGCGGTTTTTGAGCTCACTTTAAGTGCACTAAAGCACTTAAAGTGCAAACATGGCTATGTGAAATAGGCATTAGCACTTATAGATCTGACAATTAAAGCACTTTAAGTAGCAATGGGGCGATGTGTAATCTGCATCGGCACTTTACAAATTCTTACACTTAGCACTTTAACTTTACGGTCACCTACTTGTTTATCAATTGTAACTTGTTTTATTGCTTAATGATTTTTATCTTTTTCTGTCGTATCTTTAAATGTTTGTTTTTTGTTGGTATGAATGTCATATCTTGTCTACTTGTCTGTTGATGTCCGATTCTGTGACTGGCGATAATTTGCCGCGGGGACAAATGTACAGTATGTACAGTCCATGTCTAACAAATAAAATGAATTGAATGAATTGAATTGAATTGAATTTGTAGGATGGAAAAGACCTTGGAGAAGTTGGAAGCTCGGCCTGGCGGGAATTGACCACAAATTTGTGTTTGGAGTCGCCATTGATGAATCAGAGACTTAAGGCAGATGGAAAACTACTGGAGTCCTAAACACAATTGTTGATTCTATAATCTGACCTTGACAGAGCGGTTTGGCAGGCTGCTCCAGTCACAATCTCCCTGGAGGGATGAAAACAAGACGCTCTGTGGACCTGTATCAGAACTGTACCGGGCCGTCTGATAACATCAAGGACAATGGCTGAGGAGTAGCTCTGGGGCAAAGTTCACAGACTTACCGTTCACACACACACATTTGCTGATAACCACACCTCCCTCATTTTCAATGCCATCCCCGGCTCCCCTCTTATCAACCCCCCCAACACAGTCACCAGGTTGGAGCGCCACAAAGGCCGCAGCGCTGACTTGGATGAACCGCGCCGGGATCCCCCCGCCAGTAACCCTCCCAGCCATACCCACATGCAATTCTTCGTCATGATGTTGCTTTTCTGTGCTGAGGTGTTTTTTGCACCTTGACACTGCGTATTTATAGACAGTGTGAAGATGCCTTTTTTCCCTCCTCTATCCCAGCGTCATCCTCATTTGGAAAAATTGGCGCCTTAAAACAACTATGTCGCCGACGGTGTTAACTGAAGTCAAATTCCCTGTTTGATGTATTCAAACGTCGTCATTAAAGTCTGATTCTTATTCTGATTCATGTGATTGGCAACACAGCAGGAACATCCTTCACAGCTTTTTCAAAATGTCTAAATTGGACTCAAAATGCAAAAACTCAAAAGCATAGGGACTGTTACCTTCAGAAATGTTGACACCTACAAAACTGGTAGAAAGTGATCAGGATGTTACATAGTCGATTATTGGGTTCTTGTTGTCAAGTGAGCCAACAGCCCATTGTACAGTAGTACCCAGAGGTGGAAAAAGTACAAAAATATTGTACTTAAGTAAAAGTACAAATTTTCTGCTTGAAAATTACTTAAGTAAAAGTAAAAAGTACCCATTAAGAACATTACTTAAGTAAAAGTATTAAAGTACCTCAACTTAAATATAATAAAGTACCAAAAGTACATGGTGTAAAATGTACTTAAGTACAAAAGTAAAAAGTACAAAGTACAAAGTACAAAATTCAAAGTACAAAATTCAAAGTACAAAATTATTTTCAAAAGGATTGCAAAGAAATGAACAATCCAAGAATTTGCTTACAACTCTAAATAATGGTGATATTATTCTGACCCCTTAGCGTTTGTTTCCATTACCCCATTTTAATTTCTCCCTTTGCTCATCACTGCTGCTGTACCCCAGTGGCCCCGCTGACAGGTTCACCCCCAGCCTGTAGTATGCAGTGACAACATTAAGCAACCCCAGCTGTTAAAAGATGAGACTTTTGAACTTTTAAATGCCAAAACCACCTTAGAAGGGGTGGAATCAAAGAATGGTGCTCATGGACACGCGTGGCCGCCGCTCAAGGCTGATTTATGGTTCCGCGTTACACCAGCACAGGGCCCGTACCCTATGGCGTAGGCTCTGTGTCGATTTAACGTGGAACCATAATTCAGGCTTCAGTCCCCATCGGTACTCGACGCGACGGCGGTTCCTCCGGCCTTCCGGCCCCGCAACTCTCCCGGGAGCTGCGGCTCCTTCCCGGTATATGCACGCGCCCCCCTTCCTTCCCGTCCGCCTTATGGTTCCGCGTTAAATCGACGCACACCTTACGCCGGAGGCTACGGCGTAGGGTGTGCGTCGCCGCGTACCCTACACCGTAGCTCTGCGCCGGTGTAACGCGGAACCATAAATCAGCCCCCGCTGTGCTGTTCTTTAATTTGTAGCGCGTAACGACGTGTCCAATTTTAAATATAGCGGATTAAAAGTACGATTTTTTCCTTGAAAATGTAACGAAGTAAAAGTAAAAGTACAGAAAAATTAAAGTATCAATAAAAGTACAAATTCTCAAAAATCTTACTTAAGTACAATAACAAAGTACTTGTACTTCGTTACTTTACACCACTGGTAGTACCCCAACCAATTACTTACATTATCAAATGGTTTGCAAGATTTAGCCTAAACTGTCAACCATGCCCAGACTCTCCCCTGCGTGACTTCCAGTTGATCCAAAGCCAATGAAGTGGGGGTTTATTTTTCCCATCTTTACTGACAAATCTAAAAATGAATGCCAACAGGTGACTGTGTGATAGATTATGTTTGAACAATAGTTCTATTGTTAACGGTATTAACAAAATATGAGATTTTTTTGAGTTTTACGTCATATAAATTTGTAATTTAAGGAGGGTAGTTAAATGGGTGGGATTAATTCTCACAGAAGTTGGCAGATAATACAGTCTGAAGGTGTTTTTTTTTTTTATCTCTGGCTGTCCCCTTCTTAAAGTTATAGTACGCAATGTTTGAGAGCTAGCAAGATTTGAAAGTGGCACCTCCTCTAAGCCCCGCCCCCTCCTCCTCCTCCCAGCTTAAATCATGTAAAAACTCTAACCAATCCGTTTCACTCGGTCCGAATGAAACGGATTGGTCCAGGACCAGAGGCTTGGCAGGGGGGGAAAGAACCAATCAGATGCCTTCATGCCCCCCTAAAACCGGCCTCGCTTACTGGTGAATGAGACATGGGGTAGTTTTGTTGAAAATGTGCTGTCCAAAATGTCCTGGAAAACTCGACTCCTGCAAATGCGCGTTCCCCAAAGTTTGTGGGGGCGTGGCTTTGGACGGAGCGCTGACGGGAGTGGGAGGAGGGGGCGGGGCTTAGAGGAGGGGCCACTTTCAAATCTTGCTAGCTCTCTAAAATCATGGATAATACCTTTAATACAAATGTTGCTAACGGACTGCATAAGATTAACTGGGTGTCTTTTGTTATTAAATGAACCAAAAAAGATGCTCCCCAACACAACCATTAAAAAAAAAAATCTGTCTTCATTTCAGTAACCTAGTTTTTTTTCCCTTTTTCTTCCAGAGGTCCCACAACATTATTTGTCAAAGGAAAGGGAGGTTCAGAATGGGCAGCAGCCTTGTAATCAGGGGAAGAACTTTGGATCAGAGGAACAAGTCTTGGAGGGTCAACAGACTAAAGAGGAACACGAGGAGCTCTGCATCAGTCTGAAACAAGAGACACTTGTACAGAAAGAGGAGACTGATACTCTTTTATGGACTCCTCCTTCTAATGAAGGTGACTACTGTGTTGATCAAACTGTCGGTGTGAATCCCAACCAATCTCAGAACATCAGTGTAGCAGACAAGGAGTCCTTAGACACAATATCAGTTAAAGGTTCTGAGATACCAGAACCCAGTCCTGACCATCAGCTCCTCTCAGACTTCTCACATTTTGGTGAGAGCCCAGTAGACAGAGCGGGCAAGCATGGGGACTTGGAACCAACTGGAAATGTAGGAACAATTTCACAATACTGCATTAACATATTACCAGTTCGACCTGTCATTGCTACTTCCTCTTAGATCCCGTGTAGAGTTTTCAGGAATACTCCTCATGGGAATCTCAATCAACACACTCCTGGGATTGTAGCAACAAGCAGGACTGGTGACAGTTAAGCTTGAGTTATGGTTCTGCGTCAAAACGACGCTGTGCCTACGCCGTAGGGTACGCGTCGACGCAGACCACACGCCGTCACTGACATGTAACTCCACGAAAATTGTAACTACGCGTCGAGGCTACGCAGACCGAGAGGGCTGTGATTGGTTTGCTTGGTAGCAACGCATTTCCGGTTTCCGGTTTGAAGCAGTCGTGAACTTTCAGCGCTCTTTTCTTCGTGTATGTGGGATTTTTTTTTTTTTTGTTTTGTTTTGTTTTTTTGCACAATAGTTGTCCTTATCTCTTTGATTCACTGTGACCGGAAAAGTCGGATAAACCATTCAGGAAAAGATCACTAACTAGCGGTCACGGGGGGTACTGCACCACGACGAAATGGAGTGACGGAGAAGTCCGAAGGGTTCACGACAGCGTTACGGTGACGCCGTGTGCTCTGCGTTGTTTTGACGCAGAACCATAATTCAGGCTTTAGGGGTGGGTGTTGCCAAGGACCTCACAATACGATACACATCATGATTCTTGACTCACAATACAATACAATATTGCGAAATCCAAATTTTGCGATGTTATACATAGTTGCATGTACATCAGATTATAGGGATAATTAATGGGACAAACTCAGTCAAAACGGTGTATTTCAAATGATCAATGCCATTTTATTGTAACTCCGGGACATAAGCTAAGGTTACAACATATTTGCATAAGTTTTTTGTATTGTTTACATAATATGAAATTAACATTAACATTATTATTTAAGCCCAAGTATACAATAAAGTTGTACTGGATGTACAACCCGTCTGAAACATGATTTATTATTTGAAAATAAAACTGCAAAAAAATCAATATTCAAATTTTGAATACCGATATCAAATGGGCTGGCAAAATATTGCGATATATTACCATATCAATATTTTTTCCCACCCCTAGTAACAGTCTAGCAAATCATGAAGCCAGATAAAACAAGTTTGAATCAAGAACTAAAGTGTAAACTAAATAAAAGCTACTTTGTTTTGCCAGCTATTGACTTATGCAGCCTCATTTGATACTGTCCCAAATCAAAAGTAAAACAATGAGACTCTGGTGTTCATCAGCATTGACATGTGCTAGTTTCACTGCGTTGTGATACATGTACTAAGCCTCCCCAACACAACCATTAAAAAAAAATCTGTCTTCATTACAGTAACCACCTTTTTGTTTCCCTTTTTCTTCCAGAGATCCCGCAACATTATTTGTCAAAGGAAAGGGAGGTTCAGAACGGGCAGCAGCCTTGTAATCAGGGGAAGAACTTTGGATCAGAGGAACAAGTCTTGGAGGGTCAACAGACTAAAGAGGAACACGAGGAGCTCTGCATCAGTCTGAAACAAGAGCCACTTGTACTGAAAAAGAAGACTGATACCCTTTTATGGACTCTTCTTACTAATGAAGGTGACTACTGTGTTGATCAAACTGTTGGTGTGAATCCCAACCAATCTCAGAACATCAGTGTAGCAGACAGGGAGTCCTTACCAGTTACACACACACACACACACACACACCAAATTTTGTTTGGTGACACCGTGACGGCTGACTTTGGGTCTTTGTCCGGATCTTTTAGTCCCAAAGTTAGGAACCTGGGAGTTATTTTTGATAGCTTTTTAAAATTTGACCGACAAGTGGACAATGTCGTGAAGACAAGTTTTTATCAATTGCGTCTTTTAACCAAAGTCAAAACATTTTTGAGCCGTCACGATATGGAGAGAGCTGTCCACGCTCTAGTCAGCTCCAGATTGGACTACTGTAATGCACTTTATGTTGGCATTGCCCAATCCTCTTTTAGCCGTCTTCAGCTGGTACAAAATGCAGCTGCCCGTCTTTTAACGAACACACCCAGACGAGAGCATATCATCCCGGTCCTCTATTCCCTTCACTGGCTGCCTGTTCGTTTTAGAGTTGATTTTAAACTTTTAATGTTTGTTTTTAAAGCTCTTAACGGCCTTGCCCCTCCTTATTTATCGGAGATTTTAACGGTGCGTGAGCCTGGCAGAGCTCTGAGGTCCTCCAACCAACGTTTGTTGGAAGTGCCCAGGTCAAAGCAGAAGCACTGGGGTGACCAAGCTTTTTCAGTTGCCCCAGGCTCTGGAATAAGCTCCCCTGTGAGTTACGCACCATCTCTGACCTTGGCCTTTTTAAATCTAAAATTAAAACTTATTTATTCAGGGTGGCTTTTAATACCCAGTAGTGTGGCGACACTTTTTTATACTTGATGTTTTTATATGTTCATATGTTTTATTCTTGTTTTATTTTGTTGTATGTTATGTAAAGCTCTTTGGTTCACCTTGAGGTTGATGTAAGGTGCTATACAAATAAAGTACATTTACACACACACACACACACACACACACACACACACACACACACACACACACACACACACACACACACACACACACACACACTAATGCTTGATGAGGCAAGAGGATGTGTGCTACTCCCACATTCCTCTGCAGTGATGTGAAACTTGCAGCTTCTGCTTCTCAGCAGCTTCAGTTAACACATATAAACCAATAAGCACAGGATTAATATTCAAAGTTATGGCATAATCATGAAAAATGATAAATTCAACATTTTTCTATATTTATATACATAATTATTCCAACACTCCCCAACACAACCATTAAAAAAAATCTGTCTTCATTTCAGTAACCACGTTTTTGTCTCACCTTTTATTCCAGAGCTCCCACAATATCATTTATCAAAGGAAAGGGGGGTTCAGAATGAGCAGCAGCCTTGTAATCAGGGGGAGAACTTTGGATCAGAAGAACAAGTCTTGGAGGATCAACAGACTAAAGAGGAACACAAGGAGCTCTGCATCAGTCTGAAACAAGAGCCACTTGTACTGAAAAAGGAGACTGATACTATTTTATGGACTATTCCTTCTAATGAAGGTGACTACTGTGTTGACCAAACTGTCGGTGTGAATCCCAACCAATCTCAGAACATCAGTGTAGCAGACAAGGAGTCCTTAGACACAATATCAGTTAAAGGTTCTGAGATACCAGAACCCAGTCCTAACCATCAGCTCCTCTCAGACTTCTCACATTTTGGTGAGAGCCCAGTAGACAGAGGGGGCAAGCATGGGGACTTGGAACCAACTGGAAATGTAGGAACAACTGAACAAACGACACATCACAAACACATTGATGAACGCAGTGGAATGTTAGTGATACCATGTTATACTCGCACGGAAAAAAGAGGTGAATATAGATGTGTCCTCTGTGGGAAAGTGTTTCCACACAAGTCCAAAGTGATCAGGCATGTGAGAATCCACACAGGTGAGAAGCCATATGGTTGTGACATCTGCGGAAAAAGCTTCAATCAAAAATCCACGCTGGACAATCATAAAGGAATCCACTCCAGCGAGAGGCCTTATTCCTGTGACATCTGCAGTCAAAGATTTCAGGAGAAATCAAAACTGGAGGCACATATCATTTGGCACACAGGTGAGAACCCTTTCAAATGAATGGTTGAGCATCGTCTGCAAACCATGATAGAATATCTCCACACAGACATAGTTACATAAGTTAGAGTCCGTGCACTTGGAATCAGAGGTGGACAGAGTACTCGACCCCAGTACTTGAGTAAGAGTACAAATACTACTGGTCAAAATTTTACTCCGTTACAAGTAAAAGTAGCTCAGTCAAAATATTGCTCGAGTAAGAGTAGAAAAGTACTTGCTTTGAAAGGTACTTAAGTATCCAAAAGTAAATGCTTTTAAATGTACTTTAAGTAAAAGTAAGAGTAAGAGTAAGAGTAAATTTCTTATTTTCCACATCAGTAAATTACTATATTTTTTCTAAATTAATTTAAGGATCTTTTAACTCTTGTTTCTGAGAATTCGATGTTGAGTTGTTGAAAGCAGAGAGGTAGTTCTGCTTCAGCAGACACAATAAACATTTGAAAATAAATGTGTGTGGTTTGTCTGTGCCCTCGTTTTTTACTCGGTCGAACTCAAACATTGAGTTAAGATACGGCCAAGGATTTTGTGAAAGTCCCTGCTCCGAGTCCGGCTCATTATCAGACTCAGACGACTCAGCGGATTGTCTTTCTTCTCCTGACGCAGGCGTAGCCATTGTTGCCGCTCTGTCTTGACAAACGCAGGCTACTTTGGCGGTATCGTTTTGAGGAGGCTTGACGTATTTCCGCTTTACGTACATCCCAGTGGAGAGCGTGCACTGTGATAGGTCTCCTCCTTTGACAAAAACAGCTTGTGTCCAATAGGATTTTAGGGAAGAAGAAAAAAGAGCAGACCTGAAAGTAACGAGTACTTTTCAGCCTTCCTAGAAATTTACTCGAGTAAAAGTAAAAATATTTGTCTTGGAAATGTATTCAAGTAAGAGTAATAAGTACCAAAGAAATCTAATACTCAAGTACTCTTGTCACTTTTATTCCACACATAAAGAATATTACGAAGATAGGTTTTTACCATCTTAAGAATATAGCCAGAGTCCGCCCGTTTCTCTCTCAGGCCAGCACGGAGGTGCTGATGCATGCTTTTATCTCATGTCGTTTAGATTATTGTAATGCCCTGCTCTCTGGTCTTCCTAAAAAGAGTATTAAGAACCTACAACTACTACAGAATTCAGCCGCTCGCGTGCTGACGAGGACCAGAGGGCGGGAGCACATTACACCTGTTTTAAAATCGCTGCATTGGCTCCCCGTGCGCTTCAGGATTGATTTTAAGGTTCTTTTACTGGTTTTTAAGTGTTAACGGTCTTGGGCCATCTTATTTATCTGACCTGCTTTTACCGTATCAACCCTCACGGACCCTGAGGTCCTCTGGCACCGGCCTTTTAACCATTCCCCGAACGCGACCAAAACCCACGGTGAGGCTGCATTCAGCCATTATGGCCCTTCTTTATGGAACAGCCTGCCAGAGAACCTCAGGACCGCAGAGAATGTTGATATTTTTAAAAGGAGGCTCAAGACACACCTTTTTAGTTTGGCTTTTATCTGATCTCATTTACCTAGTCTTTTCAGCTATTTATTGTATTTATTAGGGCCCGAGCACCTTCAGTGCGAAGGCCCTATTGTATCTGTAGGAATTTTTCTTTTTTCTTTCTTTCTTCTGACGAAAGGAGGGCCTTTTTGCCCCCCTAAACGTGCCCAAAAAGTCACCAAATTTTGCATGAAAGTCAGGCCTGGCGAAAAATTTGATATTTCATGGTTTACATTAATGGGCGTGGCAAAATGGCTCAACAGCGCCCCCTTGAAAACTTTGTGCCTCAAGCCCCATGATACGGTTTGACGTACATGCACGAAAATCGCTACACACCTGTATCAGTACACAACTTAAAGAAAAGTCTCTTGGCGACATGGCCGAAACCGAACAGGAAGTCGGCCATTTTGAATTAATCGTGTCACTTTGGCGCAATTTATGCCATTCCTTCGGCAGTTAATACGGCCCGAACCGTAACGTGCCCCCAAGTGTGTTATACATCAAAATGTGCGTCTCCATCCTGCGACAACACGCATTACTTTTCTCTTTCAAAAGCTTTACCGTGGCGACGCTAGACGCCAAAAAGCGCGCCCACCCTTCATCTGGTTGGTTCAGACAGAAAAAACTTTGCGCCTCAAGCCCCATAATACGGTTTGACGTACATGAACGAAAATCGGTACACACCTGTATC
This sequence comes from Cololabis saira, assembly GCF_033807715.1. Classification (NCBI taxonomy): domain Eukaryota; kingdom Metazoa; phylum Chordata; class Actinopteri; order Beloniformes; family Belonidae; genus Cololabis; species Cololabis saira. The sequence goes on along the minus strand of NC_084595.1, from coordinate 39,371,475 downwards.
ATGTTGCAACTTAAAGAAAAGTCTCTTGGCGCCATGGCCGAAAACGAACAGGAAGTCGGCCATTTTGAACATTCTGAATTAATCGCGTAATTTTGGAGCAATATGAGCCATTCCTTCGAGAATTAATACGGCCCAAACCGTAACGTGCACCCAGGTGTGTTATACCTCAAAATGTGCGTCTCCATCTTGCGACTACGCGCATTACTTTTCTCTTTCAAAAGTGTTACCGTGGCGATGCTAGACGCCAAAAAGCGCACACCCCTTCATCTGATTGGTCCATATTTGATAGTTCTCCAAAAGTCACCAAATTTTGCATGCAAGCCAGGCCTGGCGATAAATGTGATATTTCATGGTTTGCATTAATGGGCGTGGCCTAACGGCTCAACAGCGCCCCCTAGAATACTTTTCTCTGCCATAACTTTTGAATGGTTTGACATAAAGCGTCGTGAGTGGTGTCATGAGACTCGGTATGGAGTCCTCGACCTTCATTGGCCTTAATTAGCCCCGTCCCTTCTTCTGATTGGTTGTCCCGATTTTCTGCTATAACTTTTGAATGGTTTGACATAGAGAGTCGTGGGTGGTGTCATGGGACTCTTTATGAAGTCCTCGACCTTCATTGTCCTGAATTAGCCCCGCCCCTTCTTCTGATTGGTTGTCCCTTTTTTCTGCTATAACTTTTGAATGGTTTGACATAGGAAGTCGTGGGTGGTGTCATGGGACTCGGTATTAAGCTATTAAGCTTCGTTGGCCTTAATTAGCCCCGCCCCTTCTTCTGATTGGTTGTCCCGATTTTCTGCTATAACTTTTGAATGGTTTGACATAGAGAGTCGTGGGTGGTGTCATGGGAATCTGTAATGAGTCCTTGAGCTTCGTTGGCCTTAATTAGTCCCGCCCCTTCTTCTGATTGGTTGTCCCGATTTTCTGCTATAACTTTTGAATGGTTTGACATAGGAAGTCGTGGGTGGTGTCGTTTCTGATATGCTTATGGGGGGCGGTGGCCGTGAGTGCGAGGGCCCGTTCATCGCTGCTTGCAGCTTTAATTAGGGCCCGAGCACCTTCAGTGCGAAGGCCCTATTGTATTTGCAGGAATTCTTTGTATTATTTTTTTTTTTTATTATTATTTTTCTGACAAAAGGAAGGCCTTTTTGCCCCCCTAAACGTGCCCAAAAAGGCACCAAATTTTGCACGCAAACCAGGCCTGGCGAAAAATTTGATATTTTATGGTTTGCATTAATGGGAGTGGCAAAATGGCTCAACAGCGCCCCCTAGAAAACTTTGTGCCTCAAGCCCCACGATACGGTTTGTCGTACATGCACGAAAATCGGGACACACCTGTATCATGGGGCAACTTAAAGAAAAGTCAGTTGGAGTCATGCCCGAAACCGAACAGGAAGTCGGCCATTTTGAATTAATCGTGTCACTTTGGCGCAATTTATGTCATTCCTTCGGCAGTTAATACGGCCCGAACCGTAACATGCACCCAAGTGTGTTATACATCAAAATGTGCGTCTCCATCCTCCGACACCACGCATTACTTTTCTCTTTCAAAAGCGTTACCGTGGCGACGCTAGACGCCAAAAAGCGCGCCCACCCTTCATCTGGTTGGTTCAGACCGAAAAAACTTTGCGCCTCAAGCCCCAGAATACGGTGTGACGTACATGAAAGAAAATCGGTACACACCTGTATCATGTCGCAACTTAAAGAAAAGTCTCTTGGCGCCATGGCCGAAACCGAACAGGAAGTCGGCCATTTTGAACATTCTGAATTAATCACGTAATTTTGGAGCAATATATGCCATTCCTTCGAGAATTAATACGGCCCGAACCGTATCGTGAACCCAGATGTGTTATACGTACAAATGTGCGTCTCCATCCTGCGACTACACGCATTACTTTTCTCTTTCAAAAGTGTTACCGTGGCGACGCTAGACGCCAAAAAGCGTGCCCCCCCTTCATCTGATTGGTCCATATTTGATAGTTCCCCAAAAGGCACCAAAATTGGCATGCAAGCCAGGCCTGGCGATAAATTTGATATTTCATGGTTTGCATTAATGGGCGTGGCAAAATGGCTCAACAGCGCCCCCCGGAAAACTTTGTGCCTCAAGCCCTACAATACGGTTTGACGTACATGCACGAAAATCGCTACACACCTGTATCATGGCACAACTTAAAGAAAAGTCTCTTGGAGCCATGGCCGAAACCGAACAGGAAGTCGGCCATTTTGAAATCTGATTGGTCCATATTTGATAGTTCTCCAAAAGTCACCAAATCTTGCATGCAAGCCAGGCTTGGTGATAAATTTGATATTTCATGGTTTGCATTAATGGGCGTGGCCTAACGGCTCAACAGCGCCCCCTAGAATACTTTTCTCTGCCATAACTTTTGAATGGTTTGACATAGGAAGTTGTGGGTGGTGTCATGGGACTCTGTATGGAGTCTTTGAGCTTCGTTGGCCTTAATTAGCCCCGCCCCTTCTTCTGATTGGTTGTCCCGATTTTCTGCTATAACTTTTGAATGGTTTGACATAGAGAGTCGTGGGTGGTGTCATCAGATTCTGTATGGAGTCCTTGAGCTTCGTTGGCCTTAATTAGCCCCGCCCCTTCTTCTGATTGGTTGTCCCGATTTTCTGCTATAACTTTGGAATGGTTTAACATAGAGAGTCGTGTCTGGTGTCATCAGATTCTTTATGGAGTCCTTGACCTTCATTGGCCTGAATTAGCCCCGCCCCTTCTTCTGATTGGTTGTCCCTTTTTTCTGCTATAACTTTTTAATGATTTGACATAGGAAGTCGTGGGTGGTGTCATTTCTGATATGCTTATGGGGGGCGGTGGCCTGAGTGCGAGGGCCCGTTCATCGCTGCTTGCAGCTTTAATTGTATTTACTTTTTTAGCTTTTTTTATTATCTTTAAACCTTTAATCCATTTTAGTGACTTTGTATTTTATGTTATTTATTATTCATCTTAAGTTTTGTATAGATTTCTCTAAAATTTTACACTTTTTAGGCATTTTTTACTTTCTTTTAATCTTTTAGTTTTTAGCTCCAGTGTTTCCTCAGGGGGGTCGTCCACACTGGGAGGTGTGTCTGCTCCGCCCATGGGGGTGTCGTCATGGGGATCCCTCAGGCCTGGGTAGCTGGGGGTGGGACTCCACCTTCTGTGTGGGGTCTGTCCTGGTCTGTCCGGGTTGGGGGGGTCTCTGTGGCGATGCTCCCTGTGGTCGTGGTCGGTGGAGCCTCTCAGTGTGGACGGCCACCCATAGGTAGTGTTTTCCTCACCTGGATCGTTAGTGCTAAGCCATGTCACCAGTCCACTTATTGTGTGTGTGTGTGTGGGCGTGTGAGTGTATGCACATGTGTATGAGTGTGAGTGAGGGTGTGTGTATGCGTGGGGGGTGGGGGGTGGGGTCGTATGGGATGTTTTAAATTGTACTTTTGATTGTTATTTTATTTTGTATGTAAAGCACCATGAGTTGCATTTACACTGCATGAGTTGGTGCTATATAAATAAATAAAGTTTAAGTTTAAGTTTAAGTAAAGTACAAATCCTCTGGATATGTACTTAAGTACAGTACTCAAGTAAATTTACTCCGTTACTGTCCACCACTGCTTGGAATGCAGTGTGGCAAATGTGGTGGAAGTGTTTTTAATTCATTAGTCCATGATTCATCTACATGTATGTCACCTGTCACCATGCTCTGCTGCATTCAGGTGTATATTCACACAATGCCAAGGAGGAAATGCATCTCCCCAGTAACCCGGGGAATTGTCTGATGAAGAATACACAGGAAGGGTTTGTCATAAACATAACAACAGAATTTGAGTTTGTTGCAAAGATTTAGAGAGAAAGGTTAGGTTTACACCTCTGTACAAGCTTGAGGATGGAGAGATGGGTGAACATAGTACCGAAGAGTCGGACCTCAGCTACACAGCAGTTCTTATCCTGTCATTATATTGAGCATCTCTATTTGGTGTTGCTTTTCTTTTCAGACCTTCTGCACCCTAAGGACCTCATCTCTCCACGAATGAAAGAGAAACAAGTCTGCACCAGTGGAGATGAAGGGCAGCTTGAATGGAGACAGCAGACTGACGGATTGGTCCCGCCTCCTCCATCCTACGAAGGATACCACTGTGTCGTTCACATTCCCCGTCTGGATCCTGCTGGATCTCAAAGGGCTTCAGAGGAACAGTCAATAGACGCCGTATCAGATCACGAAAGAGACAAGCAAGGACAAGGGAGAAGTCACAAGAGCAAGGAGTATAATCCCAGCACGTTAAAGACCCCTCTTAATTCTCATACAGCTGAACGGTGTGAGCATAAATGTAACACTTGTGGGAAGACATTTAATATCAGATCCAAATTGATCACGCACATGACAATCCACACAGGAGTGAAGCCACACTCCTGCCAAGTCTGTGGTAGGAGATTTAAACTGAAATCAATACTAACTGTTCATCAAAGAATCCACACAGGCGAGCGGCCGTACGTCTGTGACATCTGCGGAAAAAGATTCAATCAAAAGTCCATACTGAACGTTCACAAGAGAAGCCACTCCAGCGAGAGGCCTTATTCCTGTGATATCTGCAGTAAAACTTTCAAGCAGAAATCAAAACTGGAGGTTCATAACATTTTGCACACAGGTGAGAACCCTTTCAAATGAATGGTTGAGCATCGTCTTCAAACCACAATAGAATATCTCCACACAAACATAGTTACATAAGTTACAGTCCGTGCACTTGGAATGCAGTTTGGCTAATGTGGTAGAAGTGTTTTTAATTCATTAGTCCACGATTCATCTATGTCACCTTAAGGAAACCACTTATCAGTGAGGTTTATTTAAAAAAGGAAAAAAGGCCTGAATTTCCTGAAGATTATAAAGATTGGACTCAGGAGCAGCCAAGACAAGTCATGTGGTCTAAATCCATATTTAGCATGTTTCAGGGTGATAAATGCATCTGTGTAATGGCAGAAGTGGGTGGAATGATGCTCACATCACACCTCGTGCCGACTCTGCAAGCCTGCGGAGGAAGTATCGTGATCTTGGATTGCTCTTGTTAATTAAGTCATAATTAAGTCAAGGTTCAGCAACTGTGGGCAAGTGTGAGCACTTCTGTAAAAGCAGACATGTTGGCTGTTGCTCTGCTGCATTCAGGTGTATATTCACACAATGCCAAGGAGGAAATGCATCTCCCCAGTAACCCGGGGAATTGTCTGATGGAGAATACACAGGAAGGGTTTGTCATAAACATAACAACAGAATTTGAGTTTGTTGCAAAGATTTAGAGAGAAAGGATAGGTTTACACCTCTGTACAAGTTTGAGGATGGAGAGATGGGTGAACATAGTACCGAAGAGTCGGACCTCAGCTACACAGCAGTTCTTATCCTGTCATTATATTGAGCATCTCTATTTGGTGTTGCTTTTCTTTTCAGACCTTCTGCACCCTAAGGACCTAATCTCTCCACGAATGAAAGAGAAACAGCTTGAACCGAGACAGCAGACTGACGGATTGGTCCCGCCTCGTCCATCCTACGAAGGATACCGCTGTGTCGTTCACATTCCCCGTCTGGATCCTGCTGGATCTCAAAGGGCTTCAGAGGAACAGTCAATAGACGCCGTATCAGATCACGAAAGAGACAAGCAAGGACAAGAGAGAAGTCACAAGATCAAGGAGTATAATCCCAGCATTGTAAAGACCCCTCTTAATTCTCATAAAGCTAAACGGCGTGAACATAAATGTGACACTTGTGGGAAGACATTTAATTTCAGATCCAAATTGATCACGCACATGACAATCCACACAGGAGTGAAGCCACACTCCTGCCAAGTCTGTGGTAAGAGATATAATCGGAAATCACTTCTATCCGCTCATGAAAGAATCCACACAGGCGAGCGGCCGTACATCTGTGACATCTGCGGAAAAAGATTCAATCAAAGGTCCACACTGAACGTTCACCAGAGAACCCACACGGGCGAGAGGCCGTTCCCCTGCGAAACCTGCGGCAAACACTTCACTCAGAAATCAGCTCTGACCTTACACCAAAAAATCCACACGGGTGAGAAACCGTTTTCTTGCCCAACATGTGGTAAACGTGTGATGAGTAAATACGCATTGTTGTCTCACATGAGAATGCACACAAAAAGAGTTGTACTCCTGTAGTAACACAAGCAATAGGTTTCAGACTAAAAGGGGACCTATTATGAAAAACAGGTTTTTTCTTGTTTTAACATATATAAAGTGGTCTCCCCTCAGCCCATCGGCGTCGCCAGACAGATTTTACTGGGGCACGTGCCCCAGTATTGATCTGCAGTGCCCCAGTAAAAATTTCACCAGTAAAAAATGAATTTCGGAGTTTTAACTCCACATAGAATACACCAGTGTTGTGCATGAACGCATTCAAATGAACGAATAATCCTTCTCATTTCACCAGCGGGCGGCGCGCATATTTAAAATGCTCGACCAGCCCAGTGCAGTCTTTACAAATGAAGGCTGATTTATGGTTCTGCGTTAGACCAACGCGGAACCTACGGCGTAGGATACGCGGCGTGCGGACCGTATGGTTCGCGTCGCCGCGTACCTTACGCTGTAGTCCGCGCCGTCGATTTAACGCGGAACCATAAATCAGCCTTGACCAGTGAAGAGAGAGACGTTGCAGACGCAGCGTCAGCGAGCCGTCAGATGATGATCCGCTTATCATTATCTGCAGTACTCGAGTTGAAGGGGGATGAGGGGGGATGGCATCCCCCCTGAAATAAAAACAGTAAAAATCATCCCCCCTGTAAAACTGCCATCCCCCCTTTCCATCCCTTATGTCATTTCATCAATGAATGTGGTTTTACTGCTATTTCCACATTTAGAGTCATCAGCAGAAAAATAACACCATAAAAATAACTTATTTGACAATTTTCACCTGTTTCAAGTAAATTTTCACTTGAAATAAGTAGAAAAATCTGCCAGTGGGACAAGATTTATCTTCTTATTACAAGCAAAAAAAATATTGTTCCCCTGGCAGATTTTTCTACTTATTTCAAGTGAAAATCTACTTGAAACAGGTGAAAATTGTTGTTTTTTTCCAGTGATGAGTCCTGTTTTAAGTGTAATAAGATTTTTTACTGAAATGAGAAATTTTAACTAGAAATAGAACAAATCATATTCTTATTTTGAGTTTTTGCAGTGCTCCATTATTACTTATCCTGTGAAGGACAGAGTCATATTGATAAGTTCAGAAAACTGTTTTTTATTCTTGTGTTTTGATGTATTTGATGTAAGCCCAGTGGATATTTAAAGCTTACAGAAGGCTGCATTGAACTGCTGCTATGTCATTCCTGCAGGTGTTTTGGTCAGTGCTATTATTTGTAATATATTATATTATTTGTAATGAGCAAAAATTATCTGTCCCCATATGATAAAATCCACCATCCCCCCTGATTTTTTTTTACAACTCGAGTACTGATTATCTGCGGGAATTTTACACATCGTCTCCCAAAGAGTCTGACGGTAGGAAACTAACCTTTCTGTGAAGATTATGTCTGAGAAAACAAGTCTGAACGTCTGCCTCGTCAACTTCACATTTGAAACGTCATGTGGAATTAAAGCATCAGTCCAGTGGGAGAAATATCTGCTAGTCCTTGACAATCAAAAAAGTTCCCAGAAAGACCAAGAGGTCTGATTTCCCAGTAACAGGTAGACAAATTGATAATGCACTACAATGTTGGAGATTTACAGCCTCTGAATAAAGTTGAAACGCCACTAGGACAATACATGATTGTATTCAGCAGGGGTCTCCAACCCTGTCCTGCATGTTCTACATGTTTCCTGCATCATCACACCTGATTCTAATTAATGGTCCTAATTAGCTCATCATCAAGGTCTTGACACTTCTGTTGATGACACAGTTACTTGTATCACGGTGTGCTGAAGCAGGGAAACATCTAAAACATGCAGGACAGGGTTGCCTCGAGGACCAGGGTTGGGAAACACTGATTTAAAGCACCATTTCAGCTTTTTTATTATAAATAAGTGCTAAAAAATTTTTTGCTCGTGCGCTCCGCGCACTCGCATGAATTCTCTGTGCCCCAGCTGTGCCCCAGTACAGTCTTAAGTCTAGTGACGCCCCTGCCTCAGCCTGCCAACTCAGAGAAGGAGGAAAGCAACCAAATTCTGCAGTGTCTGTACAGCCGCCCGGATGAACCGTCCAGTGTGATGTGGATCTACGAACCGTTCAGATTCTGCGCCCTCTGATTGAACTTGGCTATAGTGTGCTGGATGTTACTGAGTTGCATTCTTTGTTGAGTGTGTAAACCGGATATTGTACTGGTGATTTACTGTCACCTTGTCACAGCTGTCACTTCCAGCAGGGGAAAGGCCTTAAATCATACACCTGCTATGTTGTATGCAAATCTGTGTCGGCTTATTCTGTTCTGTAAGAAAAACTCTTCTTCCTCATTGTGTGCCACTCATTTTGTCATTCCTGAGCAGGCCTCATTGCAAATACTAGTTGTTTGCGTGTGAAAACTACCCATACTTACATGAGTCGGTGTTTCTGTATTGACGAAAGGAATGGCTGTTTAGGAAGTATGTTGTATAGAAACCGAATCAGAAAGTGGAACAAAAAGGATCAGTAAGTGCTTCTTGGTAAATGCTTCCTACTCTCTATTAAACGCCAGTCTGGCCCAGCTGCAAGTGTAAGGGCCAGTCCCAATCCCCCGCTAGTCCTACTTTTCAGCACTACCCCTACATTTTGTGCGTTCCCGTGAGTGGTAGTGGTGTCCCAATTCCTCTTTGCATGTAGGGGTAGTGGACATAACGAGGGGTAGGGGGTATGAATCAAGCCCGTCACAGCGAGGGATTTCAGATGCTGACTCACAGACCGAGGGTTAGAGAAATTTCCCAGAATGCTTTACGTCATCATTTGCGACTGAATCAAACAAAAAAACATGGCGGACATTTCTAATTTTTAGTAAATAAAATTGGTATTTTGAGTTAGTTTCTGCATAAAAATGCGTTTTGATTACATTTCTAGCGAGAAATATATATTTTACTTTCATAATATTCACTCAGTGAGTGTACATAATCACTCGCTTGGTCGTTGTTGCGTTGTATCTTCAGATGTCGCCAGAATAATGGCTGATTTATGGTTCCGCGTTACACCAACGCAGAGCCTACGGCGTACTGTAGGTTACGCGGCGACGCGCACCGTACCCTACGCCGTAGGCTCTGCGTCGATTTAACGCGGAACCATAAATCGCCGGCTGCTCTTCTCATCTCCGAAAACATCGGAGCAAATTTCTTAACAGGCGTTATTTGGATAAACTGAGCCCAGGTTGGCGATCTTAACGTTTACTTTTACGCCTGAAAAAATATTAAAACTTAATAAAGTGGCATATTAACAGCGCTACAGCGGAAATTAAAACAGCTTCTAGCTTGCTTTTATCTTTTGGCTTCCTGATATGGTGTGACGTATGTGCAAACGTAACTACGCAGTCGCTTACGTACCCGAACGTAAACCACGCAGTGATGTACCAAGTGGTGTCCCAATCCCTAGGGAAGATTACAAGGGCCCTACCCAAGTGGCTTCATTTTTAGGGCTAGTGGTAGTGGGTGAGGGCTAGTGGTAGAAAGTAGGGGGTGTATTGGGATTGGCCCTAAATCTGTCCTCCTGCTTCGTTATGTAACGAAAATGCAATCTACATAGGTTGGCCTCTGATGCGTGAAACCGCGCCCACAACTAACTCCACCGGCCGGAGCTTCAGCCATTTTCTCGTAGTGGTGTATCGCGTCATTCAGGCAGCCAATCAGCACATGCCTCATTATCATAGCCCCGCCCACTCAGAATCCCGAATAGATAATGAGGTTAGAGAATGGGAAGATAGAGACATGGCTCAGAGGCTGAATTTCTAATTTATTTAGCAAAAACAATCAAAAGCTTGTTTTTAAGACATTCAAGGCCTGTTTAAAATAGGTATTAGATGCCATAATAGGTCCCCTTTAAATGTTTTTAGGGTGTTGGCTGGCTTTAAAATTCAAATTTTAAAATTAATTTTGAGTTATGCTTGGGGTTATTTTTCTGGGTTTGGGATTCTCTGATTTCTTGAGGTATAATGTGGTTGAGGTAAACTTCTCTCATCAGGATGCTGCTGTTCTAAAGCCTGAGTTTAGCCTCTTACCTCTCAACACAACAGTGATTGGTATGACCAAAGAATTTGATTTTAGTGTCATCAGAGCACAAGACCTGCCTACAGCAATTAAGAGCTTTGTCCCTATGTTCAGTTGCAAACTGGAATCTGTTATACTTTGGATAATGAATCTGTCTTCCTGTCTTCAGCAAGGATCTTTGCAAGGATTTTTTTGTTGTTACTCTAGGATCGCCATCTCTGGGACACAGAACCTAATTTCTCTGCAGCATGATGGCTTTGTTCTACTGTGGGGTTTTCAGTTGTATATTATTGTTTTAAAGATGAACTTGGGACTATTATTTTGTTTGATTTGCCTAGAGTTGACTGTGATATAATGCCATGGAGCCTAAAGGGGGGGGAACTGCAAACTTCTGATTTTGATGAAAGTCGTAAAAATTGTGTTACAAAGCGTCTGTCCTGATCTCTCGTTATATGAATGAAAAATTGTTTTAAGAATCTAAACTGACCACTACCTGTATACCCTGTCTCTGTATGTGAGCTGACATGCATAAGTGTTACTATTACGTGACTACACCCCTTCTGGTTTGTTTCGTTTTGTTTTTGTTTTGTTTTGTCCTGATCTGTTTTTTTTTCATTATATTTTGTGTCTGCTGTTTTGTATGTGTTTTATACTGGAAAAATCTTATAAATAAATTTTTCAAAAAAAAAAAAAAAAAAAAAAAAAAAAAGATTCTAAACTGACCAAAAACAGAAGAAGTTTCCAGTCAGAAAACCAATGGTCTTTTTGATACTTTATGTATGTTGTAATGTCAAGAATATTTTTCATTAAAAAATGGTTCAAATCAAATTTGATTCGTATAGCATTTTTCATACAATAACATCCAGCACAATGTGTTTAACAGTAGAAAAACAAGGTTGATTCCACACCCCACCCCCTTCCTCACCAACCTTAATCCTTATCCAAAACATAATCCAAGACAATAAGATCAATTAAAATGATGGAAAACATTGCTGGATACGAGAACCAGTGAAGGAACACCATCACCATATCAGAGGGAGAGGCGGGTCTTGACCATGCCCATAACACAGTTAAGGTTCAACACCTTAACTGTGTTGCAAACAAGGCATTTTGATTTCGGTGGATAAATCCGATCATCTCAGCAAACCACAAGCTGCCCCGAAGATATGAAATGCTGATTTTGGTTCTGAAGGTGAGGTATTAAGTGTTGTGAGTGTTGCACATGCCTGTCCACTTGTATCTCATGTTCTCGACATACAGTTGAAGTAGCATATGTCAGAGTTCATGTTCTATATGAAAGTCTTATTAATAGAATATGTACATGTTTTCGTTTGCTTGAAGATGTTAAGAATGTGTCAACGGTAAACTGAAAGAGAGACAGATGACTTAATAATCACAGTTTACTGTGGGGCAAAAAAGTAGTCAGCCACCAATTGTGCAAGTTCTCCCACTTAAAAAGATAAGAGAGGCCTGTCATTTTCATCATAGGTAACTTCAACTATGAGAGACAGAATGGGGGGAAAGAATCCAGGAAATCACATTGTAGGATTTTTACTGAAGTAATTAGTAAATTCCTGGGTAAAATAAGTATTTGGTCACCTACAAACAAGCAGTATTTCTGGCTTTTACAGACCTGTAACTTCTTCTTTAAGAGGCTCCTCTGTCCTCCACTTGTTACCTGTATTAAAAGGCCATCATGAAAAATATAGAAGTCTGAAGAAATAGGAGGCACTTCAACACACCTGCATTCATGAAATTGAATAAATAAAGATTTCTAATAACTAGAAGCAAGAAAATGAAAATGTGCTAAAAGTGTTAATTTGATTTTTATTTTCTTCATGTTTCTGTTGATTGATGAGTTTCAGTTAGCCTACAACTGTAACATTTTAAATGTTGGGAAAATGTTTTATAGTGATTGCAGTATTTATATCTGGGTACATTTAACTGAATAAAACATTTCTAACTTAATTTGTTTTGTTAACTCATTTAAATTGACAGACTGTTGGTTTATGGGCTCAAATTGTTGCACGTAATCTAATTAATGGCTTTATTTATTAGCAAAGTGCTCGGAGCAAAGTATCTTGACAGATTCCTAAATAAAAATGGGGAAAGAAGCAATTAGATTTTTGATTATTTCTTAATTGTTCCTTTGTGATATCTGTAATCTACTGAGTCATCTTCAGGCAACAAGACAGTTTCACGAATACAGTTCCTGTTAAGCCACTTTGAACTCCAAGCCTCCAAAGCCAAGCTCTGATAGCTACCATGTCTTGTCTTGCAGGAAAAGACTGGTAGGGTGGTAAACTGAGAGTTTATGCTCAGCGTAGGCCCATACAGCACGATCTGGAGCAGTAAGCCCTCCACTAAGGCTCCAGTAAGGCTCCACTGCATTTCGCCACGCAACAAACCCATGCAACAGTGTCTCCGTGAAGAATGCAACTCGGTCAAGAAAGGACAACAGTGGAGGACATCCAGAAAATTGTATTATTTCTACTTAGCAAAAGGAAGTCACATGTTGCATGAAAGAGACAATCCTACTGACTGCACTGTTTCTAACACCTCTCCAAGAGTACACAATCTCTTGTTATAGTAACTCAGAAATAAAGGGGTAAAAAACAATTCCGCACGGTACAATTATTTCAGTGCGGTTTGCAACTTTCGGCTGATGGACACACAAGGAATTGTGTACCATTGTGCACTGAAATATTGTTCTGGCTGATGGACGGATTAACATGGAGTTCAACTAGGTTTGCCAGCTCCCTGAAAAATAAATAAGGGACACCTCACCGGCAGGGCCGGCCAACCCGATTGCCTTCACCCTTCCTTTTTAGCCCCTTTTATTGTGAGTGAAACGATTTTTTAACTATTTGAGTCGAACCTGAATTGAATTAGATCCATATTTTTGAATGCCACGAACACATCGAAAACAAATTATTATCCAGCAATTCACTTAAATACAAAATAACAAAATGAACTGAATAAAATAAGTATCTTTCTTAAACAGAAACCTGTCCTGTTTAACTTAAAATTGTATAAGTTAATATGAAACAACAGAAAGAAAGCAGAACATCAATTCTGTAATAGTGCACATTTTTTTGTGCAATAACAAAAGTGCAAACAGAAAGTGTGTAGAAAACTGCATCTGCATTTTATGACTGTGTTTTGACTCTCACAGTAATATGGGACAAAGTGCGTCCCTTTTCAGCTCCATACGGGATGCATACTTTAGTTTATAAATACGGGACGATTCCGTTTTTCAAGGGAAGGTTGGAAACCCTAAGATCAACACAAGATGCAGCATTTTAAGGTGTTTTTCAATTCATTTTAGCTCCATTCTCTTTCTGCTTTGTTTTATTCTGTAAAGCACCTTGAGGTGCACTTGTGTTTAGGTGCTATGTGAACTGATTGAACATGGCTATAGTGTGCTGGATGTTACTGAGTTGCATTCTTTGTTGAGTGTGATTTACTGTCACCTTGTCACAGCTGTCACTTCCAGCAGGGGAAAGGCCTTAAATCATACACCTTTGTATGCAAATCTGTCTGAGTAGTCACAATAGTCAAATTTGACGTCTCAAGTGTGGTACGATTATTTCAGTGCGGTTTGCAACTTTCGGCTGATGGACACACAAGGAATTGTGTACCATTGTGCACTGAAATATTGTTCTGGCTGATGGACGGATTAACATGGAGTTCAACTAGGTTTGCGAACTCCCTGAAAAATAAATAAGGGACACCTCACCGGCAGGGCCGGCCAACCCGATTGCCTTCACCCTTCCTTTTTAGCCCCTTTTTTTGTGAGTGAAACGATTTTTTAACTATTTGAGTCGAACCTGAATTGAATTAGATCCATATTTTTGAATGCCATGAACACATGGAAAACAAATTATTATCCAGCAATTCATTTTAATACAAAATAACAAAATTAACTGAATAAAATAAGTATCTTTCTTAAACAGAAACCTGTCCTGTTTAACTTAAAATTGTATAAGTTAATATGAAACAACAGAAAGAAAGCAGAACATCAATTCTGTAAAAGTGCACATTTTTTGTGCAATAACAAAAGTGCAAACAGAAAGTGTGTAGAAAACTGCATCTGCATTGTATGACTGTGTTTTGACTCTCACAGTAATATGGGACAAAGTGCGTCCCTTTTCAGCTCCATACGGGATGCGTACTTTAGTTTATAAATACGGGACGATTCCGTTTTTCAAGGGACGGTTGGAAACCCTAAGATCAACACAAGATGCAGCATTTTAAGGTGTTTTTCAATTCATTTTAGCTCCATTCTCTTTCTGCTTTGTTTTATTCTGTAAAGCACCTTGAGGTGCACTTGTGTTTAGGTGCTATGTGAACTGATTGAGCTTGGCTATAGTGTGCTGGATGTTTGCATTCTTTGTTGAGTGTGTAAACCAGACATTGTACTGGTGATTTATTGTCACCTTGTCACAGCTGTCACTTCCAGCAGGGGAAAGGCCTTAAATCATACACCCTTGTATGCAAATCTGTCTGAGTAGTCACATTTAGGCTAATAGTCAAATTTGACGTCTCAAGCACAATGTCCACGGGGAAGATGCATTTAAGTAATTGTCTAATATCTTGATTTTCCTGTTGCACCACTCTGACTTCCCGTGTAATGAGCGTTTTGGATTTCCAGCCAGAGTCAGCCCCTGTACGATCTTATTTTTATATTATTCGTTTATTTGTTATATTTGGTTTATGTTTTCTGCATGGAAAGGTTATGTTAATGCATTACATACGTTTTATGTTGCATTTTATGTTATGCTGCGGTACTGTGTTGTGTGATTGTAGAGAACGTGACAGCATGTACTTTATTGTGTGTGTGTGTGTGTGTGTGCGTGCACGCGGGGAGAGCGTCAACGGTCCGTTTGGATGCAACGGGAGCCCGCGGGAGCGCGCATCGGCGGTTGAGAGTGAGAACAGCTGAGAGGAGTCGACGTCGTGTTTAGCGGAGAACTGTTGGTCATTAAGTTGTGACTTAAGTTGATAAGTAACGTTACTTATCCACAAAGAGGAGGACACTTCCTAAAGATTGTACTGTCTCATATACAGTAGTTTCGTCGGGGCTTTCTGACTAGTAAGTTGGGCTAGCCAGCCAGTTAGCTGCGTTAGCTCATGCTAAAGCATCCTCCCGTTCCCGGCTGAAACTCCGACGTTGGACAATCTGAGAAAGTCCCCCTGTCCTGAGGACGAGACCACCTGCCTGCCGACTGCCTTCATCAGCCCGTCACGCCCCCTTCTCATCCCGCACGGACCGCGGACCTCTCCACCCTCCGGGGGCGATTTTAGCATCAGAGCTTTGGGGGGGGCTCAGCCTCCCCAAAGTTCATGGACCACCCGGAAGAAATATTTGTAGATTTTAAGTAAAAATGGATCAATCTGGTGCACTTTGCGGTCAAAATGAAGAGACTAGATCTATGAAAACCTATACACATCAATATCTTCTTTACTGTTCTGTGGTTTTACAGCGATGAAAAACCACAGTTTGTTTCCCTATATATATTCTGCATACAGGTTATGGTAGAATTTTGCTTGCATAAATAATACCAAAATCACTTCAGGGGAGACTCAAGTAAAGTAACATTTTGCTTTGTAGGCAAAACAAAAGTAAAATTAAATCAAATCAAATGGAACTTCCTAACTTATTGGCTGGAATAATATTCCAACAAGATAATAATATACTGTAAGCTAAAGCAGGAGTTTGCAGTCAACTAGTTGAAATTAATATGTGGCAGTATTTGTGGGGGTCAAAATCTATTTAGGGTGTACCTACTACCACAAATAGATCAGTGTATTGGAAACACTGACTATTCAATTGTGTGACTAGAAAGACACCAATAAATCTGAGAAAATGTACTTTAAGACTTAATTGTCTTGGAAACGAACATTTGAAAATCACATTGTATTATTCAGTTAGGCTACTTAAGGCCATTTCATCACACATTCATGCCAATTGTCTCTTTTTGGATTCACTCAAACTCTTGTGTGTGAATCAGCTTATATAGCAATCAATCATACACATTTTCTACAAATCTGACTGGTTAGAAGTTGGTAGGCTTCAAAATAGGGAAAGAAAGAAAGAAAGAAAGAAAGAAAGAAAGAAAGAAAGAAAGAAAGAAAGAAAGAAAGAAAGAAAGAAAGAAAGAAAGAAAGAAAGAAAGAAAGAAAGAAAGAAAGAAAGAAAGAAAGAAAGAAAGAAAGAAAGAAAGAAAGAAAGAAAGAAAGAAAGAAAGAAAGAAAGAAAGAAAGAAAAGCGTGCCAAGCTATAGCATATCGTCATCATCACATCAGACAGGCTGTGTAAAGCAGCCACTTATGATTCTGAAGGGCTTAATTTCATTCAGAAAACAAGAGACCCGTTTGAAAATATGTTCTTCACTTATGCCCATATTGTTTCTCAAAAGACATTGCATCCATTTAGACCCGCTTTGCTGCGAGCTAGCATGATGGCTGGCTGGCTGGGTGTGTCATGGTAGCCTTGCCTATAGTCACCTGTGTGGCAGGCACAGTGACAAGTTATTTTGTTTAGCTACTACAACGGTATGCGCTAATTTGCATATCAATATGCGCTAATTGAGTAACTAACGACTTTGACTGATCAATGCTCACCTCACAGTTTCATCATGAGTGGGGACTGGGGAGAACGATTGTTGACTGTGAAGGGCTACTTCGTTGCTGCAGTGTGTGTGTGTGTGTGTGTGTGTGTGTGTGTGTGTGTGTGTGTGTGTGTGTGTGTGTGTGTGTGTGTGTGTGTGTGTGTGTGTGTGTGTGTGTGTGACCTGTGTGAAGTGAAGGGATTAGGCACATATGCCGCGTTCCATTTGTCCTCGGAAGTGGGGATTTCCCAGTTCCCAGTCGGAATTTTCAACTGGAACGCCACGAAGTGGGATTTCCCACTGGGAAAGTGGGAGAGTCTTCACCACCCCCGAGTTCACATTCCAAGATGGCTGCCCCGGTTGTAAACAGTAGAAGAGAGCTCTGTAAAAAATTGTAGCACTTCATTCTAGTTTTGGTCCCACTAAATCAGTCGTATACAAGTATTGTTCGGCATATATATGCTGCTATAGTGTAATTTACATTTTTCATGTGGTATATGCGAACTACAAACATGTTTACCTACTTTGTAACTGGAATAGGAATAGGATTAAATAGGGTTAATTCGGTATAGGATATTTTAATACGTTTTAGATTAGATAAATCAATTTGTGTTTTGTTTCTGCTAATGATAAGAAATTATTTATTTGGAATTTGTATATCTTTTGTGTGATATTAAATTGGTGATTATTGTTTAACCCTTGCCCTCCCCATTCACCTTAGTTCCTTTAACTGGGTATCCACTTATTCATATTTCTTAAGTCCATAGAGGACGCCAGGCAGCAGCAGCTACTTAGTTTAAGGTTTAAGTCCTTGTTTAAGTTTAAGTTTAAGTAACTGATAATTCAATCTAAGGCCCCGTTTACACGGAGCAAAAACGGAGGCGTTTTCATGCGTTTTGGCCGTTCGTTTACACGAAAACGCAGCTCAAAGCCCCCAAAAACGATCATTTCTGAAAACTCCGGCCAAAGTGGAGATTTTCAAAAACTCAGTTTTCACGTTTGCGTCTAAACAGAGGAAAATGGAGGAAAACGGAGGAAAACAGAGGAAAACAGAGGAAAACGGAGATTTAAGCTTCAGAACGTCACATTATGCACCAGAAACTCACCAGCGTCATGAGTGCGACCTGTGTTTACAATTAGTTTGGCCACCGTCAATATTTTCTTGTATTTTACCTGTTTTATATTCTATATAAAAGACTCTCGTTCCGTCTTGGAAGTAAAGCCTGAATTATGGTCCCGCGTTAAATCGACGCAGAGCCTACGGCGTAGGGTACGCGGCGATGCGCGCCGTACGGTGTGCGTCGCCGCGTACCCTACGCCGTAGGCTCTGCGTTGGTGTAACGCGGAACCATAAATCAGCCTTAACTGGAAGTTACACATGTCATTTGTTGATGTTTTTTCCAGGATTCTGATTGGCTGGCATGACGTTAACAGCGTTTTCATGCGGGTCCGTGTAAACAAGGATATTTTTGAAAACGTAGAGGGAAAAATATCAGTTTTTGTAAATACCCGGCTACGTGTAAACGTGGCCTAAGAGCAAGTAACTGAGCTATTGTTGGTTTGTGGCCTTGTGGCTACAGTACTGGTGATTTACTGTCACCTTGTCACAGCTGTCACTTCCAGCAGGGGAAAGGCCATAAATCATACACCTGCTATGTTGTATGCAAATCTGTCTGAGTAGTCACATTTAATAGTCAAATTTGACGTCTCAAGCACAATGTCCACGGGGAAGATGCATTTAAGTAATTGTCTAATCTCTTGATTTTCCTGTTGCACCACTCTGACTTCCCGTGTAATGAGCGTTTTGGATTTCATCACTTTGTGTCGGCTTATTCTGTTCTGTAAGAAAAACTCTTCTTCCTCATTGTGTGCCACTCATTTTGTCATTCCTGAGCAGGCCTCATTGTAAATACTAGTTGTTCGCGTGTGAAAACTACCCATACTTACATGAGTCGGTGTTTCTGTATTGACGAAAGGAATGGCTGTTTAGGAAGTATGTTGTATAGAAACCGAATCAGAAAGTGGAACAAAAAGGATCAGTAAGTGCTTCTTGGTAAATGCTTCCTACTCTCTGTTAAACGCCAGTCTGGCCCAGCTGCAAGTGTAAGGGCCAGTCCCAATCCCCCCCTAGTCCTACTTTTCAGCACTACCCCTAAATTTTGCGCGTTCCCGTGAGGGTAGTGGTGTCCCAATTCCTCTTTGCATGTAGGGCTAGTGGACATATTGAGGGGTAGGGGGTATGAATCTAGCCCGTCACAGCGAGGGATTTCAGATGCTGACTTACAGACCGAGGGTTAGAGAAATTTCCCAGAATGCTTTACGTCATCATTTGCGGACTGAATAAAAAAAAACAACATGGCGGACATTTCTAATTTCTAGTGAATAAAATCGATATTTTGAGTTAGTTTCTGCATAAAAATGCGTTTTGATTACATTTCTAGCGAGAAATATATATTTTACTTTCATAATATTCACTCAGTGAGTGTACATAATCACTCGCTTGGTCGTTGTTGCGTTGTATCTTCAGATGTCGCCAGAATAATGGCTGATTTATGGTTCCGCGTTACACCAACGCAGAGCCTACGGCGTACTGTAGGTTACGCGGCGACACGCACCGTACCCTACGCCGTAGGCTCTGCGTCGATTTAACGCGGAACCATAAATCGCCGGCTGCTCTTCTCATCTCCGAAAACATTGGAGCAAATTTCTTAACAGGCGTTATTTGGATAAACTGAGCCCAGGTTGGCGATCTTAACGTTTACTTTTACGCCTGAAAAAATATTAAAACTTAATAAAGTGGCATATTAACAGCGCTACAGTGGAAATTAAAACAGCTTTTATCTTTTGGCTTCCTGATATGGTGTGACGTATGTGCAAACGTAACTATGCAGTCGCTTACGTACCCGAACGTAAACCACGCAGTGACGTAGCAAGTAATGTCCCAATCCCTAGGGAAGATTACAAGGGCCCTACCCAAGTGGCTTCATTTTTAGGGCTGTAGGGGGTGAATTGGGATTGGCCCTAAATCTGTCCTCCTGCTTACTGAGTTATTTGGATTAGTATATTTTGTTTGGGTTTATTTCCTGTGAATCAACTTCCTTCTGAAATAAAGCCCCCGTCTGGGATTTTGGTCGACCCGCCTGCTCCAGAACCGACCTGTAAATGCTGCAGTGAAAACCTGTCCTGTCGGCATCATCCTGTTTAAACGTCAACATTTCTGTATTGTCTTGCAAAACATACATTAAGGAGTGGGACCGGTATTGCCAGTTGTGGTCAGACTGTAACAATAGAGTGCAATTATCTGATGTCTGCACTCTGGGTTATAGGAAAAGTATGTCTGGTTCTCATGAGCTGAAAAATGTGTTTTATTAGTTGCAGGAGGTATGAGGGAGAGAGGAAGGATAGGGGGAATAAATGAAAGGAGCAAGGATGAATAATTCACTTGTGTTGTACTGTGGACAAAGCAGGAAATGCATGATGGGATGTTTAACAACAAACAGGACTGTCTCTTTTCCTGCTCTGCCCAGTCTGGCATCCGGCAGGAGGGCCCCCCCTTATGATCCAGGTCCTGGTCCAGGTTTCTTCCCTCCTAAAGGGGAGTTTTTTTCTCACCACTGTTTGGCTTAAGGTTTTTCTCCCACTAGGGGAGTTTTTTACCTGCCACTGTTAATGTTATGTTATGTGTAATAATTGCTCGGGGGTCATGTTCTGGCTCTTTGGAAAGCACCTAGAGACAACTTCTGTTGTAATAGACGCTATATAGATCAAATTGAATTGAATTGAATTGTATGCCCTGGGAAGAATTGTTGTTATAATTTAGTGAAAATTATGGAGGATATAAACAGGTATTAATATAGTCTTTTAGTTATAACTGTAGCATTTTATTGCAAGCCCTATATAAGTTACAGGTGGGTTCAGCTAATAGTAGCCTATAATAAAATTCTGAATTGTCTACAAGGCGAGCCTTGAAAGATTTTATGTTCAGGGGTCGCTGCTTTTTTTAATCTACCCTCAGTCGATTGCACAATATCAGGCAGTGGCTGATGCTGGAAAAGGAATGGCCAATAATCACAGGGTGTCTACAGGTTTGACCAAGGTCAATTTAAGACTTTTTAATGCCATTTTCAACCAAATTTAAGACCAAAAAGACAAGTGACTAAGAAATCCAGCACTGAGGTCGAGGTTGCCAGATCTGGATGAAGGGTTCCAGCTAGGGTTGCCAACTCCCTGAGAAATAAATAAGGGACAGCTCATCGGCAGGGCCGGCCAACCCCGATAGCCTT
Source organism: Cololabis saira (assembly GCF_033807715.1). Classification (NCBI taxonomy): domain Eukaryota; kingdom Metazoa; phylum Chordata; class Actinopteri; order Beloniformes; family Belonidae; genus Cololabis; species Cololabis saira. The sequence goes on along the minus strand of NC_084595.1, from coordinate 39,350,428 downwards.
CACCCTTCCTGGCGTGGTGAATATTTTTTGCCCCTTTTTTTGTGCGTGAAACGATTTTTTAACTATTTGACTCAAACCTGAATTGAATTAGATCCATGTTTTTGAATGCCATGAACACATGGAAAACAAATTATTATCCAGCAATTCACTTTAATACAAAATAATCAGAATCAGAATCATGTTTATTTGGTCAAGTCAGGTCAAACAAGAAATTTGACTCGGTTATTTTCGCTCACTACAGTAAATAGTCAATAGGCAAATGACAGCTCTTATTAACATATATACAGTTAAAAAAAAAAGTGAAGGGTGCAGCAGTGAGGTAGACATGGTTATTGACAGGTGCATTGTTACAGCATATGATTGTGGTTATGATTATTATTGCACAGTGATTGATTTCTCTGAGATTCTATGAGTGATGAGAGTTCATCAGAGCAACAGCTTGGGGGAAGAAACTGTCTCTGAGTCTGGAGGTTTTAGCGTACAGAGCTCTGTAGCGCCGTCCAGAGGGGAGGAGTTCAAACAGACTGTGTCCTGGGTGTGGGTAACAAAATGAACGGAATCAAATAAGTATCTTTCTTAAACACAAACCTGTCCTGCTTAAGTTAAAATGGTCTAAATTAATATAAAACAATAGAAAGAAAGCAGAACATCCATTCTGTAATAGTCACATGTTTAGTGCAATAACAAAAGTGCAAACAGAAAGTCTGTAGAAAACTTGTAAACATATTTGTGCCTCAAAGGCTATGACTGTAGGCTCCAGTTGTAGTAAAACAGAAAAAAATAACTTATGAACTCAACAGCTCAATGCCATTTTCCATTGGCATTTTATGACTATTCTCTGACTCTCACAGTAATACGGGAGAAAGTGCGTCCTTTTTCAGCTCCGTATGGGACGCGTACTTTAGTTTATTAATACAAGACAATTCTGTTTTTCAAGGGACAATTGGCAACCCTAGTTCCAGCCCAAACATGATGAAAAAACCAGCCTAAACAAAATTTGACTCGCTGGAGACCGTAGACTAGAGAATAGAGGAGGAGGCATAGACATATATATATATATATATATATATATATATATATATATATATATATATATATATGTAAACGCCCCATCGACCGCTGAGCCGTACGTCAACGTAAGAAAAATAGAGAAACTTTCTCATCAACAGAGCATATTTTACATAAACATATTTAAAAATTTTCAAGTAACAAAATAGCATATTTGAACCATTTTTCAGATTTTTTTATTGTGAAGATTATTTGAAAAATGGTTCCTCAAGACACAGGGACAGTTTATTCCCGCAAGCGGTTGCTCTGATGAACTCCCACAAACAGTCTCAGAGTTACCAAACACGCAGTGCAATAACAATCATTTAGCACCTTCTGCAATAATCATGTCTGCCTCACTCTGCTGCACCGCTCACCTTTTGCATTTCTTTTGTATAATGTTTTGTATTTTTTGTATAATTATTTTTTGTAAAATTGTAAATTGGTAAAACTGTAAATAGGTTATTTTATTTTATTCTATTTTACTCAGACCTGTCCTTTTTCCTTTTCTTTCCCTACCTCAAACTGCTGCACTGTCACAAGGCGTGGTGTTGAGGACCCAAACGCAGGGAGAGAGAGGGAGGCTGGAGGCAGGAGTTCTCAAAAAAACAGAAGGATTTATTCCACAAAAAAGCCAAACTAAAATGCTGCAGAGCAGGATCAAAAACAACTCACGTATACAGGGATCGAAAACCAGGAGTACATGGAGGGAACAAACAGTACGGACCGATAGGCAACAAAGGAATGACAAGACCAGATATACACAGGGGATAACGAGACACGACGAGACACAGGTGCAGACACAATCAGGGCAAAGGGGAAACAGGAGGGACAGAACTAAAACTCAAACTGGGGGGAAGTGTCAAACCCTGACATGCACCTTAGATGTCTATCTGTACATATGTTAAAAATACCACATTTGTTTATTTGTTTATTGTTTATCTACTGCGAAAGAACAAAATTACCAGAGTCAAATTCCTTGTTGGACAACGTTCAAACCTGGCAAATAAAGCTGATTCTGATTCTGAAATGTTATTTTATTGTCTGAAAAATGGTTCAAATATGTTATTTTGTTATTTGAAAAATTTTAAATTTGTTTTGTTGATGAGAAAATATGTTTCTCTATTTTTCTTATTTTTATGAGGGGAGGATATATATTGTTTTTCGGCACTACCTTGTTCTCTATAGCTGATATAACATAAATTACTCCTATGTGGGATCAATAAAGTTCTTATTTTTGCCATCTGAGAAAATTAAATATATTATATTTGGTGCCTAACTGTTTCCCAAGTATATTAGTGCGTGTGTGAATGAATAAATGAGACGTAAAACGTAAATTTCTTTGTAGAAAGGCGCTTTATGAAAATAAGTCAATTTACTTGTATTAGTTTACAGCGCAGTCTTGCCTCATCCAATATGGCGGCGACGTTGACATATCGCAGCAGCGGACAAGAACACTCGATGGGAGGTCTATGTGAGGAGGAGGAGGAGGAGGAGGAGGAAGATAAGAGCAGCTCTCACGCGGAAATGCACTTGCAACCGAAACCGACGGTGACGTCACTTTAAAGACTTTTTATTTTATTTTATGGACGTTTAGACGTTTTACGTCCGTTTTTTTAAAAATGTATCCTGTTCAAAGCATGCGCAAGTTTGTCTGTGATCGCCTGACCACAGCAGCTCAGGAGATACTGGGGGCGTTTGAGAGGAGAGCGGCCGTGTACGAGTCGGAGCTGGCGCGGCAGCGCAGGCTGCTGGACACGCTGCTTTCACCTGACACCGAGTTCCAGGGGGCAGGTGAGCGACGGCTGTCCGTCACAGTCAGAAACAAGTTTATTGCAAAGTAGTTTAACACACACAAGGCATGTGTAGTGGTGATTGGTGAAATACAAAAGAGCAAATAATATTAAAGGAAACAAAATGTACAAGTGCGTTCTAAAGTGGCGGAGTAATCAGTCTGTAGGAATAACAATGTACATGAGGTGACCTGAGATGTGGGTTAATGTGACGCATACGGTGGAGTATAATAACAAATATTAATAATTAGCATAAATTATATATAGCCTAGATAATAATAATAATAATAATAATAATAATAATAATATATATATATATATATATATATATATATATATATATATATATATATATATATATATATATATATATATATATATATATTACATAATAATAATACTATTATATACAATATATAATAGTCTGCCAGTGATGTAATAACTGAACCATCTGTATGTTGAACAGTGTAAAAGATTGGGTCAGATTGTTCGGGAAAATGTGAAGCATGCAAGTGTTTTCAGTCTGACATAATTTGGTTGTTTCACATGAAGTCGTGAGCTGGAGAGCTGTTAACTCTTAACAGCTCACCTTTACCTCTGCACTGTTGAGTATCTGGGATTATTCAGGTACTGAGTGAGGAGACGAGTCAATCGTATTCATGACGTTTGTGTTTACATGGCATCTGGAGGTCTCAAGGAGAAAGGAAGATCAGCCGGGTGAAATCATTCAAATCATGATTTTGAACTCCTTAAAAAGAGCTAAATCTTTCTCTGGCTGATGCTAACTGTTGAAAACATGGTAATTCATTTTTATACTTCTATGATGACTATATTTCCTGTTTGCATTTTTTAATAAAGAGGTTGTGGGTCTGGAAGTTGCCAGATTAATCCCCAGCAGTGCCACATAGCAGTGCAACACACACACACACACACACACACACACACACACACACACACACACACACACACACACACACACACACACACACACAGCCGCAGGCGCTCACTTGCCTCCTGCATGCATTATTTTAGCAGGAGTGTCCGATGCATAACTTCGTTTATTGAACATAATGGTTGTGCTGCAGGTTATGCTATGGATTTTGTCAAGACTGTGTGTTTTTTTAATTTGTTTTACTTATTTTTTTTGCTTATTTTTCAAGTTTTTTTGTTGTTCCTTATTCTGTATACACCTGTTATACCACTTCAGCTCTGCTCAAAACTGTTAAATGTTCAAAAATTACAACAGATGTCATTTAAACTTCTGATAAAACATCAAGACTAGGGGTGCCTAGCACCGGTCTGGTCACATCCTTGCAGACTTGCAGTCAGGAAATAAATGAGCATTTGATGTGGATCATGGGACAGTGCTGCTCAGTCATTTCCTCGATCCACACTTTGCAAACAAACATTGCAATCGGGGGAATTCCAAAAAAACAGAATTTGACCTCATCTCAATCAACATCCGACATCTATATTTGCTTCTTCCTGATCAGGGTCGAGGGGATCTACTGAAGCCTGTCCCATCTGTGTTTGGACAAAAGGCAAGGGTTCAGTCTGGACAGGTTGCCAATGCTTTGCAGGGCTCTTTGTCAAACATTTTGATGATTATAATAGCTTGCTCGTTCTGAAAATGATGATGCATCATGTGTGCCATTCCAAGCTTGACAGATGAAAGTGCACATTTGTTGGATCAGGTCTGAATGGGATGAAGTAAGTCTGGCGAATAACATCCTAGATCAGTTTACATTGTCTGTCATACGTTCCCCTAGCCAAAATGTAAAAAAAATAAATGGTAAAAAAGGAAAATAGCATTTCATGATAGTTTTGTCTTTTTTTTGTCTCTTCTCTTTAGAGCATTCATCTCTCAGTGTGGAGGATCAGACTTTGCTAAAGCAATACTGTGCCCACAGGGCAAGGTCCAAATTGTTTCTACCGGATACTGCACAGATCAAAGATGAACACGAGGAAATATCCATCAGTCAGGATGAACCAGAACACGCGCAGCAGTTGGAGGCTGGTGCCTCGACCCCGCCTCCAGATGTCTCCACAGATAATCCTCAGCCTCTGGACTCTGACCAGTCCAAGAGCGAAGCAAATACAGATCCTCCATACAGCGCTCCAGACAAACATATAGATTCTGGACAAAACGGGGAGAGTTCTGCAGAGTCAGCAGCAAACAGGGACCATCAGCTCCTCTCTCAAATCACCAGTGAAGCAGAGAATCAAGATCAGTCAGATTTTAACGATTACGTTGACGAACCATCTGGAAATGTTGAATCAACTTCAGATGAAAATGGCAGAGAAGGAAGTGCAGCATCAGCTGCAATCGCCAAACAAACGTCAGATGAGATCACATCATCAGCTGCAAGTGCTGAGCAAATGTGGGATGAGAGAAGCAACAATGAAGATGCAACATCAGCCGAGATTGCTGGTGAGTCTCCAAATAATTACGGCAACACGCCAACCAGTAGTGCAGAGTTAATACAGCTGGAGAAAAGTCCCAATGAGACCTCTAAGCAATGTGATGTTGAGAAGTCAGAAGCAGCCAGCAGCACTGACCGAACACATAATGCTGACACCATAACTGCAAACACAGAACCAGCACCAAGCAGCAAGCAGTCCAAGGACAGTAAAACTTCAGCCAAAGCTACCGAGTTACCACCTGATACTACTCAGAGTCTGGAGCACACAACTTATGCTAATAGTCCTGAACCGACACTGCAGGACAATGGGAACGAGGCTGCAGAAGCAGCTAGATCCACTGACCTCCCAGCAAATGAAACATGCAATAAGGACCAAACTTTAGAAGGAAAAGGGGAGGCGGCTGCAGCTAAAGAGATTCAAGATGTGACTCTGGCATTTACTAAAGGTGATGAACCAACTCTACTTGAAGAAAATAGTGATGAGAGACCAACCTCAGTTGGAGGTGTAGAACCAACTCTGCACGATGGGATACCAGCCTTGACCAAGGTTGTGGAGCCAGCTGCAACCAAGGAAAGCCAAAAAGGAAAACCAAAGGAGAAACGCAACACAGAAGGTACTCCATCAACCAATGCTGACGCATCAACTTCAAATGAGAAAAGTCAGGGACGGAGACCAACCTCTACTGGAGGTGTAGAAGCAGCTCAACGACAGAAACATCCCGATGGGAGGCCAGCCTTAGCAGGAGGTTTTGAGAGGAATCAAAACAAGAGGAGTCGAGATGAAAGGAAAGAAAAGGAAAGGAGCCAGGAGAAGGGTTCAGTATCAACCAAACATACTGAACACACGTCAAATGAAAAAACGCAAGGTAGAAGACCAAGCTCATCTGGAAGTGTAGAAGCAGCTCCACGGAAGAAGCATCATGATGGGAAGTCGACTTCAACTGGAGGCGTAGAATCAGCTCATCAACAGAAACATCCCGATGGGAGGCCAGACTTGGCAAGAAGTTTTGAGAAGACTCAAAACAAGAGGAGTCGAGATGAAAAACAAAAGGAGAAAAGCCAGGAAAAGGGCACAGTATCGACCAAAGGTACTGAACACACGTCAAATGAAAAAAGGGAAAGACATAAGTCATCAGGAAATGTTGAGCCAACATCACATAAGCATAAAGGTACGCATGCAACATCAGCCAAAAGTAGAGAGCTCACAACAAACAAGGAAAGTAACAGAAAGACTTTAACGTCAACTGAAAGGACCGAACCTACGGAGAGGGAGAGACAGGATGAGACAACATCAAGAGGACGTTCAGAACTACCAGAAGGGGGGAAGCCCAAAGATGGACAAACGAGTTCAAGTCACAAAACAAGGCCAGACATGTGTATGAGTGAGAGTGCCAGATCAAATGAAGACGGAACACCAAGCTCCACTTGGTACGACGACACGGCGACTCCAAGTTCTGAACTAATGCGAGCAACAAATGAAAGTACAGATGCAATGTTGAATGAAAATCCCCAAGAAGCAAAAGTAACTTCAACTTCCAAGTCTGAACAAAAGGTGAAACGCAGTCACAGGGAAGCTTCTTCTACTGGAGATGACGAACCAGCTCGGAAAGAGAACTCTAACAATAACATAATGGTAACAAATACGAGACCCAACGACGGGATAAAGGCAAGCAGAAATTTGAAAACAAAACATAGACCTCACGGTCAAACCTCAACATCGACTAAGATGAAGGAGTTGACCACAAAGGAACTGAGTGGTGAAAGTACATCTTCGAAAAGTGATAAGGCCACGTCACCGAAAAGACAGAATGATGGCGACGCAACATCAAGTCAAAGTTGTGACCCGACACCAGCCAAGACGGCGAAGAAGGAGAATCCATCAGCAACCGGAAGCTTTGAGGGAGAAAGCCATGAAAAACACCAAAAACCGAGTAAAAAGTCCAAGGAAAACAGCAAGGGGCCATCGAGTAAGCATCACAGGAACACGAGTGGCAGTGATGCGGAAGAGGAGGAGAATCCTTACCAGTGCGACAACTGTGGCAGAGTGATGACCAATTTCAAAAACTACAAATTCCACATGAAATCGCACACGGTTGAGAAGACGTTCAAGTGCGAAACGTGCGGGGCGATGTTCAGGGAGAGTTGGGATCTAAACAAACACATGGTGATACACGCCAGCGTGAAGCCCTTCACGTGCGACGTCTGCGGGAACGGCTTCAACCGGCGCTACAACCTGGACCAGCACGTCCGCGTGCACACGGGCGAGAAGCCATTCACCTGCGCCACCTGCGGGAAGACCTTCAGCTCCGGCGTGAACATGAAGAAGCACATGAGGATCCACACGGGCGAGAAGCCGTACCACTGCAAAGACTGCAGCAAGGAGTTCTCCGATTCCTCTGCGTTCAAAAATCACGTGCGCGTGCACACCGGGGAGAAGCCGTACAAGTGCACGTACTGCAAAGGGAGATTCAGTACCAGGACGACTTTGATTCGGCACAACAGAACGCACACGGGGGAGAAGCCATATCCGTGCAGCGTGTGCGATAAGAAGTTTGGCAGCAAAGCGGACGTAAAAGTCCACATGAGGTTGCACACCGGGGAGAAGCCTTACACGTGCGCTACGTGTGGGGACTCCTTCTCCAACTGGTTAAAACTGAACAAACATAAGCGTGTCCACGCCAATGATGTACAAAGTAAATAACTAAATAACGTCGGCAACGGATGTATCCGATTTACTTCAGAGGTTTTTGAAATGCAGTACAGTAGAATTCTTATGCAGCGTCATCTTGGACCATATGATGACTACAATTACTATCAAAGGGCTGCTCATATATGCCTAGGCTGCTGAAAACTACTTTGCAAACTGCCTCTGCATTTAATAATCAACCAAAAGACAGGCATTTACGTGAGAGACAAATCTGGCTTCATTCATTCATTCTTCATTCCTGTTGAGCAAATTAAATGTTCCTGTAAAATACAGGGAAATGATGAGACAGAAGACTGGTGAAGTTTCTCAAAGCCTCGCTTCTGCCTTTTTAGAGAGGGAAGCTCGACGTTCTCGCACAGAAACCAAAACAAATATTTAATGTGATTACACATTAGTGTGTCACACTAATATTAATGTTTATTAATATTATTATATTAATGTTTTTTTTTAAAAACAGTTACCTCTATGTCACCAGTGCCTTCACCAGCAACTAATGATAAATATGGCAAATAAAAGGGTTCTTCATCAACCACTTATGGTCAGATTTGATTCAGGTTTGCTTTACATTTGATAGTATTTGTCTCAGTTTTTCTCGTCACTCCTGTATTTTTTTATTGCTTTTCTTGGCGGCTGTTATTTAATACTGATCAAAGGTTGACTTACAACGTCAGCTGTGTCCCAGAAGTAAAGAAAACAATGAGTAGAAATATCTTTTTAAATTTCCACCGCTCTTTAAAGAGGCCTTCCCAATGGATAAACTTTTGTTTTCTTGGACTGTTATGCTCCAAATCTCTGGCTCGCCTGGCTCACATTTTTAGGTGGATATAAATGGGATGGAACAGCGAGGGCCCTTAATCGTGCCATTTGAAATGCAAAATAGTTTGTTTATTTTTCCGGACATACCTCACATATAACTTGTGTCTGGCCAGTACAACATTGTTGGGCCTTGTGGTTCACATGTTATAAACCATTAACTTATTCACTTAAAGCCTATGATCCATAATGTAATGCCGTTTTTTTTTTATTTATTCATTTTACCAGCTAACTGCAGCTGTTCTGATCATCTGATTATTTGCCTTCTGCAAGTGCTAACATGAAATCTCACAGGGCTGGTTTAAGGTTTTTCATATTCTGTTTAGAAAAATCCTGCTATTGACAATCATGAGTTTACCACTGGGGGATAGATCAGGGATAGTCAGGATGATCTTTTCTTACCTTTTTTTTTTTACTGTCTTGCATTTCTGTTTAGAACAAACTCCTGTTTTACATCATGATTATTGATTATTACATGATTATTGCTCAAAATGATTTCTCTATAGCACATTTGCCGGTAAATGTGGTTCCATGTCTGGTATTTCCTGTATTTTTTTTTTTTTTATCGCCTTATGTAAGTGAATAATAAGGCACTGTATAGTACTCTTGTTGTTTTATCAAAGTTTTAATTTCCAAATGTACCGTATTTTCACGACCATACGGCGCACTGTGTGGAAAGGCGCACCCTCAGTTTTGTGTGTCATTTTTGGTTTTAAAACACACATACGGCGCACCGACCCAAAAGGCGCCGTCTACAGAGACGGAGCTGCACACACGCACGCTGCAAAACACACACGCGCTAAAAATAGAGCGGAAGCAAAACTTAGTCTGATATTTTAAGTTAACTGAATCATTCAGTATGTTGTATAGAATACCACGTTAAATTTGCTTATTTGCTAATTGCTAGTAATATGCACTTTACAAAAATGACTGCATGGTACCTTATTTGGGATTATGGTAAAATTCGGTTGTTAATATAAAAAACAATATTGTGGCTACCTTGCTACTAGTTTACTGTAAATCCAATAAAATACAGTAATATACTGTGTTTTACTAGATAGTATTATAACAGTAATAAACTGTAAATTAGGTTTACAGTAAGCAAACTGTAGAAAAAACAGTAATATACTGTGTTAGGATGGCCGGGTAACGGCTGGACTGAAGACAAGAGGAGGCTTGAGGCAGAGGTCAGGTGTATACCAACTCGGTGTTTATTTCACCAAAAAGACACATCTCCAAAAACACATTCTCTCAAAAATGGCTGCAGACCCACAGCAGCACGTGGTCCTGGCAGCAACCAGGATTGATGGAAACTGGCAGCCTTATATACACCCTGCCACTGACAATGACCACAACAAAAGGGAGAACTCATCCTCACCATACATTTAAATATATACCCCAAAACACAAATACATGAAAATATTATTACAACTAAACCTCAAATACTCTAACTAAGGTTAATGATAAACTACACAAATCAATTAGCAATCAAACAAAATCTGAAGAGTCAATCAAAGAACCTAACACCCCTCCACTAATTGCCGACTTGGTTTCTCCCGAGCCTCCAAATTGGTGCTCAGCCCTTGCAGACACTTTTAGCCTGAACACCCTGCAGAGGAGAAACAGAGGTGAGTAAACTACACAGCATGGCACAGGTAAACCAATCACATAAGCACATGTGTTGAGCTATCCAAACCAAACGTTTGTCTCTGTTTTACAGGCTGGCCTTCAATTCCTCCCAGCAACAAAAATCTACAAAAACACAACAAAATTAACAAACAACTTCAATAAAAATATTAAATGTTTTGTGTTTGTGTCTTAATTTACTGTTGACCACCATAAATACTATAAAATACAGATAACAAGTAATGAAGAGGGCCTTCATTACATTTCCTCCCCCCTCTTCTGGTAAAGTACAGTACCTCAGACTTCATGGACCCGAGACAGACAGTCAGCCACCATGTTGGTTTTCCCAGATCTGTAGCGGACTGTAAAGCTGTATGGTTGCAGGGCCAGGTACCACCCAGCCACACGCATGTTGGCGTCTTTCATCCGGTGCAACCACTGAAGGGCCCGATGGTCTGTCTCCAGAGAGAAGTGTCTTCCTAGAAGGTAGTACCTGAGTGAATCAATGGCCCACTTCATCGCCAGACACTCCTTCTCCACGGTTGAATATCTGGTCTCCCTGTCCAGAAGCTTGCGGCTCAGGAACACAACTGGCTTCATCTCTCCCTCCACTTCCTGCAGCAGCACTCCACCAAGGCCCACTCCAGAGGCGTCTGTTTGCAGGGTGAATGGCTTATCAAAGTCAGGACAGTGCAGGACTGAATGGGTGAAGATTGAGTCTTTGAGCTCGCTGAAAGCGCTGTCACACTCCTCGGTCCAACGCACTTTGTTGGATTCTGAGGCTCTCGTGAGGTTGTTCAGCACTGCTGAACGCTCTGCAAAGTGAGGAATGAACTTCCTGTACCACCCGACCAGGCCCAGGAAACTCTTCACCTTCCTTTTGGTGGTAGGGACAGGGAACGCCTGGATGGCCTCCACCTTCCCCACTTGAGGCTTGATTTTGCCAAAGCCGATGACATAACCCAGATACTCAACCTCTCTCTGGGCTACAGCACATTTCTGTGGGTTGATGGTTAGTCCTGCAGCTCTGATGCATTGCAAGACCCGTTGCAGCTGGCACATATGTTCTTCCCAGGACTGGCTGAAGATAACCACGTCATCTAAGTAGGCAGCAGAAAACTCTGACACATCTCTCAGAACATGATTCATGAGTCTCTGAAACGTGGCAGGTGCCCCCTGGAGGCCAAATGGCATCACTTTGAATTGGTACATACCAAAGGGGGTCTTAAAGGCCGTCAACTCCTGGGCTTCTGGTGCCAGTGCCACCTGCCAATAGCCTTTACTCAGGTCAAGTGTTGTGATGTATTTGGCTCTTCCAACTCTCTCCACCAGGTCTTCGATTCTGGGCATGGGATATGACTCAAATCGAGATACAGCATTTAGGTACCTAAAGTCAATACAAAATCTCAGTGAGCCATCTTTCTTGGGTACCAAAACAACAGGGCTGCACCATTCACTGCTGGATACCTCAATTATACCCAGCTTCAACATCAATTTGATTTCTTTCTGTAACACAGGGACCAACCGCTCAGGAACCCTGTAGCTCTTTTGCCGTGCTGGAGCATCATTCTTGAGCCGAATCTTGTGCTGGACGAGGGAGGTGAAACCTGGCGTCTCTTTGAAGAGCTCTGGGTCAAGCAGAGGCACAACATCCTTCTGCTGTGAGGCTGACAGATGGGTCAGGTTTACAGGGCTGGGTTCCCCAGTACTGGCTGGAAAAAACTTCTCCGTCACCTCCTCATCCTGAACTGCTCGAACAAACAGCTGATGGTGCACTGGCTCCTGGCGAACCTGGAACTCCTTCAACAAGTTTACATGAAATGTCTGATATTTTTTGACTCTCTCTGGCATAAAAAGTTCATATGTGACCTTACCGGTCCGTCTGATGACTTCATACGGTCCATGCCACTTGGTCAGCAACTTGTTGTCGGAGGTAGGAAGCAGCAAAAGCACCTGTTGACCCGGTTCAAAGACCCTCTCTCTAGCTTTTTGGTCGTACCACTTCTTTTGGTTCTGTTGAGCTGTCCTCATGGACTGCTGGGCCAGGGCTGACATTTCCTCCAACCTCTCTCTCATCTTGACCACATACGCTACCACGTTCTCTCCTGTTGACGGAGGACTTTCCCAATAGTCTTTCAGGAGGTCCAGTGGCCCCCTCACCTGGCGTCCATACAGCAGTTCAAATGGTGAGAAGCCTGTCGAGGCCTGTGGCACCTCACGGTAGGCGAAGAGCAAATAAGGCAGCCACTGGTCCCAATCAGCTCCTGTGTGGGAAACAAACTTGCGCAGCATGTTTTTTAGCGTCTGGTTGTATCTTTCAACTAGTCCGTCCGTTTGGGGGTGATAAGGGGTGGTCTTAATTCCCTTCACTCCTAACAGCTGATAGACCTGCTGTAACAACTTGGACATAAAATTTGTCCCACAGTCTGTCAGAACCTCTTTAGGTATGCCTACCCTGGAGAAAAGTTGTAAAAGGCAATTAGCCACATTTCTGGCTTTCACTGACCTTAGGGGGAAGGCTTCAGGATAGCGGGTTGCATAATCACATATCACTAGGATGTACCTGTTTCCAGAGGAACTCCTCTCTAATGGTCCCACTACATCCATGCCAATTCTCTCAAAAGGTGTCTCAATAATTGGCAATGGCTGCAGCTGGGCCCGTGCAACCCTCTTTCCTGAAGTCAGCTGACACTTCCCACAGGAACTACAAAACTGAGAAACATCACTATAGATTCCTGGCCACACAAACCGACTGGCAATCCTACACAAAGTTTTTTGAAATGCCATATGTCCTGCCCATGGTATTGAATGCCCCAGATCCATAACCCTGTGTCTGAACTGCTCTGGCAACGCCAAAGCCTCAACATTGCCCTTGCATTGAAAGAGAATCCCCCCTTTAACTACAAAAGTAGCTTCATCCAGGCAACCTGGGTTACCCCGCTTAACTCCTTCAACCTCTGTCACTTTCTCAAACCAAGGCTTTAAAGTAGGGTCTGTCTTCTGCAGGGAGCCTACATCGGGTGGAAGGTCTAAATCTAGTGGGTGGCTTGGTTTAGCCAGCTCACCTGTTCCTTCCCTAGGTGTGCCCCTCAATTTTTCCCTTCTCCTCTCTGCTTTAGACTTCGAAAGTCTAACTTGACCCGTTTCCAACTCCACCCCAAAAAATGGCAACTCCCTGAGTATTTGTCCTGAACTCTGAGCCCTGGTGGTCACCATAATACAAGGGTTAAGTGTCCCTGCAGCTGGGCTCTGAACTGTCTCAGTTACTGAGTTGAGTGTGATAGGTTTGATGTCTGTCTGCTGCACCAGATCCAGTAGGGTGGGGACATCATTGCCAAGAATGACAGCATAGGGTAACTTTGGAGCTAAAGCTACTGGCAAAAGAAAAGTCTGCCCTCCTACTGTTAGATACACCTCAGCCATTGGATAATCATGCTCATCCCCATGAACACAACTTATGCAGATTTTATCCCCACTCCACTTGTCCCTAGGCACCAAACTGGATATTACCACTGACTGAAATCCTCCAGTATCTAGAAGGGCTGTTTCTTTGTGGCCATTCACCAAGACTGGTGCTGTACGGGCTCCTGCTCCAACTACTTGACTTGTAGTGGGCCTAGGAACTGAACAAAAGAGAGATGGTTTAGTCTGATTTGTAAGTGGACAAGAGTACTGAGTATGGCCCACCCCATTACACAGGTAACATCGTACATCCTGTTTGGGATATCTAAATGTAGTGTCTTTAACAGGGTTTAAATTGTTGGTGTTACTTGCTGTAAACTGTCTACCACTGGAAAAACCTCTACCCTGAGCCTGACCTGAGTGACCATAGCCCCGCTCACCCCCGCTGGACTTACTTCTTTGGGCAAAGTTGTTGTCTCGGCCAAAGGTTGTGCTTCTGGTCCCTCTCCTGGCTGCTGTGAAGACTTCAGCCAGCTCAGCTGCTTTCTCTGCAGTACGAGGGTCATGTTCACGGATCCAAACCTCAAGTTCAGGATGCACCATCCTCAGGAACTGTTCAAGAATCATCGTCTCAGATATCTCCTTCACTGTGGAAGTTTCAGGTTTGACCCACTTGGAAAACAAGTCTTTTAGGCGAACATACAGCTCACGTGGGGTCTCTTCTTGCAGAATATTCATGGCCCGAAATCGCTGCCTGTAGGTCTCTGCTGTGATTTCATATTTTGCCAATATTGCTGCTTTCACTTTACCATAATCTTCAGAGTCTGCAATGTCCATAAGCACATAGGCACTACGTGCTTTGCCTGTTAGTAAAGGGACCAGGCGAACAGCCCACTCATCTCTTGGCCATCGACAGACTTGGGCCATTCTCTCAAATGTCGTCAAAAAATGTTCAACATCATCATCTGGAGCCAGTGGGAGTAGCTTTGGTTCTCTGAGGACTGATGGCTCTCTGAGGACTGGTAGCTCCCTCTGGAGTCTGAGGATATTTATTTGACTTGTCCCCTCACCTGGGTCATCAACTTCCTCTTCATACTCCTGCTGCTCATGCTCACGTCCGTGGTCTTCTTTCATTAAATTCACCTGTGTCTGTATCTGCTGAAATTGATGCTGCATACTCTTCCATCTTTGGTCTTGACGGGAGAGGTCTTTGTCCATCTGCTGGTCTCTGGCTGCTTGAGACTGAATGAGATTTTTGACCAGCCCTGCCAGCTCTTCCAGCTTTCCTTCTTTGGTGCTGGCTGCCGTGGCCCCCTGGTCAACTGATGCACTTGCACCTTCATCTGGTTCTTCTTGTTGGTCATTTTTCCTGTTACCTCTCTTCATTCTCAACTCCTCACTGCGATACAGATCCCACTCCTGACACCACTTGTTAGGATGGCCGGGTAACGGCTGGACTGAAGACAAGAGGAGGCTTGAGGCAGAGGTCAGGTGTATACCAACTCGGTGTTTATTTCACCAAAAAGACACATCTCCAAAAACACATTCTCTCAAAAATGGCTGCAGACCCACAGCAGCACGTGGTCCTGGCAGCAACCAGGATTGATGGAAACTGGCAGCCTTATATACACCCTGCCACTGACAATGACCACAACAAAAGGGAGAACTCATCCTCACCATACATTTAAATATATACCCCAAAACACAAATACATGAAAATATTATTACAACTAAACCTCAAATACTCTAACTAAGGTTAATGATAAACTACACAAATCAATTAGCAATCAAACAAAATCTGAAGAGTCAATCAAAGAACCTAACACCCCTCCACTAATTGCCGACTTGGTTTCTCCCGAGCCTCCAAATTGGTGCTCAGCCCTTGCAGACACTTTTAGCCTGAACACCCTGCAGAGGAGAAACAGAGGTGAGTAAACTACACAGCATGGCACAGGTAAACCAATCACATAAGCACATGTGTTGAGCTATCCAAACCAAACGTTTGTCTCTGTTTTACAGGCTGGCCTTCAATTCCTCCCAGCAACAAAAATCTACAAAAACACAACAAAATTAACAAACAACTTCAATAAAAATATTAAATGTTTTGTGTTTGTGTCTTAATTTACTGTTGACCACCATAAATACTATAAAATACAGATAACAAGTAATGAAGAGGGCCTTCATTACATACTGGCAACCCTGCTGCCAGTAGTCTACTGTGAAATCAAGAAAAAACAGTAATGTACTGTAAATCAGTACATGATATTATTACAGTAATATACTGTAAACTAAATAACAGTAGGAGAACTGTAAAATTAACAGTAAAATACTGGCAACCCTGCTGCCAGTATTTTACTGTTAATTTACATGACAATCGTTTACAGTGTAGTTGGTATCTTAAAGAGACTGGAAAATAAATAAGAATATGATTAGTACTTGTATAAAACAACAAGACTGAGGCTGCTACTCTTACACTGTACTGTATTTAAAATAATGGTTGAACAATATTTTTTTTAAAGGATATTTTATTCTAAGCTTTAAATATCTATGAAGCAGCTAGAAACTGGGTTTCTTAATGGATCCCACCAAAATAGACCAAAAGGTAATCGAAAAATTCAGATGATGAGTTGGCATATGGTAGTTTTTAAATTAACAGAAAATGTTGATTGTAATGTAATTTTAAAAGTGTTTTCCTTTACTTTGGAGATGTGTTTTGATACATTATTCATGCTTTTTCTGACTGGTTGGATGATACTTGCTGTCTTTTTTTTAATCCTCATAAGGTTTTCTGTGTTATAGGTTAAAAAAAGGGTTTAAATATGAAGGAAAACATTACACTTTTGATAAATAAAGAACTTTTTTTTAAATGTTTCTTCTGTTGTTGAGTTGTTCTGCTGAGTTTGAGGAAGTGTGCATCTACAGCTGCACCTGTGGAGGAAGTGAGCAGACGACAGTTGTGTATAACGAAGATGAAGATGAAGATGAAGATACCATAGAATTAGAATAAAGGATTAGTGGTGGGAGTTGTCCAAAACTGAAAAATTGACTGAACAACCACACATCTCCGGCTGATCCTGTTAACAGTCGATTCAGACTTGCCAAATAATTCAGATATTGAAATTTGTAAATTAAAAATTCCAATTCAAATTGACGCAGCATAAAAA
This sequence comes from Cololabis saira, assembly GCF_033807715.1. Lineage (NCBI taxonomy): Eukaryota > Metazoa > Chordata > Actinopteri > Beloniformes > Belonidae > Cololabis > Cololabis saira. The sequence continues at coordinate 39,333,453 of NC_084595.1, read as the reverse complement.
TAATAATTAATAGTAAACTTTTTAAGTTCATCAGCTGTCACATTGGCTCCCTTTGGGACTGACTAGATGCAGTGTTTTTTAAAGATACACCTTGTTTTAGTTGCAGTTGTGCTTTATTTCACTGGTAGGATAAAAACTACTTCCATTAATATTTAAATTAATTTGTAAACTTTAAAGTAAAACATTATTCCATTGTTCACCTTTGTAATGGTTTGAAAAATATTGAAGATGGGATGGACGGATGAATGGATGAATGTACCCTGCTTTTATAAAAGCCCAGTTATACCTGAGATAGGGTCCACCACACTCCCATGACCCTGGAAATCATTAAGGAGGTTAAGGTAAATAGATGGATGGGTAAAATGTTTATTTTAGTAGAAAACACCCTGATCTTTGCAGGCCGCACATCTCAATATACATTGAATATACAAGGTTGCAGCGCCCTCGTGTGGTCCTTTTATGTACCTGTACCATTCTGATCTTTGTGCTTTTGCAGCCGATAATTGTGCTTAGCTGCCAGGCGTGGTGCAATTTATGTAATGCTTTCAAAAAAACATTTTAATCCAAAATCTAATGAGACTATTTCATAAATAAAACTGCTTCCATACAAACAAGGCTATTGGATATTGTGACAATGCCTAATTACTAACTAACATTTGGTAAGAGATGGAGCAGAATATGCATCCTCTTCTCACATTGTACTTAAATAAATGTAAAAAAAAAACAAAAAAACACACAAACAAAACAGCCCTAAAGATGAAATAAAACTGTACTGTACTTAAGTGTGAAGTAAAAAATTACTGTACTTGATAATTAAAAAAAATCAAAACAGGCTGTATGCAGCTACAAGGAACAATTCTTGCTGTGTCAACTTCTCACACTGCTGTATGGCTGCTTTCTGAAACAGAAACACAAGCACGCACACAAACACAGAGGAAGAACAATATGATTAAGAATAAAACAAATGAGGAAATACATAAAGGGTAACAGCTAATTAAACATACACAGACTGCTGAAGACAACCTACATGAGTTTAATGTGATGGGTGTGCATGCCTCTGTGAACACAGTCCTGCAATGTCTGGGTCAATGGAGGTCAGCATCAGTCTCAGGTTTGGTTCAGCATCAGTGTCAGGTTTGGTTCAGCATCAGTCTCAGGTTTGGGTCAGCATCAGTCTCAGGTTTGGTTCAGTCTCAGGTTTGGTTCAGCATCAGTCTCAGGTTTGGTTCAGCATCAGTGTCAGGTTTGGTTCAGCATCAGTCTCAGGTTTGGGTCAGCATCAGTCTCAGGTTTGGTTCAGTCTCAGGTTTGGTTCAGCATCAGTCTCAGGTTTGGTTCAGCATCAGTCTCAGGTTTGGTTCAGCATCAGTCTCAGGTTTGGTTCAGCATCAGTCTCAGGTTTGACTCAGCATCCATCCTGCTTCTGTGCTTTGTTTTCATGACAAGTGAAGAGAAGCCTTTCTCGCACAGATAGGTGGTTGCAAAAGGAAGGAGAAAGCGCACAGGGTATTCACTGTACTGCTTCATCCAAAAGTCCAACAAAGTGTGCTTTCTGAAAGATTCCTTCAGTGTTTCGTCACAAGACAGCTCTATTAAATTCTCCTGCTCAACAACTGTTAAGTGTATTGAGGCCACGTGAGAGGTGTCGATGTTGAAAGGGTTTCTCATCCAGCTGCTTCAGCTTCAGCTTCAGGCATAGCTGGGAAATAATTGCGGAACTGTTGTCTGAGCGATGCGAGGTGTGCAGCAATGTTCTCCCTGACTCCATCATCAAGCATCAGGTCATTACCAGACAGAAAACTCTCCAAAGCAGGGAAAGCTGAAACATCACGTGTCTCGACTTTGATTTCAAACAACTCCAACTTTTTCTGCAGTGCATTAATTTTGTACTTTTGTAATTTTGTTTGAGAGTCCCTGCAGTCCTAAATTCAGTTTGTTTAAACGTGAAAAACTGTCAGACAAGTAGGCCAGCTGACTGAGCCACACAGCATCCTCAAAAATATCTGACAAGGGGAAATTTGTGTCCTGCAAGAGGGGACCTCTCTGTGCAATTCGAAAAATAAATTTGAATTCATTTTTAAGTGCATCAGAAGAAAAGCGTCCTGGCTCGTGCGTCACTGCCGGGGAACGTGGGCAGCAGCAGCCAAAAGCACGTCGACCAGGTTCATCTAGGTCAAACATTCTCAGTAGCCAAAAAGCATTAGGCTTGGCTCCTTCACGTGGTTTAGAAATCATTCATGCTCATCAAATATAATGATAAAGGGATGAAAACCAGTAATGATTTGGTGGGAGTGTAAATGACCTTTAATATGAGTATTTCTATAAATGTGTTTTTATGTTTGTTTTCTCATTAACGTTATTTAAAGCCAGGTTTTTATTTTATTTGTTGTCTGTCTTGGAAAATCCAAAAAAGGAGAGTGAAATCTCAGCAAAACAGGATTTATTATTTTATTTAAGACTAATTTAAAAAATATTTTTTAAACATTTTTTTAAACGTATCTGTACTCCCATTTTGGCAACCTAAAAAAAAAAAAATCTGAACAATATTTGAATTATATTTCAAGACAGATGCTGCTGTTTCAAATGAAACAAAAGGAAATGTGAAGGAGTAATAAACGCTTAATTTCTTCAAAAATCACAGTGCAAGCCTCGCTATGGCTGTCATCCGCTCTAAGGTGTTAAAATCTCTTCATGTGACCCCTAAAACCCTGATGGCTGGTATGTAGGTCACATGCACTGAGGCCACCCTGGTTGCTGTGTGTCCTCCTGTCCTGCAGGGGGTGTCCCAGCTGGCCCTGTGTCTGTCTGAGGAGTCTGAACAGAGGATCCAGGTGGCTACAGTGTGGTCCATCGGCCAGATAGGGCAACATACCCATGTTCACGCAGAAGCAGTGGCCAAAGCTAACCTGCTGCCCAAACTACTGCAGTTGTACATTGACGCCAGCAGCTCGGAGGAGCTGCAGGTCCATGTAAGAGATGCAACACACTTTCCTCTAATGAATGGACGAACAGCCTCATCGCCACAGAAATAAAATCAAAACGGTTTGCAAATGTTTTTTACTTTTTTACGTTTTTTTTCTGATTAACAGTAAATTGAGTGAACATTCACTTTTATCTGTGATGCACTAAAAGACCACCTTGTGACATTTCAGAGTCAGACAGCTCTGATGAGCATCCTGCCGAACTGCACCTGCCTGGCGTTTCTGCAGCCACTGCTCCACGACGCTCCCAGCAACATCCTGAAACACTTCCTCTGCCAGTACAGCAACTCTGCAACCTCCACTACACACATTCATGGTGCAGGCAGCTTATTCAGCACATCTCTGTCTCCATAAGGTGCTGCCTCACTACCACGAGACCCGCCGTCTGTTTGTTACCAGCGGGGCATGAAGAAGGTTCAAGAGATTGAGGCTGAGCCCGGCTCTGCTCTGCAGGAGCACATCAACGCCATCAAAAACTGCTTTCTTGAAGACATAGTCAGGTGCAGACTGTCCACCTTCCACACACACATGGCCATGTTTTATTGCAGAAACATGCTCTTATCTCTCTCCAACACTGAATCATAACTTCAGGGAGAGGTAATATTCTTCAGACTGGAATATCAATATATATTTGTGTGTGCTTGGTTGCAGGTACTGCTACCCTGTTGACGTCTTGTTGCAGCAATTAGAGACCTACCAGCCAGGAACATCGAAAACCGACTGAGTTTTTTATGTGTTTTTATGTGTTTTTTATGAGTTTTTTTAACTGAGTGAGTTTTTTGAGTTTTTTATGTGGTATAAAAACTAATAAAAATGAACATACACCATGGTCTATTTATTCATGTACATTCGTGCTGTAAAAGCAGTAACGTAACCCACCTGCGGGGATGACTTCTACTCCTCTGCAGCGGTTCCAGCCATAGATATATATAAAGGCCTATATATATATATATATATATATATATATATATATATATATATATATATATATATATATATATATATATATATTTGTGCGTATTTTCTGCACTATAAGGCGCACCTAAAAGCCTTTAATTTTCTAAAAAAAACGGCAGTGCGGCTTATAATGCAGTGCGCCTTATATATGATCATTACGGTAATTTCTGTTACTGTAGTCAGGGGGATTGTAGCTACTGTAGTTGGTGTCGCAGAAGTAATGGCACTAAAAACATCAGGAATCATCACAGACGTTCAAGATAACAGCAGCGACGCTGACTCGCATAATGGCGACTTTGACGAGACGGAGCAAAGCTGGTTTTAATTTGTTAATAAAGTTTGACATACGGTACTTTTCTTCTTGTTTTTTTTTTTTTTTGCATTTACTGTAGGATTTTGTAGCATTTCCTGTAGCGCTCCATCAGGTAGATACGTAACTCAACCCCAGCCACTATAGTACGGTATTTTACCATATATTTAGTGCGCCTTATAATGCGGTGCGCCTTATATATGGAAAATGTTTTAAATACGTCATTCATTGAAGGTGCGCCTTATATTACGGAAAAAAAAATATATGTATATATATATATATATATATATATATATATATATATATATATATATATATATATATATATATATATATATATATATATATATAATACTGTACCTCTGTACAGTATAATCAGGCTGTGACGCAGTGATCATTTGGTGAGTTGTGGCTCCAGAGCTGCAGTGCGTTCCTGGTGCTTTAACTACTATCAGCTTGCAGGTGGGTTCATGGATTGTACATGTTATGTTTGCACAGCTTGTTGTAACTCTCTTCTCCGTTGCCACTGTAACAGTTTCGACCTGCCAGATGATTTCAGTCACCTCGGATGACTCCAATCTGCAGTTGAAGCTCGTGATTGATGGTGCGGTAGGGCGAAGGATTAGGAGCTGGTTGAAAAACACGGAAAAGGATAATCATTGTGAATAAATATAAAAGCTCCCTGACTTATTTTTCTTATGTTTTTACTGTTTGGGAAATCATTAATCCAACAATGAAGGATGTCATCAATTACTTGTTCCATCTTTATTCAACGTGCACAGACCTCCAGCATTAATACGGAAACTTCTATTTCCAGTTTGACCCTAATTTTGCATGAAATACCACAGACTAGAGTCCAGCACCACACAGAGCGCCGCAGACTTATTTCAGGCTGCCAGACTGACTACAGACTGTAACATTTCCATTTTATGGCTGAAATCGCCAAATAGGACCTAAGGCAAACTTTTAAAGAGATCTCATTTGATAACATTTAGCTCTGGAACGTTTACACTTCAGACAACTCCAGTTATAAATCCTTTCACCTTTCCATGGTGGGTGTGTTGCTTAGCCGATGCCTCTGGGCCAAGATGTCACGTTTTGCAGATATTGCTGGCTGAAAATAAACCAGCTGTTAATATCCTGCTATTAACCCATCAGTTATCAGTTTAATACTTCTGACAGCATTATGTGGAGTAAGGGCCTCACTCATTAACAGTCGTGTTCAGGAGCTGAGAACTACAGTTGTGGCTCCTCCAAGGTGAGAACCTGCTGCTTGTTTGCGTTAACGTGCCAAGTGTGTTTCTATAATGTTGAATTAGTTTTAGGGTTGGCTGACAGCTTAGAGCAGAATCTCTAGTACGGAAGAGTATTAGGGCCAGGCAGGAGAAAAATAAAAATGATATTTTAGAGGATGAAAAATTTTTTTTTCATTATGCACTTCGAGAAAAAAGTCGAAATGTCGAGAAAATAGTCGAAATGTCGAGATTGATGTTGAAGTAAAATTTCGAGAAAAAAGTCGACATGTTGAGAAAAATGTCGAAATGTTGAGAAAAAAGTCGAAATGTTGAGAAAAAAATCGAAATTTTGTGAATAAAGTCGAAATGTTGAGGAAAAAAGTCGAAATGTCGAGAAAAAAGTCGAAATGTCGAGATTGATAATGAAGTACAATTTCGATAAAAAAGTTGAAATGTTGAGAAAAATGTTGAAATTTTAAGAAAAAAGTTGAAATGTCGCGAAAAAAGTTGAGATTTATGTTGAAGTATAATTTCGAGAAAAAAGTTGAAATGTCGAGAAAAAAGTCAAAATATTGAGAAAAAAGGCGAAATTTCGACTTTATTCACGAAATTTCGACTATTTTCTCGAAATTGTATTTCAACAATCTCGACATTTCGACTTTTTTCTCGACATTTCGTCTTTTTTCTCAAAGTGCACAATAAAAAAAATCTTCCACTCTCAAATTTTTTTTCTCTTGCCTGGCCCTAATACTCTTGCATAGTTTCTATAATGTCGCCTATGTTGAATTAGTTTTAGGGTTGGCTGACAGCTGAGAGCAGAGTCTCTGTCCTCCCTTCTGCTGCTGTTAACATGACAGCGTTTCCATTGAAAAGACTTATTTAATCTAACTTCAGTTGTGTTCTCCCATAAAGATGCTGCCAAACCCAAAGGATGTGTAAACAATAAGATGTATGTCATGGCAGAATTGTTTTTACTTCTTTCACTAGCAGATGACAGTATTTGTTCAAGTATAAAAATTATTGTTGTTTTGCATAGGTGGCTTCACATTTTAATTGCATTCTCTTATTCATAGACATTCTCTCGGTTTGGTTAAACATCACAGAAAGACTTAACAAGATTATCTCTCAGACTAATTGGCTCTTCTTCATCCTCTCAATTAGAGTCACACGGCACAGCAATGCTACTGTTAGATTAATCTGCATGATCTCGTGTCATTTTCTGCTCCCCTTGCTACACAACATTAAGCTGAGTTATATTACCTGCTGCAGGTTTTGCTTTAATGGGACATCAAAAGTGCTTGTTCTTTTAAAAGCTCCCTTCAACAAAATTAATATGTCATGTTGTTCTCCTGCATTGCTCATCTGCAGAGGTTCCACAGCTTAATACGTCCGAGAAACCCTCTGTGGTTTCAGGTTAAAACTGGTTTCAGTTGTGTGGCTCAAAAACAACACATCATTATTCAGTATGTTATACCCCTGAGTGGAATTAGGCAAAAAACAGAAGTTTTGTTATTTTTTTTAATGGGTCTCCTTCTTTCTTTTGTTTTCAAACTAAGTAATGTATTCTTTAAAAGTATTTGTAGTCGGTTAGAGACTTTTGGTTGGCAAATTAAAAGTGAAAATGCCGTTTCTGTAGCTTTTGGAGTTAATATATCCTCTGAGAAGCAGCTTAATCTTATATCCTGTTTAAAAACTGTAATCAGAACGAGGAAGTTGGTGTCATGGGTAAAGATGGACTCTTGCTGTTAAATTTCCCAGTGAGAGCAATTTATACATGATAAAAAACTGTACAAACTTTTTCTCTTTTTAATGCAGACATTGACACAGAGGATTTTTGTGTATTGGTGTTCCATTTGTGTACCAGACAAAGACTGTTTTGATCCGTCCAGCCATTAAAGAATATTCCAGAGTTCAATAAATCCTCGGTTGTTAAATGATTAGGAATCAAACAGAATTCATGTTTGCAGTATAATGAGGTTAAAGGAGCCGTCTGTAAGAAATGTCCAAAACTGGTACTGCAGTCACTTTCAAAATATTGTTGAGCGGCGTGTACCCTCCCCCTCCTCCCCCCGACCAGAGGTTGCCAGGTAGGCTGCAGAATGCAGCAGGAACGTAGGCTGCTATGGCTGCGATAATTAGAGCCGAGCTGGCAACCCGGATGCTGAAACAATACTGACTTGGTGATTAGGAGATAGGTGGAGGGTGGAGCTTCAGAAACAATACTGACTTGGTGATTGGGAGATAGGTGGAGGGTGGAGCTTCAGAAACAATACTGACTTGGTGATTGGGAGATAGGTGGAGGGTGGAGCTTCAGAAACAATACTGACTTGGTGATTGGGAGATAGGTGGAGGGTGGAGCTTCAGAAACAATACTGACTTGGTGATTGGGAGATAGGTGGAGGGTGGAGCTTCAGGCCAAAACAAAAAATGACAACATAAACATCAGTTGAGGGCTGCAACTCCTCTTTTTAAACGGGAATATCCTGGCTTGAGTGCTGTTGTCAGTGACATAAGTATTTGAAATGAACATGATTTTTAAATGTCTGTTGACATATCGGGGTCATTTTATGATTGGTTTTATTATCTCTCTTACATACAGCTCCTTTAACTCTTGTCAAGAGGACAACTGACCCAGGTCAGAGTAAACAGAGAGTGTATTAAAAAGGGATGATTGGGTTTACTGGACATCGCCTGCAGGCCATTGCCATGTGTACGGTACCTAGGAATTACTGAACCTGAGATATTCTACCTTCATCAAAATGTCGCACTGACCCAGTGAATGGATTAGCGTGACAATTTTTCCCTTTTTTTTCTTTATTTAAGGGTCACAGGTTGGGACTCCGGACTTGGACCTGGCCTGCCTGCGTGAGGACTGAAGACTCACTTTTTAAAAATGTTTTTATTGGTAGACTGTTTCCACAATACAGAGTAAAACAGATGAACATACCGTACCTTTTTTTTTTTTCTCCCTCACCCCATCCCTCCCCCCACAGTTATCGTCATAAATTTTCCCTTGGGAATAGCAAAAAAATAATAATAATAATATTAATAACAACAACAATAATAATAAAAATTTAAAGTAAAAATATATACCGGTAGTGACATAACAAAAAAGGAGTAGTAGTAGTGCAATGAATGTAAACTTAAATAAGAAAATAAAATGAAAACGAAATGGGTTATCTAGAGATTAATAATTAGTTCTTAGATTAATGATTAGCAATTCCAGTAATAGTCACAAGTTATACTAGTAAACACTTGAGTCATATATCACCCCCAGAGTTACAGTATATACCAATGTACTGTCTCTTATCACTTTGAGCTGAACGATACCCCCGAATGCTCTGCAAACTCACAAAGTTAAAAGGACTTTGATTCATCTGTCGGGACCATATCTAGGTTATTTCTTAAGTGGAAGGGGATTTTTGAATCTTATCAGAGGCTTAAGATAGCAGTTAATTCCGGTGTTGAGTACTTGCCCTCGGTGCTCCGGGTAACAATGCTGCAGAAATATATTCTGTTTTAACTCAGTTAAACTGCTTCAGTTCCCCTTTGTTCACCCAACAAAGGTTTGCGCTCATCGTTTTCCAGCAATAGACCAAGGATTCATTTAACTCTGGGGTATCACATTCTGCTGATCTGAATGTGGGTTGTGGAGGCAGCATCCTGAGTAAAGAGAGGCAGACCTACTGTACCTTCCTCTCCCTAAGGGAGAGTCCCGCCACCCTGGAGATCTCATTTGTTCCTCAGTTTGTAACCGTAGGTGAGGGCGGGAGGCTTGCCTTTTTGCTCAGCTCTCTTGCCACCACAATCCACCAGTGCAGAGTCAGCATTACTGCAGACGCTGCACCAATGTCTTCGTCGACCCCGCTCTCCACTGGTCCCTCCCTCGTTAACAAGGCATTTAGATTCCTAAACTTCTCTTAAAATCCCATGTTATGAAATTTTATGAAATTTTATGATTTAGTTTATTATAAAATAATGCAAATAATGTATAAAGTTAGATTAAAGTTACTCCCTGTCTGTGCACAACGGTTTTTCTCAATACATGAGTCAAAATATAATTTGCGTGATGTTTGTAAATTTGTTAAACAAAAAGCTAGAAAAGAGCCTAAAAGGAGATGTATATCTGTTGTGGGAGTTAAATTATGGAATGACGCTAACCTAGATTTACAAATGTGCAGCTCATTTTCAGTTTACAAAAAAAAGATTTGTAGAGCTTCTTCTTTCAAACTACAAAGGTTAATATTTATTTGTTTTTGTTTGATGCTGTTCTTTGATATTTATATATATTAAAAAAAAATGTTTTTACTGTTATATATGTAAACCTTATTGGTCCTCCTTTTCTGTTTTTTCTGGTTTAGTTTTGCTATTGTTTGTTTGTTTGCATGTAGGACAGGCATTAATATAAGCACTATGCTTCTGCCTGTGCCTTTTCAGTCACTATTTTTCGATAATGTTTGTGTTCAATGTTTGTAGAGTGATGTGACTGAATAAAGAATTTCAATCAGAATTTCAATCAATCAATCCTCGTGACAATATTCCACTCAGAAACCTGAAGGGGGCATTCCAACTGTTCTCAGCTGAGAAGCACATTCTCAGATTTGGAGCTGCTGTTCTCAGTCCTCCTGCTCACATGGCTGCAAACCCTGCAGCGACAGCTAACGTGTTGGGTGGCAGACCGATGTCACAATCGTGCTCCACGGACAGGCTCAAGAACTCCTTTGTCCCCCTGGCCGTACGACGGCAGGGGACGAGCACACAGTGACCCCTGCACTCGAGTCAGCCCCTAGTCAGAGCTGGTAGAGGAGCCAAAAATTGTACTCAAGTAAAAGTACTGTTACTTCAGAATAATATGACTCAGGTAGAAGTAAAAAGTAGTCATCCAAATAATTACTTCAGTAAAAGTAAAAAACTACTCAAGTACTGAGTACATGTAAGTGTTGAGTAACGTCTGATTAATTTTTTTAACACAACCATTCAAACAGACAAAAGTAGAAAATAACCATCTTCAGGCAAATTAAATCAATAAAATAATAAAATAAATTAAAATTAATAAAAAATAGCTTAAATTTAAATAATCTTAAAGTAAATTCAATTACTTAAGTACAAAATTTCAAGCCCTTGTACTTTTCTTTTTTAACCAGGCTCCGCAGGCAGAACTAGAACAAGCCCATGAACTCATATAAACTGTGTGTTTGAGTCTGTAAATGTGACAAAACAGGCAAAAACAAACATTTTTCCCAAAGAATCACTCAGTGATGTCATGAGATTGACGTGTACGTGGATAAAAGGGATAAAAGAAAAGTAACAGCTTAACGTAGCCTAATGTAGCGGAGTAAGAGTAACAGTTTCTTCTTCACAAATCAAGTAAAAGTAAAAAGTATAGTGATGCAAAATTACTCCTAAAAGTACAACATTTCCCAAAACTTACTCAAGTAAATGTAATGGAGTAAATGTAACTTGTTACTACCCACCTCTGCCCCTAGTTTGGACATTTTAATCCGACGTTCACCTTATTTTGGCACCTTTTGTACTATTATGTCATGTGTGACTGCTACTGGATGCCTTGAATTTGCCTCAATAAAGTTTCTAACTATCTCTATCTATCTAAAGATTGCTATAGTTATGGAGGACTTAGGACCCACCGGGGTTTTTTTTTTTTTTTAGGTTTTTTGGAACATTACTTAATTTCATTGACGAAAGCAGACAATAATATCTTGCCCCAACATTTCAACTGGCTTGATTGCAACAACTTGTGTATTTGCCGGAAGGCTGAGGAATCCTTCTGGATACATCTTTCTCAGTCATGACCGTTCTACAAGGAAGGAAACATGTCTTCAAGAGTCAAGAAAAGAGATTTCAGTTGCCTTGATTCCAGCCTTTGAGATGATCACGGCATAGACGACCTCACTCCACCTCTGTATCTTGACTTTTCACAAAAAAAAGTTGTGCGGAGGGTTGCTGGTCTGCATGGGATCATTGTATCACCGTTCTACGACCCAGTTTCAGCTAAGCCATGAGATGCCGCCTGAAACCCCTAGAATCTAAGATTTGTATTTCTTTATTTCCTTGAATTTATGTTAATTTATGTGAAAATTGGGTGAAATATAACCCACCTTATATGTATGTACTAAAGAGGCATTAAGGGAAAACTAAAAGAGTCCAAACTCTTAGATCTCATCAATAACTGTTGAGTTTGTCATTAAACTTGGCAGCACGGCTTTCTAAACAAATCACCAGCAGTCAGCATTGGAATCTGAGCTGCCAGCAGAGCTGGGTAGAGCAGCCAAAAATTGTACTCAAGTAAAAGTACTGTTACTTCAGAATAATATGACTCAAGTAGAAGTAAAAAGTAGTCATCCAAATAATTACTTGAGTAAAAGTAAAAAAGTACTTGGTGAAAAAACTACTCAAGTACTGAGTAACTGTTGAGTAACGTCTGATTAATTTTTTTAACGCAATGATTCAAACAGACAAAAGTACAAAATAATCATCTTCAGGCAAATTAAATCAATAAAATAATAAAATAAATTAAAATTAATAAAAAATAAAAAATAGCTTAAATTATAATAATCTTAAAGTAAATTCAAGTACTTTAATAAATATTAAACTAAATAAAATAATAACAAACTAAAAAATAAATTAAGAAAAAGTAGCACAACATTTCCAGCCTTTGTACTTTTCTTTTTTAACCAGGCTCCGCAGGCAGAACTAGAACAAGCCCATGAACTCATAGAAACTCTGTGTGTGAAGAAGAAACTGTTCCTCTTACTCCGCTACATTAAGCTACGTTGAGCTGTTACTTTTCTTTTATCCCTTTTATCCGCGTACGCGTCAATCTCATGACATCACTGGGTGATTCTTTGGGAAAAACATTTGTTTTTGCATGTTTTGTCACATTTACACAGACTCAAACACACACAGAGTTTCTATGAGTTCATGGGCTTGTTCTAGTTCTGCCTGGTTAAAAAAGAAAAGTACAAAGGCTGGAAATTTTGTGCTACTTGTGCTTAATATATTTTTTTATTCTGTTATTATTTTATTTATGTATTAAAGTACTTGAATTTACGTTAAGATTATTTTAATTTAAGCTATTTTTTATTAATTTTATTGATTTAATTTTCCTGATGATTATTTTATACTTTTGTCTGTTTGAATGGTTGTATTAAAAAAATAAATCAGACGTTACTCAACAGTTACTCAGTACTTGAGTAGTTTTTTCACCAAGTACTTTTTTACTTTTAGTCAAGTAATTATTTGGATGACTCCTTTTACTTCTACTTGAGTCATATTATTCTGAAGTAACAGTACTTTTACTTGAGTACAATTTTTGGCTACTCTACCCAGCTCTGCTCATGCTTTACCCTGACTTTAATCTCAGCCTCCCCGGGACCTTACAAATGACACCCTAGCTCATTAGGACCAGGCTTTGCTCCCCATAAGGGTTGTGGGTCCTAACAAGGCCCTCGTGAGGCACTAAAATCTGTAAAACACACACATATACTTTGAAGAGTTTTAACATTCATAAAAAGTGGTGCATTTCCATGGGAATTTCCGCGTCCATATCATTCTTTCCATAATGTTTAGAGGGTCCAATGTGGACACATAAAAAGATAAAAAGGATTTCTGTATATTTAACCAAATTACATAAAAGCTTAAATGGATTTGTGACGAAATCCCGAGCTCAGAAAACCTTGTCTGTAAAACCCATCATGGTTTTCACGAGCTTTCCCCAGTGATTAGCAGTGGATGGAGCGCTGGCATGTTCTCCAAATCAAAACCATATTCATTCTGGCCCGACACGCACGCTCGCCCTCAGCGAGTGTCTCTGTTACCAACCCCGCCATTTATAAACGTTTATCTCACCGCAGCGGCCGAATCAAAGGCCTGGGAAACAGGGGCAAATTAACAGAAAGGTATTTAGCTTTTCTTAGGGACCTAATTTTGAAAACCACAGTATTCATGAACCAGCAGTGCGTAGTTATGTTTTTATAGCTGTATAAACTATAAAGTTACCTTGTAATTTCATGGTTACGGACGTAGCAATTTTGAGACCCCAGTTTTTGCTTGGGCTTTGTTTGTTTGCGTTTTTTTGCGTAAGAAGCTATTCGTGTTTCCAAAAAAAAAAAAAAAAGTTTTGCAGGATGTGGGCATTTTTGTGAATGCAGCATTTGTCCAACAGGTGTGTCGTTTCTTGGCAGCAGGTTTGAAGACTCGCAGACTGAAAATATTTGGCCCTTTTCCGTAAGTTGCATCTGGAGCTGGTGCCGTCCAAGCAAAGGTGGTTTTTCTCCCAAGAGAAACAAATCATGCATGCCATAGAAAATATGCTCTACGTAAACATCACTCAGTTAAATATTTAAAAAGAACATCTCTCCTAAATATTCAGACTATTAATCATTCAGTAACATGGCAACTATTGAAGTGTGATAGATAGTACTCTATTTACCCCCTCCAGGTACATAGAGATGTATTAGTTAGCAGTGGTGTCAAAAGTATTCACATTCATTACTCAGGTAGAAGTATAGATACTAGAGTTTAAAAATACTCCTGCAGAAGTTGAAGTATCAACTCAAGTTTTTTACTCAAGTAAGAGTATAAAAGTACTGGTTTCAAAACTACTTAAAGTATAAAGTAAAAGTAATGTAAGGGGGAAAAAAGCCATTGAAAATGAATGCATCTTAGTATAATGCAAATATATTAAAGAACCATATATGTGTACTATTGAGCATTAACATGTGTTTCAGAGAGCAGGAGATATGATGACTAGTTGCCTATAAGTATTGTAATGGTGCAAAAAGTCAAACTTCAGAGGCATGTTATCATTTATCCTAACCTTTATTGGAATGTACATCCAAGTTTAGTTGCAGGAATCTGAGGGAACGGATGTAAGAACAAAACTGGACAAGAACATCTGAAACAACCACAACCAAATTCACTCTATCCGGATGGAGCAATTTAACTGGATAGTTTTTATTTAAAGGCCAAAATGAAATAGAGTAACAAGGCTGTTTTTAAAATGTAAGGAGTAAAAAGTACAGATAATTGCCTGAAAATGTAAGGAGTAAAAGTAAAAAGTCGTCTGAAAAATAATTACTCCAGTGAAGTATAGATAACCAAAATTTCTACTTAAGTAAGGTAACGAAGTATTTGTACTTCGTTACTTGACACCTCTGTTAGTTAGTGTTTAATATGTGCTTCAACCATCTCCACTGTTAGATCTGACTTTTAACACCTTTATATTTTCTAGTTAGTGCTGGTTGTGCATACATGTCTTTAGAAAACAGCTCAAAAGCTTCTACCTGCAGAATAACATGCGTAGAATGTGGCAAGGCGTCAGAACACTCACTGACTATAGAAGCAGCACCGACAGCACGGAGGCTGACGACACAGATCTGCCTGATCGTCTTAACAGGTTTTACACCAGATTTGACCAAATAAACACAGACTCTCCCTCTAAACGTCCCAGCGACCCCGAGGACCCCGCTCTCCTGGTGACAAACACAAGGTCCTGAGGGATCGGAAAAAGGTGAACCTCCACAAGACTGCAGGACGGGATGGTTGAAGACAGATTGATAGATTGAAGACCGACATCTTTAATCTATCCTTAGAACAAGCTGTTGTCCCACGCATATTTAAGTCCTCTATCATTATACGCAGTACTCGAGTTGTAAAAACAAATCAGGGGGGATGGTGGATTTTATCATATGGGGACAGGTAATTTGTGCTGATTACAAATAATATAATATATTACAAATAATAGCACTGACCAAAACACCTGCAGAAATACTGCAGGAATGACATAGCAGCAGTTAAATGCAGCCTTCTGTAAGCTTTAAATATCCACTGGGCTTACATCAAATACATCAAAACACAACAATAAAAAACACTTTTCTGAACTTATCAATATGACTCTGTCCTTCACAGGATAAGTAAAATAGATCACTGCAAAAACTCAAAATCTTAACAAGAATATTTGTCTTATTTCTAGTTAAAATGTCTCATTTTAGTAAAAAAATCTCATTACACTTAAAACAAGACTCATCACTGGAAAAAACAACAATTTTCACCTGTTTCAAGTAGATTTTCACTTGAAATAAGTAGAAAAATCTGCCAGTGGAACAAGATTTTTCTGCTTGTAATAAGAAGATAAATATTGTCCCACTGGTAGATTTTCCTACTTATTTCAAGTGAAAATGTACTTGAAACAGGTGAAAATTGTCAAATAAGTTATTTTTCTGGTGTTATTTTTCTGGTGACGACTCTAAATGTTGAAATAGCAGTAAAACCACATTAATTGATGAAATGACATAAGGGATGAAAAGGGGGGATTGCAGTTTTACAGGGGGGATGATTTTGACCGTTTTTATTTCAGGGGGGATGATTTTGACCGTTTTTATTTCAGGGGGGATGCCATCCCCACTCATCTCCCCTCAACTCCAGTACTGGTTATACCAGTCCCAAAGAAATCTGACATATCCACCCTGAACGACTACAGACCAGCGGCACTTATATCAGTGGCCATGAAGTGTCTGGAGAAGCTGGTCACGCATCGACTCCCTGGTTCCCGTCACAGTTGATCCCCTGCTGTTTGCGTACCGTCCCAACAGATCAGTGGAGGATGCAGTGGCCACGGCCCTCTATCCTGCACTACCACGTCTAGACCGCAGCAGGACGTGTCAGGATGCTTATCCTTGACTATAGCTCAGCCTTTAATACCATCCAGCCTGGGAAAGCGATTATAAAGTTATCCGACTTGGGGGTCCCGACCACCACGTGTAACTGGATTCTGGATTTCCTCGTGGACAGACCACATGTGGTGAGGATGGGAGGCAGGATTTCAGCTGAGCTCACAGTCAGCACAAGGTCTGCACAGCCCTGCTGTCTCAGCCCCAAACTCTTCACCTCGTACACCAGCGAATTCGTCTCCACCCGGGACGACACTGTCATCATCAACCACATCAACCATGTCTGTAAAAAAATATCTAAATCTATTGGTGTTATTGGCACCAATTCCGTAGTTTTGTGAATGAAAATTGTCTCCCAACTCTTTATTATAGCTCGATATATCCATATCTCACTTACTGTAATATTATTTGGGGAGCTACCTATAACACACATCTTCATAAACTTCATATGTTGCAAAAAAGATTCTGCAGGATTGCCAGACACAGTAATTGGTTTGCTCATTCTCTTTTCAAACAACTCAATATCTTACCCATCTTTAAGTTAAATACATATCAAACCTGCATTTTTATTTTCAAAGTATTGTTCCTGCCAGTTTAATTTTCTTTGCCATATAAAGATTTTTTTCAGTTCAACAGTGATATGCACCATTTTAATACAAGACAGGCTAATCATTTAAATCTGCAGTTCTGTACTGGTTTGTGTCAGTTCTCCATCAGATACAGGGGAGCCCAGTTATGCAACACCTATACAGAAATCTTGTCTACCTCTACTTCATTCAATAATTTTAAACATAAGCTCAGGACACATTTAATTGATCAGATTACATAATGATATTTCTAGATTTGTTATTTTTTCTTTAATCATGTAGATAACATGTATTCTATTCATGCTGCTGTTTATTTGCTTGTTTTTTGTTTTTAGACTGCAATCATGTATTCTGCATATTTTAAATCTTTGTACAATCTTTTGCTGTATGTTACTTGTTCTGTGTTTATACTGTGCTGAATAAATAAATCTAAATCATCAACTACGGGGATGACACAACCATCCTGGGTCTGATCAAAGGTGGGGACGAGTAGGGGGTACAGGGGTCTGATCAAGGACATGCTTGCTTACGGTGAGGAGAATGTTGCTGCACTTCCTCAGGCTGCTCAGGAAGGCTGGCCTGAGCCTCCGCCCCCTCACCCAAGCATACCAAGGTTTGGTGGAGGAGAGCATCCTCACAACCGGAATCACTGCGTGTGGAAATACCACCCAGGCAGAGAGGACGGGCTCTGCAGAGGGGGATCATAAACACAAAGCTTCCCTCTATGGACACCATTTACACACAACGCTGCACGAAGAAGGCACATTGCATCATCAGAGACACACACCACCCAGCACACGACCTCCTCAAACATAAACACTCCACTTACAGCCTGAGACAGAGCAGAACGGGCAGTATCATCACATGGAAAACACGCTTTTACAACAGTTTCTTCCCTGCTACAGTGAGACTGATGGCAAAAGCAAAGTACCGCCAGGCCTCTTGACTAACTTACCTCTTTTTATTGAAAACCAACCGGAATACGTGCAATGTGCTTAAGTGTAGTGTAGAGTGTCTTATTGCGATATAATATTGAGATATTTATTGCTATTTTATTTATATTTATTGTTATTTTATTCTTTTTAATTTCCTGTTTTAGTTTTTAAATGAAGTTTTAAAAAGTTTTTAGTTTGTACTCGAGTGTTCTCTGCACCATAATTCCCATGTACCTTAACAAATGTACAAATGACAAATAAACTTTCTTATCTTATCTTCTTATCTAATAGTCTAATGAGTGCTATTAGACTATAAGCTGTTTTCTAATCACAAAATATAACACCGTGATCTCACTGTGTGTTCTTGGAAAGCCAAGAAAGAGCATTAGAGTTGTAGAGTTTTAGTTTCATGGAAAGCGCTCCACTTTTGTGATTGTAACATGAGTTCAAACAAAAAATAATGGCCTTTCAGTACAAGTGAGTTGCAAAAATATTGTAGGCAAAATACAGTAAGACATTTCTAAATAACAAACTGTAGAAATACATGAATAAGCGGATTATAATAAAGTGGGAGTGCATTTAACAAGGAGTCTTATCAATCAGGAAGCCAAACGCAGATTGATTTAACATGTCTTCATATCACTTTATGATTATCAGGGTAGATTCTATGAGTTATTTTGACTTCTCTTGATTAACTTAATTATTCATAATCTCCAGTCAAACCAAAACGTTTGTTTCTGGGTTGGCTCCGTTCATTTCTTGCTGCCAGTATTGATCGTAGTGAGCAGAGTTGACCAGCAGGGGGCGCTAGTTCACCGGGGGATTGAGCTCGGATCCTGAAGTGGAACATTTGAGTTCTTGTGTGTGAGGCGGGTTCAGCAGAAGAAAAAAAAAAAAAAAAAAAAAAACTCAGAGCAATCATTACTCAAACATCACACTCAAATTAAATTCCAACTTTTGTCTTAAAACCACACCTGCAGTCAGACAAAAAAACACAAAAACAAACAAATCAAAGCTCATAAGCAGAGTTTCAATGTTCACAGACACATTTGTGACGATGATGATTAAGGGCTTGTAAACTTGTGTTAAAAATGCTTCATTTTTAATGTGAGTTAAACGGTGGCATCCTTCCTTGGTGTTTAAGTGAGGCTTCACCGGGCCTCTGGCTCGGCTGTCACCATCGTGTGGCGTCAAAGCAGCTGTGGAGGAGAAGAGTGGAGCAGAAGAGCTCATAAATCTCCCCCGGCTCACAGACGTGTTGGCTCACTGACCAAGTGACACAACTTCAAACAGAATCCCTGTCTTCATTTGAAGATGGAGGACTTCACTCTTACAAGTTTAGCTGGGCCAGCTGTTTGCAGCATGCTTGTGTGTGTGTGTGTGTGTGTGTGTGTGTGTGTGTGTGTGTGTGTGTGTGTGTGTGTGTGTGTGTGTGTGTGTGAGCTGGATGGGTGGGTGGATTAGCCTTTAGATTGGCATCAATGGGCCACCAACAAGGAGCAGTGACACCTTTTGGTTGATATATTTGTGTGTGTGTGTGTGTGTGTGTGTGTGCATGTGTGTTTGTAAGGGGGGGTTATGTGTGTGTGTGTGGCCCGTACAATGTGTTTCTTGTGTTAATATTGGTTTTAAAGCACAGAAAGCAAAAATCTAAAGTTTGGGATTGGGAATGGGCGATATTTTCCCGTTCACGATAAACCGTCAAAATAATTCTCCACGGTAAGATTTGTCATCTCACGGTAAAAATGATAAATTCCCGTTGATGACGTTTTTGTGTAAAGCTAATTTATGGAAGGAAGGAAGGAAGGAAGGAAGGAAGGAAGGAAGGAAGGAAGGAAGGAAGGAAGGAAGGAAGGAAGGAAGGAAGGAAGGAAGGAAGGAAGGAAGGAAGGAAGGAAGGAAGGAAGGAAGGAAGGAAGGAAGGAAGGAAGGAAGGAAATGAGCCAGAAAGAAAGAAAGAAAGAAAGAAAGAAAGAAAGAAAGAAAGAAAGAAAGAAAGAAAGAAAGAAAGAAAGAAAGAAATGAGCCTGAAAGAAAGAAAGAAAGAAAGAAAGAAAGAAAGGAAGGAAGGAAGGAAGGAAGGAAGGAAGGAAGGAAGGAAGGAAGGAAGGAAGGAAGGAAGGAAGAAAGAAAGAAAGAAATGAGCCTGAAAGAAAGGAAGGAAGGAAGAAAGAAAGAAAGAAAGAAATGAGCCTGAAAGAAAGAAAGAAAGAAAGGAAGGAAGGAAGGAAGGAAGGAAATGAGCCTGAAAGAAAGAAAGAAAGAAAGAAATGAGCCTGAAAGAAAGAAAGAAAGAAAGAAAGAAATGAGCCTGAAAGAAAGAAAGAAAGAAAGAAAGAAAGAAAGAAAGAAAGAAATGAGCCTGAAAGAAAGAAAGAAAGAAAGAAAGAAAGAAATGAGCCTGAAAGAAAGAAAGAAAGAAAGAAAGAAAGAAAGAAAGAAAGAAATGAGCCTGAAAGAAAGAAAGAAAGAAAGAAAGAAAGAAAGAAAGAAAGAAAGAAAGAAAGAAAGAAAGAAAGAAAGAAAGAAAGAAAGAAAGAAAGAAAGAAAGAAAGAAAGAAAAATTCCCGTTGATAACGTTTTTGTATTGGTATTTTTTTTATCGTTATCGGGATAAATGCCAGAAATTATCGTGATAATTTTTTATTCCATACCGCCCATCCCTATTTGGGATACAGTTTGTGATAAATGGGGAAAATTGGCAGCATGAGGCCAAACTGAACAAGAACTGGATTTTTTTGGCAGCAAAGCAAAAGAAAATAATTGGTCAAATATGGTAAAAGGAAGTGGATTTTCTGAATCATCTCATCTTCAAATGAGCCACACCAAAAAAAGCGTTGTGACTGGGTGCCGGTAAGGTTTGTCTGATCGGAAACACCTACTGTAAACCCAGTCACTCAGAAAAGAAATATTGACTTTTTTATGGTCCGTTTGAGGGGGAAAAACACAAAAAAACAGTTTCTATAAAGGTTATTGGGACTCTCTCAAGGGGTCCGGTTTCTGAATAATTGGTTTTACATATGAACACAAGAATTTTGGAGACTTCAAAAGGTGCGGTATTTTAATCTTCAGCACGTGAGCGTCTTATTCTCGATCAATCATTCTTCAAAGAAACAAATGGACCTGGTTTGCAGAGACTGGAAGACGTTCAGATTTTTTTTGCCCACACATCAGAAATGATAAAAGTGGCTGATGTTCAAATTTCCTGACTGAACTTGCATTCTGGGCACCGTTACATGGACACGAGTACATGTAGACCTGGTCTGGAGAGCAGCCCTGTCGAGCTGCATTCATGCTCCCGTTACCACACCTGTAATCCTGTTTCTTTAAGGAATCTGTCACATGTTTGATCTTTAGCATCAGCCTTTCTCCCGCCAAACCCCCCCCACCTCCCCATCTCCCTCTCCCCACCTCGCGTGCTGGTTGTCTTTCCGTGTCAGAGACTAAGCAAACACAGTCGTGTGTGAGTGTCCTCGTAACTCTCCGTTCCTGAGAGACGAGGAGCTCTCCGACCGGCGCAGCTGTGTCTTCATTTGTCGGCCATGTTTCGGCATTCTCCAGATATTTTAGGGAGGCTCCTGGGCTTTTTTTTTCTGTGCTCTGGTTTGACTCCCATGCCCTGCTTAAAAAAAAAAAAAAAACTGTATGAGAAAAGCCTTGTAGACACAATAAAAGTGATTCAAAATCAAAGTAAGGTGTATTACAATGTGGACCGGTGGAACTTCTACTGGGCTCTGGTGGAAAAAAGGAACTGCTGCAAATCATTGAGTCCTTGTTTCAGATGGGATTTGGGCCGTGCTCAACTGAAGTAAAAACTCTGCATGTTTTAAATGCAGAGGTGTCAAAAGTATTCACATTCATTACTCAGGTAGAAGTATAGATGCTAGAGTTTAAAATACTCCTGTAGAAGTTGAAGTATCAACTCAAGTTTTTTACTCCAGTAAAAGTATAAAAGTACTGGTTTCAAAACTACTTAAAGTATAAAAGTAAAAGTAATGTAAGGGGGAAAAAAGCCATTAAGGACAAAAGCCATTGAAAATGAATGAATCTTAGTATAATGCAAATATATTAAAGAACCATATATGTGTACTATTGAGCATTAACATGTGTTTCAGAGAGCAGAAGATATGATGACTAGTTGCCTATAAGTATTGTAATGGTGCAAAAAGTCAAACTTCAGAGGCATGTTATCATTTATCCTAACCTTTATTGGAATGTACATCCAAGTTTAGTTGCAGGAATCTGAGGGAACGGATGTAAGAACAAAACTGGACAAGAACATCTGAAACAACCACAACCAAATTCACTCTATCCGGATGGAGCAATTTAACTGGATAGTTTTTTTTTAAAGGCCGAAATGAAATAGAGTAACGAGGCTGTTTTTAAAATGTAAGCAGTAAAAAGTACAGATAATTTGTGTGAAAATGTAAAAGTAAAAGTAAAAAGTCATCTGAAAAATAATTACTCCAGTGAAGTATGGATAACCAAAATTTCTACTTAAGTAAGAAGTATTTGTACTTCGTTACTTGACACCTCTGATTCAATGACAACTTCTGCTTAAGTTTCATGCTTTGAGGAATTAGAGCCTCCACCGATGGAGCGGGAGGCTGTTTAGGGGAGAAATGTGAGCGAGAGTAGGAGGATCTGTTGGGGTCTGTCTCCTTGCTAACACAGATATCACCCGGATGCCAGCATGTGTTTTCTTCGGCTCGGCACAAATTAGGTTTACACTCCTCCTTTCCCCTCCCCTCCGCCTGCTGTCCCCTTGACCTCTGGGCTCCACTCCTTCACCTCGCAGGCGTGAATCATCAGACACGCACACATATCTCCATCCACTCCCTGCTCTCCGTTTTCTTCCCTCTCCACGTGTCTTCATCTCCTTCTTTTTCCCCCCTTGTCATTTTTTTGCTCGCTGGAGCTCGGGGTATCTGCCTATCTCCTCTCTCTTTCTGTCTTCATCACTCACTCCCCGTCTGTTTCCTCGGTGCGTCTGGCGCACACGAGAGAGGGAAGACAGCAGACGGATGGTGGGGAAAGTGCGTGGGCGAGCCTCGCAACATCTGCATGTGTGCACGCATGAGCAGATGACAAATGCAACTGCATGTCTATGTCAGAACGAACAGAAACAAGTCCCATCTGAGGGGAGTTTTCCTCTGAGCTCTGGTTTTGTTTCCGCACTGAACTGACACCCACAAAACCGCCGTCCTGCCACGACTGCTGAGATGTCCGTTATGATACGGGGGAACGCGCGCCGGCCTCCCCCCTGGCAGTTGTGTAACACAGCCATCACTGATGCGATCCCCTCACAGCCAGCGTGTCCATCTGTCTTTGTCTCAGCGGCAACTGGAACCAGGCGAACCGGTTCCAGTTGGTTTGTCAGGAGGCCGTTCCAACTCAAGGCAACAATGGACCGCGTTTGGTTCTGATTACTTGTACGCTCTGCAACTCCGGCAACAATCCGGGATGATTTCACATTTTGGACCTGGTCCATGCTGAGTGAAGTATTTCATCTGGCTAAGTTCAAATGCCAAATAAGCCTTTTATTGCCACACAATTGCTATTTATGAAACATTTAGGTGCCAGTTTCAGTTTTAAACTTTAGGCAAAGAGTGCAAACATCACTCTACCACTAAAAACCAAAGTGTTTCTGCCTTCCAGGCGAGTAAAAAGGCGATTTGATGGCTCTGAGTGACAGTTGCTTCTGCAAAATAAATCTATGATTAATTGGGGATTTTAGAGGATTTGGACTGAATGCATGGGTTGGATTCAAGATTTGGTTTAAAATACAGTGTCACATGATACATGCAGCATTAAGCTATTTTTAAAACAATTTACATGATTTCTCCTCATTGTTTGCCGTAAATTGTTGTTTTAGTGTCATTTCCACCAGTTGTTAATCTAATAGCAGTTATCTGGTGTTACAGTATGTAGAGAAATATGCATGCAGGCACACAGTACAGTGGTTTAACCAGAAAAACCTTGATGTTAATAGGTTACCTAATATTCTATCATGTAAAATGATACTTAGTGTTTGATTAAGCATCTAAATAGTTAAATGATCTCAAATTATGGACTTGAATATATGTTGGGAAATATCACCATGTAACAAAAGATTACCCCCCGTACTCGCACATCATTGACATGTGGCAGAAGATTTTCTGACAAAGCGACACGAATGCAAAGGGCCGAGCGTAATCAGCGAGTCTTCATGTCCAGTATGATATCTGACAGAGACTTTGGTCAGCTGCTTCAAACACACTGTTGCGTTCCGCTTGCAGACGTGTGGGAAAACATGCAGGATGCCATGAGTCAGTGAGGTCGGTTCTGACGGATCATTTTCTCCCTCATTTTCAAGCACGAAAGATACTTTTTTTTCTTCCGTAAAACAGCAGAAACAAGTCCTCCCGAGAAACAGCTGAAGCCAGCAGTCGAGCACAGAAGATGGGCTGTCCACGAGGTGTTAGGAGACTCCATGTTGTTCTTTCACACAGTCAGGAACCTCAGTTATACACCTCTATCCAATACACTTAAAGGAACCATGACTTGTTTTCTGGACATCTTAAACTTCTTTGACATGCTTGGTCAAAATATTGAGAATTAAAGTATCACTGTCTCATTTTCAACCATCTTTACCCCCCGACACGGTCGACTCTCTGCTTAAGCCGGGCAGACACTGTGCGATTGTCGGCTTGTTTTGAACCGATTTTCCACTCGTGCTACTATTTTTTGGATCGGGACAGATTTCAACCCAATCGTTGGTCATGCCTCGTGCAGTAAACGTGGGGTAACGACGAGAGAGTAACACCTCACGACGAGCTCCTGATCACAAATCGTGTGCTCGCAAGAAAATCAAACGTGTTTGAAATCCTGGTCGCTCCTCGTGAAGGAATCACAGTTGAAGCAGCTACGACCAGATTGGACTCATCCTTTCTCAAAAAGCATGCGCAATCTCTGATGTCACGTCAAAAACTATTATTTGTAGTTTAAAGTGTTGCAAATTCACATTACAAATCATGTTTTAATAGCAGAAAAAAAGACAGCATTTCCCACGTCTGCCCAGCCAATTCCTTGTCCAATCACGACGTTGTCTAATCTTTTTTCATTTATCGCCACACAGGATGGCACAAATTGCTAAAGGCTGATTTATGGGTCCGCCTTACACCAACGCAGAGCCTACTACGGCGTCGATTTAACGCGGAACCATAATTCAGGCTTAATGCAGTGCGTTTGTTTTTGCTGAGCATCTTCGGTGTCTCCCACTTCAGGGTTCCTCCTCTTCCACTTCTTTTTGATGTAGCAGTTCCAGTAACAGAAGTCTGATGTGAGTATTATGATCGTATAGTGTGAGCAGACGGAGCATCAGAGCATCGGGTCGTACAGTGTGAGACCATGAATTGTGGGCTGTGAACTTTTGAACTCAGCGATCTAGTCGTGCAGTTTGAGATGGGGCTGAATCAAACAATTTAAAATATCGCACAGTGTATGCCCAGCTTTAGAGTGTGCTCCATCGGAAACACCTGAAACTAAATGAGTGTGTAGTCACCACATACAGGAACCACATTAGACTCCACACTGTCTGACATGAGGTTCTGTATGTCAGAGTAATGTCATCGTACAAGGATGGATTTCAGTCACAGGGGGCACTAATCACTTTTTAGTTCGGATACAGACTTGAACTGGCCCAAGTGGTGAAAATACAGCAATGCAGATAGAAAACATTGAAGTCACATTACAGCCAGCTGGTGGGGTTGATAGACCTCCTTCACACAGTGTTGGGTCAATAAACCTGTGTATTAGAACATAATTATCACTGGTAAATATTTAAGGGTAGTATCAGATAGTTTCATCCTTTAAACATGACTGTTTCTCTTTTATAGGCCACATCTCACAGACAAATCAAAAGAGAGGGTGGATGATGAAGACCACGGACAAATGTCATTCACTTTTCACATCACCCCTAACCAGAAATGTGCTGTTAATGAATGCTGGGTTTGTGGCTCAGACCACGCTGATGCCACGTGCAGGACGTGCAGAGTCTGCCCGTGACCATCACTTACACAGTTTGCCCAAACTGCAAGTAATATGATGACCCACTGGCCTCGTTTGTGGAAAAAAAAAAAAACAGAAACGCAATTCCTGCAAGAATAAAGTCTGAACTGTAGAGAGATGTGGGCTGTAATGGTTTGTGTTGGAGGCTGTCTGGTGGTTTGTACTTTTCAACGCACCTACAAAGCAACACAAACCATGAACCACATCTCTTCCTTTTCTGCCCTCACTTCGCCTGAGGTTTCCCCCTTAAGTACCTTCGCTAGCACCTTGCAAGCCACAAAAGCACTAACTGGCTGGGGGAAGTGACAGATAGGGCTGTTTTGGCAGTCTGCTAGCGGCAGAAGATTTCTGTTTGCATGGGAGGATCCCAGGGAACCACAGATATGTCACCGGCAACCAATAAGAGAAGGGGAGTTGAGTAAATGAAAAGAAAACAGTGAGGAGAAGAGGGCAGGAAATGAAAGCGAGACAAGAAACGGCAAAGGACGAGATATTGTACACAGGTGTTGTGAGCGCGTCACGTCCACTGGCATGCACGTCTTTTACAAGTACTGTTTTAGCCCGTTAATACTGTAAATTGCAACATTCCTTTCATTTTCCAAAATGTTGAAAGAGCCATATTGGACCAAAAACACAAAAAACAAATATGTCTGGAGCCGCAAAAAATGAAAAGCCTTGTATATATAAGCCTTAGAATGAAGGCAAAAGGCCAAAATTCGAAATGTTGAGATTAATGTTGAAGTACAATCTCGAGAAAAAAGTAAAAATGTTGAGAAAAAAGTCGAAATGTGGAGAAAAGTCGAAATGTTGAGAAAAAAGTTGAAATGTCGAGATTAATGTTGAAGTACAATCTCGAGAAAAAAGTCAAAATGGTTGATTCATCCCTGATTTTATAACACAGAGAGTTTGATCATCTCCTTTCCTCCTGTATCCCTATTTGTAGTTGTGCTTTGAACGAATTAACATCGATTTGATATGAACATTTAGTTTAGTTTTATGCATCAGTCGTGTCAGAGTCAGGAGACATTACAACAAAGTATTCACAAGAATAAAGCCTACAAATGTTTTTTCTTTTTAACTCAAATGTTTTTCATTTCAAAGTAATTTACTTCTAAGAAAAACAAATGCGACAAAGAAATTGTTAAAAATATAAATTTAAATAAGAAATTAATCTTAGCCATTTCATGCCAGATGTTTCATTTTTGAGACATGAATTTCTGAGACCCCTCTACCCCTCCCATAATAATACATAATAATACTAATAACAATACAATATTGTTTTTCTACGGTAAAAAATGAAACAGATAAATGATAAGATACATAAAATGATCCATTGTATTCCTAATGATACAAAAACTATTATTTAGACACTGTTAGAGACAAAATTGGGGGCATTTTTAATTTCAATACATAATAAAAACTTCAAATAAAAAAAAAGGATTTCCTGCACACAATTTTATATGTCAGGCATTAAAGGGTTCATTTTAATACCTCATTTGTTTTTAAATATATAATAATAGAATAAATACTGATTTATGGTGTGAATTAGGCAAAAGATGAGGCAAGTTCAAGCTGCTAAACTTCAGTAATAAGGTTATAATATTGTTTCATTTAAAAGCACCTCTCATTCCTGACGTAGCACCACAGATCTGTGAGCCGTAGTCTGGTTTTTAATTTTGAATTTATAAGAGCTACCTCGAGACCAACAAATGACTAAAAAGGCATTGTCTTCATCCAGCTGAGCTGAGTGCAGCGCTGGGCTCCGATTTCCCAGTCAAGACAAAACTTTAGACACTTTGACAGCAACGTCTGAGAGCAGAAACTCTACCCTGCACATGGCATTGTAATTTGGGAATATTGTATGATTTAGAGAGCGGGGAGCACAGGGCTACGAAAACGCAGAGCTCAGTGACTGGGCACACAAAGGACGCCTGTTCCTTCACAATGGAAACCTTGTTGGCATTTTCTCGGTGGCTTTCAGAAGGGCAAAGATAAACAGCAGCTTGCTGTCACTGCATTTCGGACATGATTTT
Source organism: Cololabis saira (assembly GCF_033807715.1). NCBI lineage: Eukaryota > Metazoa > Chordata > Actinopteri > Beloniformes > Belonidae > Cololabis > Cololabis saira. The sequence goes on along the minus strand of NC_084595.1, from coordinate 39,305,678 downwards.
TATCACTGCCAGCCCTTCCCTTGTGTAAACCTGGTGGAAACCAGGGTGAAGCAAGCCGGACCGCTTTATCGCATGCATCATCGGGAGTGTTTGGTCAGCAATTGTTTGAACTGTATTCTTTTATTGAGAAATTGAAAAATAATCTTCACAAAAATCTGTTTTTGACAGAATATGCAGCAGGAGAAAAGAAAAATCTTCAAGTTTCTCATTTCCATCTTCTCATCCTCCTCATACCAGAGAGTCTGCTTTAATGTGAAATATTTGGGTAATATTGTATTCCCTCAAAGGTAAAACATTTCTTTCTGCTAAAATTTATTTTTTGTTTAGTTGGATGTTTGACCTTCACTGTGAAGTTCAGAGGAACCAGTCACTCTATAATCACACGGGAAAGTTGCTGATGAGGTTTCAGAAATTGCAGGCAATATCATTATCAAATAAGTAACTTGGGAAGGGATGTGGAAACTTTGCACTAACCTCAATGACAAATTATCTGACTGAATTCACAGTAACAGTAAAAAAGCGAGACTTTGTCAGTGGTTTTCTGCTGCGTCCACAAGGTGATCTTATAGAGGTTTTCTTTAATGTTTTACACATGCTGTCTCCATGCAACAACCCTGCCCAAGATTGTTGACTAAAAAAAGCAAATCGCCCACGAAAAGGATCATAGTAGTATATAGTATATATAGCATATTTATATAGTAATACAGTATATAGCCTGCACAAATGCTTAAAATGACCTTTATTTCATATAGGAATATAGATTAAGATTAACCAAGAAGAGAGAAGCAACCTTTCTCTTCAGAGAGGTCACTCATCATGTTGCATCTGGCCTTAAAACTGGGAAACAATGCAATCTCAAGGCTGTCAAGGCATTATGGAGCAGCATGGTGCAAAATGATGTTCATCATTTCATGGGTCCTCCAACAGGATAACGACCCAAAACACATCAGGATAAAGAACAAAACACTGGACTGTTCTGAAGTTCCCTGATCTAAATCCTGCTAATCGTCTGTGGAGAAAGCTGAACCAAGCAACCTGGAGAAGCAACACTTCAAACCTGAGATTGTTTGGCTCATGAACGGTGGACCAAAATAAAATGCAGACGTATCATTAAGTTTTACAGAAATTAGGTAATTGCGGTATAGGCTCCAGCAGACCCCCATGACGCTGTACATGATTAAGCAGGTAGAAAATGGATGGATGGACGTGACTGCAGTGATGGCCTCATAAGATGTGCAACAAAATAGTTCATTTTAAGGTACTAATTTGTCATGGCCAGATTTTTTTATTTTTTTTTTATGATTCTTTTGAACCACAATTTTAAAGCAATGTCTTTTTTCATTAGTCAGTTTTTAGTAAATTAATAATGATTACTGTTGTTGGTTTCAAATTGTTTCATGGCGGGACTGCTGGGACTTTGACTTCTGAGTAGGGCGCGTTTCCAATAGAGTCAAACTGTTTTGGAGTACAAGAGTCGGAGAATAATTAAGTAAAATAAAGCAGTCTGAAAGCCATTAGCTTTGTTGTGGCTTTTAAAAATCCAACTGTATTCAAACAATGACCGGCACACAGGACAGGAAGTGTTTCTGCAGAATTTCATTGTCTGGACAAAGGGCTGAAAGGGTTGCCTAGGCTGAAAGTTTCAGGCTTATTGCATCGAGCAGATGATAAATTATGTGTAAAAGTAATGAGAATATGATGCACAAGACATCTCATATCCATTAGTTCAGTTTTGCATAATGACGTCTCAGAAAACCTTTTTTTGTGTCAAACACCAGTCCATTTCATAAATGAACATCTCCGCTAGGATGACTTGGAGTTCATGTTTTGTTGTTGTTAAGAGTTTTCTAATCAACACTTTCCTCTGACAAAGAAACCCATCAAACGTCTGATGGTGGATGAGGTGTTGCCCACAAAGGACTACAGAGAGATTTGGCTGCATTTCCACTCTGTGCAGCAGCAGCAGAACAATTTCCTTCATTTTTCGTGAAAACTTCTGCAGGAGCTGGCTGCATTTTTGAGGGGAAATAAATCCCTTTTCAACCAGATACGGACTGCCTGCAGACCGAACGGCAAGGTTCGCAGTAAGTTGGCAAATGTGCCAAAGGATTTAGTAACATATCCTGCATGGGTTTGTGGAGAAAAGAAGCAGTGCCAAAGTGAAAGTGAACTTGGAGCATATTTTCAGTTGGAACCTTAGATAACAGTAATGCATTAGTGTAAAATCAATTAAAGCTCTGTGGCTGTACTTGAGAGCATATATTTGGGCATTTCAATTGACTCAATAAAAACACACTGACATAAATCAACTCTTCCACAATATTTGGTTCTGCATAGTTCTGAAATGTGTGTTTTTTTTTTAAACCTTTTATATTTTTCAGGGCACTGTTATGCTCTGACTAGAAGTAGTCCTCATCTTTGTCTTTAATTGGTTACCTTGGTTAAGTAATGTACGCTAACACTAGCCTTTATCAAGGGTTACTGAGCTGATAGTCCAAATAAATCATTTAAAAATATTTCAGTTCAACCAAAAAGCTGCAGCCAAAGACATGGCTGGAACTGCTCACCACTCCCTTGCTTTGACCTCTCTACTTTGGCTCCCTCTCAGATTCCCAATATGATTTAATATTTTTCTTGTCAGCTACAAAGACCTAAATGGCAATGTTCCATTGTGCTTTCAAGATGTCATTGCCTGCTATCAATCCACAGGAACTTTTTTCTGTTCTTACTTACTAGTTCCTAGACGTTTGCAAACTGGAACAACAATAACTGTTAGTATACTGTATATCTCACCAAACACTGATATTAGTCCTCCGATTTTAACCCATCATTATTTACACTAGGAGCAGTGGGCTGCCTTTTTTTCCAGCCCCTGGGGAGAAGTTAGGGGGTAAAGGGCCTTGATTAGGGGTTCACCTCAGTTGGCGACCCAGGGACTTCATCATCATCATCATCATCATCATCATCATCATCATCATCATCATCATCATCATCATCATCATCATCATCATCATCATCATCATCATCATCATTTATTTTAACTCACGACCATGATCACATGGTATGGAGAAATCAAAATCCGACAGCACTCACTTAAAGGAGCTTGAGGCTCCTTTTAAGAAATGAGACTCTCTAGCGCCACCCTTCACCACGACGGCCGTCGGGGGTACTGCAGCCAACAGTGAAGCCGGCACGGGAGAACGGGGAGAAAGCGCATGCAGCGTCATGTGACGTCACATCCGCCGCCCAGCGCGGGAAATTCGGAGTCCGAATTGCAGCACATTTTGCAGCACACAGCCTGTTCAAGGCAACGGAGAGATACGCTAGAGGGCTCATTAGTTTTGGTTTGGAACGCTTCATCTGACATTATTACTAGAAAACTTAAAATGTATACAGATTTTTTTCGTAAATCCTGCCTCAATCCTGCCTCATGCTCCTTTAAAGTACAAAACTTTAATATATGGTTAAATCACTGCACAGCAGCAGAAAATCGGACGCGTTTCAGCTTACAGCCGTCCTCAGCGGTGAGGACGGCTGACGATGAGCTGAGGACGATGAGCTGTAAGCTGAAACGCGTCCGATTTTCTGCTGCTGTGCAGTGATTTAACCATATATTAAAGTTTTGTACTTCAAGTGAGTGCTGTCGGATTTTGATTTTTTGATATGTTTTTTGGACTGGCACCCGGTGACACACTTTTGCGATTACCACATGGTATGGAGCACAAGTACTCAAACATTTATACATTTATAGCAAGTGGCGGTCTGTACATGTTCAACTAAAATACTCAATTTGGCAAAATAAATATAATTTAAACAGAGGAAGGACATTCTTCAAAAAGGCGCCTAATTTATAAATATCATTTAACTTATTAGATTGAAGTAAAAAAATCAATTTAAACATAGATGGTCGGTTTGTATAATACTTTGGTAAATATTTTTGTCTGAGATTCATTATATTTACATTTTTACATTCGAACAAAATATGAAACTCATCTCCAATACGTTGATGTTACAGAGTTACAGAATCTCTGACTTCTATCCAAACCTTTATACCTTCCAGGGATTTTTGGGATTCTAGTGTTATTCATCCTACATTTACAAATGGCCTGTCTATACTTTTGATTTTGACACAATAAGTTCTGTTCCAGCTTAAACTCTAGCTTAAACTCTACATAAATATCACATGATGTCATCCTATAGAGTTCACTTTGCCATTTTTGCAAAAATTGATCTTTCAACCTTTGCCCAACAGTTAGTTTCAACCAGTCAGATGTTATTCCATGTTTGAGAGCCGGAGGTGAGATAAACCACATCATCCAGCATCCGCTTTACTAGCAGAATCCATGGTGACTGAAATACATCTGCTTTGTACAGTCTAATTAAACAATCGTACATTATTCTGCTTAATTTACTTTCTTTACCTTCTACCAACCTCCCCCAAAAGCCAATGACTCTCTTTTAGCTTGAAACTCTAAGCTGGGTCCTCCAGACCCCAGCCCAAGCTGTAACCACTATAGGCTCCCACTCCTTCAGTTTTCAGGCCTGCTTCCTGTGGACCCAGCAGCCACCAACTGATCCTGTTCCTTGGAAGCTCTTCAAAGCTTCATCCACATTTAGTTTTTACTGAATGACTCACCATTCAACCTAACATGCCTATATTTGGACTAGACAACTGGAGTATCTGGAGACAACCCACGCGGCCTTAGGAAGCAACACACAACTCCACAAAGGAAGGCCCAGATGGGATTCAAACGGGAAACGTCCTTTCATGTCGTGAGAAAACGGTGCTAATGTGGAATACCTGCAAGATAAAATAAGCTGTGGAGGACCCCGACACAACACTGTGAACAGCATCATTCTGGCACGCATGGCCAAGTCATGAAGCTGACAAAAATTACAAGAAAAAAAAGAAACGACTAAAAAACAGACATCAGCATTAGCCAATCAGTGTATCTCAATGTGAAACTCAATTTCTTGCCTCCTGTTGGCAGTCGTTTCTTTCTTCCTTTCTTCTCAAGATGGAGTCATTTAACTTGGACGGAACAGGGGCTCATTTAAAGAACCGGCCAGGGCCGGATCAATTTGCACTCATCTAAGATTAGCCCGCGATGCACCAATCTGGCCACCAATCAGGAACAATTTGCTTGGCATGGAATAAAATATCCGCCTCAACTTCTGAAGTGCTTTTTTTTCCTCCGACTTATCACTCTGGCCCGCTCGCTAGATGCAGAGGCTCATTCATGTTGCTGTGATTAGTTTTGGCGTCATCTGAGCCGCTATCTCCTCCCTTGTGTAGTGAGGCCAAAAATGTGCAGGCACCGAAGGGGGACTAATCGGCCAAATCGCGAATGGCCCACATGGCCGAGGACAAAATTGGTCTAAGATGTCAGTTTATCCAGGCACCGGCAATTACAGCCTTCCACTGAAATGAAAGGCAACATTTAGACATTTCGTTTAGATGTTAACAAGAGAGGAGAAATGTCAAAACAGATTCCCACACACAAACAAAACCACATGGCAGCTATTTTACCTGGATTTGGTTCAGAACCAGCTGTTATTAAAGGTTTTTTAGTATCCGGAGTACTTTCAAATCCATTTCAAGCGTGCATCTACATTAACAACCAAATGTACAATATAGCACTAAATGTTCATCAATTACTTTGTTTGGACCAAAGTATCTTAGCATACTTGAAGCAAACATTAAAGAAACTATCTGCATCCTAGATTAACAGTTTAAAAACCCTTGTAATAATTGGATTACACAGATTTAATAAAGTTAATTTGGTCCATGTCTTTATAATTTAACTTGCTGATTCTTTTCTTCGGACAAGAATATTTAGATTTTTTAAATATCTGACATGTTTTGTTGTTACTTTTGGTTGTCTTGAGGTTAGAGTGAATTTTTTAACATGTAAAGCCATTTGTGCTACATTTATGTATGAAAAGTGGTTTATAAATAAAGTTTGATTGATTGATTGATTGATTGATTGATTGATTGATTGACTGATTGATTGATTGAATGCATATCACACAGCCATCTATGCTCGATACCTTTACGCTCAAGATTGAACACAGCCTTATTTACGGAAGAGTATTAGGGCCACTTAAAAAAAAACTTTAATCTCAGAATTCTGACTTTTTTTTCAGAATTCTTTTTATTTTTTTTAAGTGGCCCTAATACTCTTCCGTACTTATTTTTTATTTCTTCTATTAATATAATTTTTTTTTTTTTTTTTTGTGCTATTTTTGACCTCCATGATGTCTGTTGTGTTTGATGTTCGTTTTGTGTGTTGCGATAATGAAAAAATTATAAAAACTTTGAATTACAAAAAAAAAAAAATAGATTGAACACAGGCTGAAAAGTCCATGGAAATAAGCTTTGTTGGAGATTGCTCTTCTAATGTCTGTTTTCCTCGTGCACATGCAGACACTCAGCATTATTAAATGCAGACTTTAGCTGCATAACAGCTGATTCCAAGGACAACAAAGTCAGCAGCACTTGCTACTCCGTCTCCATGTTGTTGTTTACGCTGTTGTTAAGGTGTGTCCATGTGTTTGTGCCTGGTAATGGTCATATGATAGAGGCTTGGTGTCCTAAAAAAAAAAAAAGAAACCCAACAAAAAGCAAGTCATGAAGTGAATCAACTGTTTCCAAGTGCCTTTGGTTTCATCCATCCACAGTGTGGGATTTCTGATCGGATGCAGCGTGCTCTACGTTTACTGCTGAGGTTGCCTTCATGTCGTTGCTAGGCGACCAAAAAGCTTTGCAGAAGTGGTTGACGAAATGTTTGCTGGGTGTTTTTTGGAAGTTGCGGCCAGGATGCAAGCTGTATCTTTTTGTGCTGATAAAGAAAAACAACTGAAAACAAACCCAACAATCTGTGGTTTCGCATGGATTGATGATGAAGAGGAGACGAGCGGCAGCAAACAGGATGAGTTTGTGTGTTGATGATATCCTCATGCACATGACAGGAGGAAGGAGAGTTTCAGGCTCGCTCGGGGGCTGCAGATATACACTGATGTCTTAAGGTATGCCTCATTGCACTTTGACAGCCTGCTGGGGAGAGAAGCACTAAAACTCCCAAAACTGTGCATAATTTGGAGCTGCTGGAACGGATGATCGCCTCAAAAGAACATTTTAGTGTGAAAGTGGAAAAAAAACACACGTTTTTACCACTTTTAAAATAAACCTAACAGCCCCAAAGTACTGGAGATTTATTTCCACCTTGAAGCTTTCCTCTTTATGTCACAGAATATCTTGTAGTGCGCGTATTACAGAGTATTGTATTCACCGGAACATGACTTCTACAGCTGGGAAAAGTAGGCCATCGCCAAAACCAGACTCCCCTTCACTGTCTTTGTGCTCTGTCAGGTGGTCTTTTATTGGATGTCATCACAGGTTTGTTACGTCCAACTTGAAATATTTCACATTTTTAATTGCCAATGCAGTCTTGCCCTGCAGAACACAGAGATATGAACGGATATCAGAGCAGAGCGCAGAACCCACTGCATCTGCTCTGAAAGGCATGAAAGAAGGCAGAAGACGAAACACAAAACGAAATGAAGGGGGGAATAATCGGTAAACAAAACAAATAAATGCAGCATTTTGCATTTCAAAACGGGGTCTGCAGCACCTCAAAGGTCAAATAAGGTCCCCCAAATCTGCCCTCTCAACCTAGTATTACCCACATGATTAAACTCAGGGGCTCTTGTATGTTTAAAAAAATAAAGGTAAGGACAAACTTTAGAAGTAGATGTGTTTCTGTTAAAGGGGTAAACTTGTGGAATAGTCTCTGTAATGAGCTAAAAATGTGTAGTTCTCTTTGCAAATTCAAAAAAATGTTTAAACTTAGGGCAATTGATAAATATAAACTATGACCAAGAGCAGCTTCTCCTGTAAATCCTCTATATCACATGCTTTTGTTGTAATTGATCTGTGTAATACTTTTTATTTGGATTTGTTGTGATGTGATGTAAAAAAGGGTAGGCATCATATAAGCTACGGCTTCAGTCTACACCTTTTTTGGTTCATTTATTTATATATCCAGCTTTACTGTGGTGCATGTTTTGATTTACTAATGGACCAAATAAAACTAAACTAAAAACTAAAAAAAACTAAAAAACTCTATGTTCCCACATTTCTATTCTTTATTTATTTTTTTAAATCTATTGTAATAGGCGCTTTTACATAACCTGCACTTTGTTTCAACTCTGGAGGGTTCTTTCAAGGTACACAGCTTTTTTTCTTTTCTTTTTTGAGGAGGTCCATATTGTAAATCATTCTTATAAAAAAATAACAAAAAAACAGTAACAGACATCAAACATACCAGTCACAAAGGTTTTTTGGAGGGAATAATGTTTGTCTTTTTGGATTCAGCAGCAGTTTCTCCTCTCTACGTTTATATATCAAAGGTTTCCGATCCTCTCTCTCTCTCTGTCTCTCTCACACACGCATATATACTACATATTGTATGTGCAGACTAAAGACGCATGTGGCTGGAAGCCCCGGGGCTGCAGAACACAAGGCTCACCGCAAACCTTTCGCGCTCCTCATTTACTAAGGTCAACTGGCAAGTGATAAAGGATTCTGAACATTAATTTTGAGTGTGTTCGACTCGTCAAAAACAAAACAAATAAAAAGTGAATGAATAGCAGATGGCTATGGTGTGTAATAGAGAATCAACTCCAAAACATCTGCTGCAAATAATCCAGGGAGAAGAAATAATTGTGCGTGTAATTCAAAAATATACAATTTACAGCTTGATCAAGGCTTGGTTTTTCTGCTGCAACATATCAACATATTCAACAGTTTTCTGAACTTGATATAAACATCCTAATTATACCATGAGAGCTGCCTGGTGTCCAAGGACGCTATTAGTCTCGGAGATGATGCAAACATGCGAATTTGCTGCACTTCTTAAAACAGGAGAAGACGATGCATAGAGTGTATGATTAGTTGCAGCACGTATGGCTGCAGCTGCAGTCGTTACTCATGTCGTGAAAATGTCAGGATTTCATTTCGGAATAGAACGCACGGGCTTTAACTATATTGTTGTTTTCAGTTTTAACTATAAGGACGGTGTTGGTAGCTACTGAATCAACCGTGCCATTTTACGGCTCAGTGAAAACCCCAAAACAAAAAAAAAACTTGGAAACTGAGTGTCTTAATAATTAAAGTCAACGACACTTTTGTTCCGATGACATGCAGAGAGGGGTTTCGTCGTGGCTGAGCAGTACATCTGTGTGAGATCATCTTCATCCCGAAGTGACCCCTCTATCTGCACCCAGAACTGCACATAAGTTATGGAGAAACGGGATTCAGAGTGAGATGAGTCCAAAGATAGAATGACAGATTTACTGCACCCCAGATGTGTCTGATTTAGGACCTTTGTTTAATCTCCAGATTCTAACCACATGAAAGCCTTCTATTTGGAAACATAATTTACAGAGCTCGGAGAATGCGGGGCTTGAAATGTTCTCGCTCTGCGGAGGACGAACCAGGGCCGTGAGTCAGCCAGATGAACAAATGTTTGGATTAACGTGGATCTTATAAACATATGTGCAGAAAGGTTATCTCCCAAACATTCACTTAAACCCAAATGAATCACTGGGAAAAAAAAAAAAAAAAAGTTTTTCTACCTAGTCGTTGCTGCATATTAAAATCTCCCAGCACACTTTGCAGGGAATGCCATGAACCATTTTCGGTTCGTCTTATGAAGTCAGCTGTTTTTCTTTGAAAACCTCAGTCGAGTTTTTAGGTCGAATTCTATTTTGAGAAGAAAAATTTCCACACCAAAGCGTTCACAAAGCTTGATTTGAGAGCTGAAAGGAGGCAGGACTGTCACTCAAGTAATTATTATTCCCACCCCTTGGCGTCATACGCAGGTTTCTCATTACCAGATTGGCTGAGCCGGGAGCCGGGAGCCCCATCACGCTACTGGGTTTGTCTGCGAGCTGGGGGCTCCCGTGTTGTGGTGAGAGAGAGCAGGCAGAGGCGACACGAGCAAATGTTCCTGTTTATTTCCATTTTGTCATGTGTGTGAATCTGATTACAGGTCGCTAAGTCAATATTTAGCTTCTGCGGACGGCAGCGTCGTCGGCCGGTTTATTTTTTCGTGGGGGCCCCCGCCACATCTGCTGCCAATGTCATGTGCGGTAGTCAACGTGCTCCCGCTACCAGGAAGCAAAAGCAAACAATGAGTGTGCAGTCCTGACGGAGTGAGTCAGGCAAAAAAAGGGTGGCGAGAGTGAAACCGTGATTTGCAGCCAGACGTCAGAGATGTTTGAGGATGGTGGTGTTGGGAGCGGTTTGAGGGACGCCGTAATGGGTTTGATGAGGGGGTCAGAGAAGTTCACGGAATAAGCACTAATTTTTTAAGAGTCGAGCTACATATTTTGAGGTTCAAAAAAATAAAGTCGAAGTAACTAAAACCCAAAAAACATGCTTGCAGAAGTTTTGGTGGAGAGCTTCTTGCAAGGGCAGAATGATCTCACAGTGTTTTTTTTTTACTTTGAGACTGCAGCAACTGCAGGGACAATAAATATATTTCATGCATTTTTCATCTGATTCCCCTTGTCTGAGAATCTCTCATGGAGGCTGCCACTTTATTAGGAGCCAAGAGGAACACAAGATTGAGGCTCCTTTTCATCTAGCCCTCAGGCACGGAGGATTTGATATTTATTAAAAATGGGGAGCAGTATATTTTTTCCAGTCATGACTTCATTACCTCAGGTTATTCCAGCGAGGCAGACCACACACAGCCTCCCGATCTGAAACGCCTCCTCCCCGGCTTGTTTGCATGACTTACTATTTGAATTTGAGGCAGAATTGAAGTCTCGCTGTGCCAAAATGTGCAAGTCAGGACTTCATTAGACTTGGAATAGTTTACGCTCCGGGTGTTACTTGAACTGAGGAGGCGATCGTTGCTGTGGACTTGTGTCTTTTGTTTCCAACTATTTTGCCGTCTGTGTTGCGTAATTTGAATATGCAATTACTGTTGATGTGAATTATTCATCTGATGTAACAGCTAAAGGAGTTACAGTTCTTTTTAAGGTTAAAATGTTTCAGCCAAAACTTCAGCGATCTGCCACGTGTTAGGGCCCCATGCTACTTGTACTTAAAGGCAACATAGCGGTACATATATTATGCATACTATGTAAGAAAAGGAGAACAGCTTCCCGCAACAACCAGCCCCCCCTCCACCCTGTTAAATTCACTTTCATCGGCAAAACATCTGGAATTCATTGAGAGGAAGAGGTTATGGGGAAATGAACTTCGACAAGAGTCTCTAGATTTAGGTACAGCCCCCTGCTTTACGTTCCCTCAGATGTTGAAGATAGCCCTGCAGACAAAAACCCCTTTGGACTCTTTCATATAGACTGCTGACGGCCCCGGCTTGAAGGCAAGATGATGCTTAATAAAAAAAAAAGAAAGTTATTTGTCTATCCATGCTCAAAAGCTGTTCTTACGTCCTCTTTGCAAAGAAAAGTTGGCTCGACGAACGACTCCGATCCTTGATTTGTCTCATAAAATGTTCAGGTTGCCTGCAATGACGTAACAGAAAAGGGTTGGTACAGGACGACTTTTACTGTAAGTCACAGCTTTACAACATCAGCTCCTATTAAAACTAATGGAGAGCCTCAAAGACTTGTTGAACTTGTTCCCCATTAAGTAATGAGTCATCGTGTTACTCAGAGTGACCACAAACAAAAAGCTGGAAAGCTGGCGTGCGCTCCCTCTCGCAGATGTTACCGGTCACTTTTCTGCTTTAGAAAGGTGCAAAGCTGCATCTGAATGTGAGTTCAAATGCACAGATGGAGAAATGTGATCAAAGTTGGCAATAATTGTGTTTGGGGAGGCGGGAGGTGGGGGGGGGGGCGAGGGGGGGGGCTGTGAACCCAACAAAAAATCCTCACATTTGAGCAGCTGGGAGAAGAGGAAAAATCCATAACCCATAAGTGAGCAGAGGAACGCCTGGCTCCGTCAGGTGCAAACGCTGCCTTTCTCACAAAGAAGCCCTTTTAATGGCGTCCAAATGAAAGCCTTGGCTGTCTGGGATATGAACGACCTTACACATATGTCACGGGCTCGTGTTCGCCATTACCTCTCCCTCCCCTGTCTCTGACTCGCAGCACATGTTCATTTGTTTTTCATAAGAATGGGAACGTGCCAAACGCAGCAGAAATGATGTGAACCAGGTCTTAGGGGCTTCACTTTCCGACCATATTTGTGCTGTTTAGAAAATGATGGTAAATAATGCTCTTATTCCCTTCCAATCTTGTACGGCCCTCTTAAATAAGACCAAATCCTGAGCCTAGGAATCCTTGTTAAAAGAAATAAGCACGTAAGATCGCCTAAAGCACATAGTTTCTCAGTAATACATGAGAAGAGGCTGCATGGTGGCCTCTTTATGAACACAATTACATCTGTTTTTTGTTGGTCCGAGACATTAATTATATCCTTCTGGACCATAGGTTTAATTGAAACAAAACAGTGTATGTATTATTTTTACCCCAATGCTCACTTTTTTATTTTGCATTCGGTTTAGTTTGGTTGATTCGAGCTGTGTCAGACATTCTCAAAGTGAGAACGAGGTTAATGTCCACACTTTTTTCTCGTATTGTATCTTGTAATAGTTGTTCAAACTATTGGAGTTCAAATACAGATACAACATTTCAGTTGCGTAACATTAATCAGTTTATTGAAGTAAAGGTATTCAGTCAATGTGTTCACCCTTCAGATGTGCCCGTAAAGGTGCCCGTAAATTATTTCCATTCATGTGAAATTGGACACTAAATCAAGTGTGTTATTATGGCGAGTCTCAATTTCCTCACCGCAACGTGTCACATTGTCATATAGATTTATATTAGCATGCCAAGTTCCCAGCGTGGCGGTATTTGGTACCAGCTGAAAATGTTGTGACATTTCTAACGTGTTTGCACCTCTTCAACAGTCAGTGATATTTAAAGCCGCACTATGTAGTAATATCCATTCTGGCCACATGGGGAGCTGCAGAGTGGGGACGGGACAGCACGTCTCGTAATACCACTTTGTCCCAGTCGAGGTGCACTTCTCTGTGTCTTAATTGTTGTGGTATGCTGCCCTCATGTGACCAGGAGTGGTATTGCTACATAACAAGGTCTTAAAGGTATTGTGACATCATTTTTAACATGCTTTTAACACTATTAAAAGTCTTGGCCAACATCCCTCAAATGTGTCTAAAAGAGTGTAACAAGAAAAACTTCACTCTAGTACTCTTTTCCTGGCTTTTTATTACAGTGTTTTTTTGCGCCGTGAAAAACGCTTCCTTTCCCCCATTTCCTGTCAATCATTGCTCCGCTCCTCCTCCAAACCTCCTCCTCCTCCAGCCATACGCTCACAGCGGCGTCGGAGAGTTAAGCCGGGAGCGACAGGCGAAGCATGCACGGAAAAGCAGCACGGCGAACCACAGCAAACAATCATAAAAATAAAGGCATGCAAGCAGCACTGTCCCCTTATCTTAAGTCCAGTCAGTGGCCGCGGGTCTTCTTAGCAGTTTTCCTCCGGTGACGAGAACAGAAGAGGCTCTAAACAGCTCTGTGTTAAGCCTGATTTATGGTTCCGCGTTAAATCGACGCAGAGCCTACGCCGTAGGGTTCAGCGTATGGTGCGCGTCGCCGCGTAACCCTACGCCGTAGGCTCTGCGTCGGTGTAACGCGGAACCATAAATCAGCCTTTATGGTGCGCTGGAGAGGAGGCAGGGAGCTGGGTGGAGGGGGCGGTGATTTAGCGGGTTTATACGTAACGATCCGCCAGCAAACCAGATGCGCCGTTTTTGCATAGTTATGCGGAAAATCCCAGAAAGCACACAATACACTGAATGTTAAAAGTTCGTTGTTTTTTGGGTGTAATTGATGTCAAGACACCCAACAAAACACAAAAAATCAAGAAAAATGTGTTTTTCATGTCACAATACCTTTAATAAAATATTGACTGGCATCTTATTCATGAGGGCTTCATTTAACTACGCAAACGATTACCAAAAGGTACAAAAAGGTTACCAAAGTGCTGCACAATGAATAAAGCAAGACATAATAAAATAGTAAAAACTAAAAACAGAGTAAAATAGATAAGAGCACATAAAAGCACGAAATAAAAAAACACCAAACAGACAACAACCAGTGATTCAGAAACATAAAAGACAAGACCACACAGAGACCACACAACTCTCATGCTGGATTAAAAGTCAAAGAATAAAAATAAGTTTTAAGACGAGATTTAAAAATTTCTAGTGTGGGGGCCATTTTGATGTGGGGAGGAAGCTCGTTCCAAAGTTTAGGGGCTATTGCTGAAAAAGCACGGTCGCCCCTGGTTGTATTTTGGTGCCAACCCATTTAATGACTTAAAAACAAACAATAGTATTTTAAAATTAATTCTAAAAGAGACAGGCAGCCAGTGAAGGGAGGCCAGAACGGGGGTGATGTGGTCATGCTTGGGGGTTCCTGTTAAAAGACGAGCAGCCGCGTTTTGGACTAACTGTAGGCGTGCAAGGGAGGTATAGTATAGAGGGCATTACAGTAGTCCAAACGGGTTGAGATAAAAGCATGAATCACTCGTTCAAAATCATTAAAAGATAAAACAGATTTAATTTTAGATAAAAGCCTCAGACTTTTCAACCAATCGCTTCATTATAAAAGCTTGTCAAACTAACAGATATGCTGCATTGTGTTAAACAAAATGGCAATGGGTGGAAGCGGTTAAAAAGCGCTGACGTCTGATCAGAGAATAGAAGCTTTGTCTGCAGCTCAAATACTTTACAATATTCGTTAATGAATAAACTGTGGAGGATGATCATTTAAGCTTACCTGAGACCGAGTTACCCTATTGCTACTGCGTTTGTCCGTCTATTAATGATACAGAAGTCACTCCTTCCATGATGGAGACGATGCCCACCTTAATAAACCTCACCATTTCAGATTTCCATCACAAAATGATGCGGAAAAGCAACAGGATGGACGTTCACACTGTGTCTTTGTTACTGACGCTCCTTGAAGTTTATTTACGGCCATTAAGGGAGAAAAGATTGCAAAGAGTCAGCGTGTTGCCTCAAGAGAATGCATCATTTCTACACTTTTTGTGTCCATTTGGTATTGTAAAAACACCCTTTACTGAAGCTTCTACTCTTTAAGGGCTCACAAACCAGTGTTCTCATAGTCCTGGACCCGAGCCCGGATAGATGGGCAGGGCCGTGTCTGGAAGGGTCTCATATTGTTTCTGCTGCTCTCTCAAGTGGTTTTACTGGTTTTAATTCTCCGCTTCTTCGTTAAGCACTTTGTAACGTTGCTTAAAAAGGTGGCACATGAATAAAATAGAATTATTATCATCCAACGTGAAACCTGTGACCCCGAGGGGGTCTGGTGTTCTGATGTTTTCTTTTTGTCGCCAGATTAGGAAGAGATGCCATGCTAACTTTGATTAAAAGGACAAACACACAGGTTGTAATCCTGGCGATGATAAACCTGCCACTACTCTAAAAAACCAACTGTTTTTGAATGTTTTGGCGTTACCGTGAAGCCACTTTTCCTGGCTTAGAGACGGTTCCTCAGATGTGGAAATGTGAGCAGCTAATAGGGCGACTGCAGAGCCTCTACCCCTCAAAGGCTGCAGGGCAGGCTCTTTCTTTCAGTTTTGGAGACCCATAACTAGAAAAATGCAAACTTAGGCTAATTGTTAGGAAAAGGGCGGAAAAAAAGGATAAAAAGATCTTGTGACTTTTCCACTGTTTCCTGTTTCCCGTTAATCATTTCTTTCCTTGAATGCTGTAATGACATTCATGAAAAAAAAATAAAAAAATAAAAATCTTATCTTTGGCAGGAAAAACACAAAACAATTTGTGTGGAAAAAAAAAAAAAGAAAAGCTGATATGCGAGTGATGTTGTTTTTTGGAAAATCTTGCCATGGTTTTTAAGTGTTTCCAGCCTCACTTTTCTGTTTTCCAGTCCTCTCTCTGTGGGTCTGTGCGCTGCAACAAAGGTACTGGGCTTTCCAGGGGTCCTAAAACTTTAGCACACGCAGAACTCCAAAGTCATGCCAACACGGGCCACCGAGTCCCTGACATATGCAGAGGTGGACAGAGTACTCGACCCCAGTACTTGAGTAAGAGTACAAATACTACTGGTCAAAATTTACTCTGTTACAAGTAAAAGTAGCTCAGTCAAAATATTACTCGAGTAAGAGTAGAAAAGTACTTGCTTTTAAAGGTACTTAAGTATCCAAAAGTAAATGCTTTTAAATTTACTTTAAAGGAGCTTGAGGCCGTATTGTGGCAAGATTTATGAAAAAAATTCGTATACGTTTTAAGTTTTCTAGTAATAATGTCAGATGAAGCGTTCCAAACCCAAAATAATGAGCCCTCTAGTGTATCTCTCCTTTGCCTTGAACAGGCTGTGTGCTGCAAAATGTGCTGCAATTCGGTCCCGAATTTCCCGCGCTGGGCGGTGGATGTGACGTCACATGACGCTGCATGTGCGTTCTCCCCGTTCTCCCGTGCCGGCTTCACTGTTGGCTGCAGTACCCCCAACGGCCGTCGTGGTGAAGGGTGGCGCTAGAGTCTCATTTCTTAAAATGAGCCTCAAGCTCCTTTAAGTAAAAGTAAGAGTAAGAGTAAGAGTAAATTTCTTATTTTCCACATCAGTAAATTACTATATTTTTTCCAAATTAATTTAAGGATCTTTTAACTCTTGTTTCTGAGAATTAACTCTTTGAAACCAGCTGCACTGAGGTGCTGCTTTTAGAACCACAATGTTATATAAAACCTGCAGAAACACCAAAAACAAATCAAATGAATGGGATCATAAGAGGACAGCAGATGATGCAGAGTTTATTAACAATCATGGACTGAAACCAAATGAACCTGCACCATCCAACTAAGTCTGGATCCCCCTCAGGGGGAGGCTTGACGCATTTCCGCTTTACGTACATCCCAGTGGAGAGCGTGCACTGTGATAGGTCTCCTCCTTTGACAAAAACAGCTTGTGTCCAATAGGATTTTAGGGAAGAAGAGAAAAGAGCAGACCTGAAAGTAACGAGTACTTTTCAGCCTTCCTAGAAATTTACTTGAGTAAAAGTAAAAATATTTGTCTTGGAAATGTATTCAAGTAAGAGTAATAAGTACCAAAGAAATCTAATACTCAAGTAAAGTACAAATCCTCTGGATATGTAGGACTTAAGTACAGTACTCAAGTAAATTTACTCCGTTACTGTCCAACACTGGACATATGCAAGCATTCGTGACACAAATCTAGCGGAAAAAACGCTGCTCTGATGCAGGAACCGGAGTGCAGACCAAACTGATGTGAGGTTTGGTTCTGCTCACCGGTGAGGGGCTCAGTCATTCGGGAGGTATTTTAACGTTCATTTTTCAAATCATGTCAAGCTGTGCAGTGCTGTCAGTGTTAATTAGTTTATTACAAGCAGAACTGAGAGTTTATCAAATGGAAGAAATGCCTCGTCAGCATGTTTAACAAATTTTTGAAGGACGCAGGTGAGATCCTCGAGGCCACAGTTCACTTTAATGCCAAAAAAACCTCCTCCACATCTTTCCTGTTGGGTTCTACTCCCCCTGGACTCCCCCCTCCTTCAAGACTCTATTTCAGCTCATAATCTCTCTCCAAAATGACAGAACCAAATCCTCCGCAAGCTGACAAAACATCACTTTCCTCGTGTTGTTTAATTGTTTTTTTTTTTTTTTTTTTCTTTCCCCGGGTCGGTTCCAGCCAGGTTGTAACTTTTAAACACTTTTTCAGTGTTTGCTTCTGTTTCCCAAAGCAGATGTTGTCAGAGGTTATGAAGCGTTTGAGCACTCGTCAGTGTTAAGTAACTTGGAGGGTGGAACTCTTTGGATTATCATCTAAGCCCTCAAACAAAGCTCGTAGCTGTATAAACAAGCAACAACTTGTTCTGTCTATTTGCTTTACTTTTTGGCCATGCTACTAAAAATAAACAGCTCAGGGGACTGCAGTTGCTCTGCCGTGGATTTAAGATTCATCTGTCTATAAACTTTTGGCCCTACTTCGCAAATAGTAAACAAGGAGCAATTTTAGTCTGGTGGTCAGCCAAGCCAAATGGTTATATTATGATAACAAGCTTATTTCCTGTAGTTAAGATTTTTGTTTAACATTAGTCCCCGCTATCAGCCTGCAACTGGCAAGAAACGGTGGCCTAGTTTCGACACTCTTAACCTCTGCCTCAGCCATCCGTCCAGATGTGGGTTCCCTTAAGCAAATTATTAGCAGTTCCTCGTACACACACCGGTTCCCTACTAAGTGTTTCCAGCTCAGATTTGGCAGGACACTGAGGAGACATTCCAGTGGAGCAACATCATATTTTCCCTTCAGCATAGCCATAGCAACTGATTATTTATTGTTAAAAAGAAAAAAAAAAAAAAATCCATGTACCAACTAATATGTTTTTGGTGGTCATTATTTTTTTTCTGATTGGAACATAAAAAATGTAATAAAAAAAATCGCAAGTCAAACAGTTTGGATGGATGGTGCAAAGTTTCCAAATGTGGAAAAAAAAAAGACAACAACAACACAAAAACAAGATGCGTGAGACTATTTTATGATTAGTCATGCATGTGTTTGTGTGTGACATGCAATGAAGGAACCGTGGATTTAGCGCTAATATTCCCATACTGGGAACGTTGTTTGGGAGCGTGATGGAGGCGTTCATTTCCAGCAAAATCCCCTCCATAATCATGCAATCTGGTCTCATCATTCTTTCTACTAAATCTGACTGTTATGCTGAAGCTGATAAAAAATCTTTTCTCCCCACAGAGTTTACTGCCAGTTGAAATGCTGGAGAGGTCCTGGCGGGAGACGGCGCTGGCGTGTCTCGGGAGCAAATGCACAGATTGATGTGAATGCTGTTCATTTGAAAGCATAGGCGTATAGTTGGGACTCGACTGCTGTCCCATCACTGGCAGGCTGCTTTAAAGGGGACCTATTATTGGCATTTAATGTCTATTTTAAACAGGCCTTGAATGTCTTAAAAACAAGCTTTTGATTGTTTTTCCTATATAAATTAGAAATTCAGCCTCTGGGCCATGTCTTAATCTTTACCGTTTCTAACCTCCATCTCTATGTGGGATTCTGAGTGGGCGGAGAGGTTATGATAATGAGGCTCTGTGCTGATTGGCTGCCTGAATGACGCGATACACCGCTACGAAAAAAATGGCAGAAGCTCCGGCCGGTGGAGTTAAGCCCTACGCCGTAGGGTACGCCGTACCCTACGCTTTCTACTAGGCTCTGCGTTGCTGTAACGCGGAACCATAAATCAGCCTTTACACCGTGTCATGCATGCAATGCGAGCGAGCGTCAGCGACAAAATCAATTCCATTGCTTTATTTTCTATTGGACTGTCCTAACTGGCCGCAGCGACGCAGCGTTTTGAGCTGAACATTTTTCAGACGACCTGCTTCTATTTTCTTCCTGTCGCTCGCGTTGAAAGCCGGTTGAAAGCGCTGTAGGAAATGGTCATGGATGAGGAACGGCTGATCCAGTTAGTTGAAATGAGAAGTTATCTCTATGATTCCTCCTCATTTCACTACAAAAACCTCAATAAAGTGTCAGCTGCTGGAGGGAGATGGACAGAGAGCGTCCGATGTCACGCAGTGCTACGTGATAGTCGGACGCTCGCATGCAGTTACACGGTTTTATAGTTGTGGACGTGGTTTGCATTTTGGTTACGTAACTAAAATGCACTGAATCTTATTGGCTCGTAGATCCACATCACACTGGATTGCTCATCCGGGCGGCTGTACAGACACTGCAGAATTTGGTTGCTTTCCTCCTTCTCTGAAGGGGGAATGACTTCTTGGCAGGCTGAGGGGAGACCACTTTATATATGTTAAAGCAAGAAAAAACCTGTTTTTCATAATAGGTCCCCTTTAAGGTTCCTCTGAGTTCCTCATAAGCAGCATGCTTCACGTTACCTGCCATGTGCAGACTTCTCACACGGCCGAACTGAAATGGAGCAGACTGTGGTGTTGGTGACGTTAAGCGACAGAGTAGCTGTATCATGGTTACCAAGGCAACAAGTTTCAAGTGAAGCTAGTTAAGGTAGAAGACAAGACGGTCTCGGGTTGTTTCATAAAAAAGCAAGGCGTGAGTCGTTCTTCTTACAATAAAAGGCGTCTTCCTACCTCCCTAATAAGAACAGGTATTTTAAGAAAAATGCTATTTTGAAACTTTTCTGAACAGACACACAGGCAAACAACAAATGTGCAATAATAATCACATTCACCGGGATGTGTCTCCCTTTTTTCAGGTGGAATTCTATAATTTTACCTTTTTTATCATCATTTTCAACTTTCCTGTGATTTCTGACTGGTGAATCTGTCATTTTTGCATTTGTGTATATGTTGTTAATATTGATATACCGTATGTGTCTGTAGACAGGTAGCAGGATAAAAAAAATGCATTATATGATTTCTGGCGCTCGACGGCACCCGTAGTTTGAGGAAAAGTATGCTTAAGAGCTGCTTAAAAAAACAAGGAATCTTAAGTTAGTCTTTACAAGTGTAAAGTTGGGGACTACATTGTTTTTGTATTTATGAAGGAATGTTACATTCAGGTCAAAAGCTTTTTTTGTGGAAAGTTGAATAAACATTTGCATAAAGCAAGCATATTTGCCCTTTCTCATGTTGTTAACAGTATTAAAAAAATTTTACAAATACCTAAAGGTAATCGTTTGACAGCCCTAATATATATATATATATATATATATATATATATATATATATATATATATATATATATATATATATATATATATATATATATATATATATACTATTAATATATTACTTTATTATACTTTAATATTACTTTGTTTTGAGAAATACAGCATCACCACACAATTGGGCTGAATTTCCATCTGCTTATGACATGTCCTGCCACTGTAAACAACCTGTATGATACTCACAAGTGCCAGGGATGACTAGTTCAGCTGACATGAGATGACATGAGCTGACATGAGCTGACATGTGTCCAGCTGTGATGTAACTTCCATGAGTCCAACAGCAACAGCAGAGGCAGAAACAAGACAGTTGGTATGGGAAAAGGAAACCTCCTGAAAGGAGATCCTGCCCTTGGATTTCTTGTTCCTCGTCTCCAGGAAGGGTCCAGGATTACAACCTTGCAAGCACCCATCACAACTGTAGCACCCACCAAACACAAGAAACGCTGCAAATTTTACAAAAGTATCAAAGCATTAAGTAGTTTTAAAACAAATATGCTGAAACTGTATGAAGTTTGTGCCTGAATGACGTACTGGCCTCTGTGACTGAACCATCCACAGGATGAAGACGACAGCAACTGCAAATAGTTACGGCATTATGTTGACATCACTGGCCCGTTGATTGTCACGTTGACCGTACTCAGCCTAAAAAGGGAGAGCACCAAGGAATTATATCACTTTAAATACTTCAGATAAACCTTCAAATTGGAGGAAACTAACAATTCAATCTGAAGTAAAAATAGAGCGCAGCAAGACCTGTAGTTGAGGTCACAAGTAGCATTTCCCTGATCTGTGTAAATCCTCCTCGTGCGCGACATTCATGGTAGTGCACAAGGACTTTTCTGCATCAGTCTAACCACACTAAAAGCGAAGGATTTGGATATTCAACCAACACTGAAAAGCTTCTCGGCCCTTCTGAAAGGCTAAGATTATATGGATGTCAAAGATGTTTTGACATGCAGGTCAAATGTTGATGGCAAAGCTCTAAAATAATCTAAAAAACAAAAAAAACACCCCACAATCTCAACAACTGTAACACTCCACCTCAAAGAAGCTCTTCGTCTACTATTACTGTGCTAACATTGACATAATATTTGTGCAAAACCCAATTATTGCAAGGAATGGAAATGCCTCTAATTTAAAGGGGACCAATTATGGCATCTAATCACTATTTTAAACAGGCCTTGAATGTCTTAAAAACAAGCTTTTGATTGTTTTTGCTAAACAAATTAGAAATTCAGCCTCTAAACCATGTCTTTATCTTCCCATTCTCTAACATCATTATCTATGCAGGATTCTGAGTGGGCGGGGCTATGATAATGAGGCTCTGTGCTGATTGGCTGCCTGAATGACGCGATGCCGCTACGAAAAAATGGCGGAAACTCCGGCCGGAGTTACCGTGTCCTAACTGCATGCGATGCGAGTGAGCGTTAGCGACAAAATCAACTCCATTGCTTTATTTTCTATTGGACTGTCCTAACTGGCTGCAGCGACGTGGCGTTTTGAGCTGAACATTTGTCGGACGCCCTGCTTCTATTTTCTTCCTGTCGCTCGTGTTGAAAGCCGGTTGAAAGCGCTGTAGGAAACGGTCACGGATGAGGAACGGCTGATCCAGTTAGTTGAAATGAGAAGTTATCTCTATGATACCTCCTAATTTCACTACAAAAACCTCAATAAAGTGGCAGCTGCTGGAGGGAGATGGACAGAGAGCGTCTGATGTCACGCAGTGCTAAGCGATAGTCGGACGCTCGCATGCAGAAGGCTGGATTAGGACACGGTTTTATAGTTGTGGGTGGGGTTTATATTTTGGTTACGTAACGAAAATCAGCAGAATCTGAACGGCTCGTAGATCCACATCACACTGGACGGCTCATCCGGGCGGCTGTACAGACACTGCAGAATTTGGTTGCTTTCCTCCTTCTCTGAGTTGGCAGGCTGAGGGTAGACCAATTTATATATGTTAAAGCAAGAAAAAATGTGTTTTTCATAATAGGTCCCCTTTAAGAAAAAGGAGGAAAGTTAAATTTATTGTACAAATGTGATGCAAACACTTTTTTCTGCATCCCTGGCTGTGACGTAGGTGGTCAATCTAAATTCAACAAAATCTAGTTTCCACCTGTTTTTGGCCTCATTAATACGATGTAGTTGTGCTAAAACACTATTTAAACCTTATGCATTACTAAGATCTTTGCCTGTGAATAATCATTTGATTGATCATCTGCTGCCTTCATCCTCTGTTGACTATTTTCCCAACGGCAAAGACTAGGCTTAGTCTGTCTCCTTCAAAATTGAGATCTTCCTCTTGCTTGTTTTGAAGAGAAATGTGTCAGGAGGACATACGGAGACTTATGGAGATACACGGAGAGAGAACCAGGAGCGTTACGCTCACGAAAAGAAAAACACCATTAAATGGAAAGGTCGCCCCCGCAGCGTTACCTTTATCGCAGATTCACTTTTCGTTTGCTAAAAAGTGTCACGGAAACATGACTTTGGTCTTTTCTGCAGCAGACCAACGTCAACAGGCTGAAGGCTAGCCCAACAAAGTGCTACAACATGTCAGATTGCATTTGAGAAGTGACGAGAGACAGCGGTTGCAGAACCATGTTCAAGCCCTGAGGAGGAATTTTACCTCCAATTTTGAAAAAGGTGTTCACAATGTGACAAAGACACAAAAGAAACATTACTTTGAAAATGTTATTATTATTTTCTAAGAGACTTGGGATAATCACTTTTTTTCTAAGTTCCTGAAATTCATTTTCATAACTTAGAGTAAAATAGAAATAATGTATTAATAAATAATCTGTTGTAGCATCTCCTAGCTTGCTATTAATTTAGTAGATTGCACAAAAACTGAGCTCAGATTATCTCTTTACATTTGTAGCTGGCTACACCAAGTAACTCAATAATAAGCCATTGGCGATACTCAATCTACAAGATTAGTTAGTGGAATTTAAGTTTTATTTTTCTTCCGTGCTGGGAAGTATCATCATCATTAGTGTGACATCATTACTGGGATTTTCTGTCACGCAAAACGTAGCTCTGTCTGGACCTATCCTAACCCAAACCCTTCTTAAAACTGGCAGGGAGGCCCGGCGACAAACGGACAGTTAAGGGAAATATTTACAGTGAGAAGACGTTCACACACGGTGGTTGTGTCTCTCTCGCTCGAGTCCATGTCCGTCAAAGGAGCTCGCTCTCCAGAACTCACATAAACAGCCAGTTGGAGCTGCAGCTCAGCCGGCGCTGATGCCAAGATAAACACTCGCTCAGCTCTACGACGGCTCGAGTAAAAGATGTAGCTCAATCGATACGCGGAGATTTACAAGAATGATGGAATGTTTTTGAACAAGGTTGGGAGAAATAAACTCATTTATAAAATGAAGTGAGACCTTTCTGATGTTTATTGTATTACTGTGCTCCCATCCATCATGAGGGAAGGTGGAAACCCATGACAGATCGGGATGTTTTCCCGTTCGCTGTACTTGACTTTCCCCGTTAAGCCATGTTTTTAAAGCAGCAAAGCTCATGAACGCTTTGTGAGAAGATTAAGATAGAGAATAAGGATGGGATATTATCAAATGTATCATTCTTCTGATTTAATCTAGACCAATCTCCATTAATTTCACGGAAATTGTATTCAAAAGTGACTGAAATGCCATTCCTTATCCTTGTTCAATTACTCTAGCTCTGTTCTGTTTCTTCTTCACTCACAACTGTACTTTGTGTGTCTTATATAAGTATTCTGAAATATAAATAATATAAATGTAAATATTAGCCCGGCCAGCATTCTTTTTCTCTTCAATATGAGGTATTAGTTCGCGTTCCCAAGAGTTCACTTGGATTTCCAGGAACACGAATCATCCGACATAGCCAGAGCGACGATCCAGACTCGTGTCAACAAAAGATTTCCAAAATGGCCGAGCAGTAGAGCAGGAACTCCGGCGAATGACTGTCGACGATTTGAAAGGAAAAGCCTGTTGAGTGAAGGCATTATGAACTATTCTGCTGCCATCTTGTCTGTTTTGAACAGTGTTGCCAACTCCTCAGTAAGGAAAGTAGCTATTGGCTGTCCCAAAAGTCGCTAGAAGTCGCTAAATGACGTCCTCGCCTAATTTGCATAATTGGCCATTTGCATATAACTGTAATGGACGCTGTAGGAGAGAGGAATAACGTTGTGGGAGAGACAAAAGTGAGTAAAAAAACACCCTAAATATGTTTAGAACTACAAATGTACAAAAATAATTTCAACATTAAAAACATTTAATGATTTTAATGCTTTGTCTGGATCAGGGGTCGGCAACCCAAAATGTTGAAAGAGCCATATTGGACCAAAAACACAAAAAACAATTATGTCTGGAGCCACAAAAAATGAAAGGTCTTGTATAAGCCTTAAAATGAAGGCAAATGGTGAAAGGAGAAATGTCGAGAAAAAAGTCAAAATGTGAAGAAAAAAGTCAAAATTTTCAAGAAAAAAGTCAAAATGTCGAGATTAATGTTGAAGTACAATCTCGAGAAAAAAGTGTAAATGTTGAGAAAAAAGTCGAAATGTCGAGAAAAAAGTGTAAATGTTGAGAAAAAAGTCGAAATGTCGAGAAAAAAGTCAAAATTTCGAGAAAAAAGTCAAAATGTTGAGATTAAAAAGGAAAGGAAAAAGGAAGAAAAAAAAGAGGAAAAAAAGGAAAAAAAGAAGAAAAAAGAAAAAAAACAAGAAAAAAAGAAGAAAAAAAGAAGAAAAAAAGGAAAAAAAAAAGGTCAAACATTTTTTAAAAAGCTCCAGGAGCCACCAGGGCGGCGCTAAAGAGCCGCATGCGGCTCTAGAGCCGCGGGTTGCCGACCCCTGGTCTATATCCACATTACACACATCAGTTTTGTCCTGTATTGTTAAATGTTATAACAGCAAATTTAATCAAAAGATTGTTATGTAGGGTGAAATTGCTAGCTCTACAACCAACCCTCCTCCTTTATCCGGGCTTGGGACTGGCAAAGTGACCCAAAAGAAAAAAGAAACGTTTACATTTACATCCCGCTCTGCAAGCCAGCGGCGGCTTTGCGCAAGCGCATTTCATTTGCAGTCCGTACGCGGAGCTGTGAGGGTCTCCTCTCTGCTCTGCTCTGCCCACCAGATAAGTCTCCAATAACACCAGAAAAAGTCGCTAGATTTGTCGCTAGTCGCTTTTTTGAAAAAAAGTCGCTATAGGGGTCTGAAAAGTCGCTAAATCTAGCGTCAAAGTCGCTAAGTTGGCAACACTGGTTTTGAATAGTGGCTCCTGTATGAATCCCAGCGTAAAGCCAGCCCCCACCGGGACACGATTGGGTTGCTGCTTCCTGGACTTGAGCAGCACCACACCCACTTCACGACAGAGAAACTTGGTGAACTGATTAGCAAACAGCCAAGGAAAATATCTCGCTTCACATTACTTACTTAAGTTCAAAGGGTCCTGCAAACTGAGTCTGAGTCATCTCCAAACCCAAGAGATCATTAGTGCATGTAGATGTTTCAAAGTGTGACATATTCTCTCTCCTTATGCAAACATCGTGCCATAGGTACTTTTTTTCTGGTGTCTTCACACTGTTACATCTTAATCATTGTATTTTGAACCGTCGGGTTCAGACATCCTAACCCAACACGGAGATACAGTAGTAATGCATTTGTGGATGGGAAGATTCCCAGAGCAGAAAGTGGGACCTCCTCTCTCTAATTGCACTCTTAGCAATAACTTCCTGTGGGGACTCCATGAGGGATGTTTGGTCTTGACTCTTCAGATGACCCCAAACCAGAAACCTCAGCACTCATTCTCCCTGCTCATGAAATGTGTTTTGAACTCCAGCCACTCCTCAGTGGATCCTTAATAGTGTGTCTGTGTTGCCAGCTTTCGCTGTCAGCCGTCGTCTTTTATAGGAAACCACAGCCATGGCTAATAAAATCTCTGTACGAGAGGCTTCTTCAGAGTGGAATGCTGTATATAAAATCCTAGCTCTATTTTCACGTTGTTGTTTTCTTATTTAGTATTTTAATCAATAATTTTTTTTGCTTGCATAAATGTGTACCAAGCTATAAAAACATTATCCTTTTTCCAGTGTTCTGATTTCAGAATTAAACCCTCCATAACGGTCTAGTGTTTCACTGCCTGCGTGAAGACTCCCTTAAGCACTAAATCATCTGGCTCTGTTTGCGCCGAGAGCAGCGCAGCTCTGAAGCTCCGTGATAGATATGCGTGGTCAGATGGTATTTACATTTGAAATTGTTGGGAGAGCAGCTCGTCTCCGAGGCTGCCTGGAGTGTACACAGTTTAATCTGAGACGTCAGGTAAAACGCAGGCTCGCTGACCACCCTCAGTATTTTCTATCAGGATCAAAAATCACATCGATCAGCTGATGGCTTGTTTGCACTCCTGCGAAGGGAAAGTTCAAGTTACAGTCTCTAATTATAGCAAAGATCTATTATGTTTGTACTACCTTAAAATGAGCTGCCTATATCAGTCTATTTGCATAGTAATATATAAAAGAACCACATAGAAGAGGAGTCCTGCTCAGAAGTCTTGTGAACACTATTTATAAATATTTGATAAATGCATTTGCATTCTTATGTGATGGTTTAATCTCAAATTACACAAATGGTCATGGTTTTACACGTCCTGTTTCTACTCATCCATTATGCTGTTTGCGGCTTCTTAAACTCTGCATAGCACTGAAGGCGGCTGTTGCAGAACCCCGTTATCAACAACGCCATTTCCTTTCTCGCTGCTGCTTCCATCCAAGATGAATTTAAATGAAATTTTACTTAAACTGGAACGGGTTCATTTTCATCACTTATTGCCAAATCTGAAGGGCCCTGCAAGGTCATCTTTAACTGCTTTCAGCTGTACGTTCGCCTGTCACAGATAGAAAAGTAACTGTTGCTAGGAAACACAAATATTCCTAAATCAAAACCTTCTATTCTTGTTCTCAGTTTTATTATCAGATGGGAAGGAGGTTTGCACATCACCCGCTTAAGATCGACCGCATGAAATGTGTTTCTTACTTTCTTTGTCTGAAAATTCTTTCATTTTATTGTTATTACATTTTTTATTTTTTCATTTTATGGCTTTATTGAAATCGTTTCAAATCGTCAAAGGCCATTACCGGCCCCCGGTCCACCTCTAACCTGTAACAGCATCAGAAGCACAGCGTGGTGTGGGCAGATCTCATTTCATTTCCTATAAAGGCATCCAAACACTGAAATTCAATTAGAAAAGCCTTAGTTAATATCTTATTTTCCTAAACGTCAAATAGTTTAAATAATTGTTGGAAAATGCCATTTAGGTGTTTGCTGGAAATATCATTGGGTATTGAGTCCTACATTGTCAAAGATGCACAAAAAAACTCTCAGGTAAGCTTGAATTGGGTCGTGTTTTAGTGAGTAAGCACTTCTTTGCTTCTGTTTTCTTGTAGATTCTCAGCATTAATGACGAGGACTCCCTCGCTGCTTGTTCTGATGATGCTTCTGTGATGAGTCAGTCCGCCACAAACAGTCTCAGGGGTTAAGAGCCACTTAAAGACATAAAACGCTGCGTTTGTTTGGTTTTTTTTTGTTCAAATCTACTCATCTAAATGTTATGGAGCCTCATTTCTAAAAGCTGGAAGCTGATAATGTTGCGTCACTTTAATGCATCTTCATGATCTCTCGCTGGACTTAAATTACATTCCTTCCGTTTGGAAATCAGTTTTTTTTTTGGGAAGGAGCGATCCCGCAGACGTAAGCTGCTACAGACCGGTCTCAGTCCTTAGCTGGTGTCAGTTTTCCACTCACTGGTGAGTGAACAACTGCAGCAGTTTCTGTGTCCTAATAATCTCTTATCATATTTTTATTTAGGCCTTAGAAGAAGGCACAGTAAAACCACAGCTGCATTAGAAGTAATAAAGGTTTTACTGGATCTTCAGAGGACAAGTGACTCCTTGGAGCTCTTTTTATTGATCGTTCCGAGATGTTTGACACTGTGGATCAAACAATACTATAGCAAGGACTTATCTGCTAGAAGACTGTCTGAACATGCTGTAGCATAGTTGGAAAGTGTGATTTAACCCTGGATGTTCACATGAACGTGCCAGAACACTGAACTACGGAAGAGTATTAGGGCCATGCAGGAGAAAAAATGTTTCCGAGGGGAAGATTTTTTTTTTATTGTGCACTTCGAGAAAAAAGTCGAAATGTCGAGATTAATGTTGAAATACAATTTTGAGAAAAAAGTCAAAATTTTATGAATAAAGTCGAAATTTTGTGAATAAATTGACATTTCGAGAATAAAGTTGAAACTTTTTTTTTTCAACTTTTTTCTCGACATTTCGACTTTTTTCTCGAAATTGTACTTCAACATTAATCTCGACATTTTGACTTTTTTCTCGACATTTCAACTTTTTTCTCGACATTTCAACTTTTTTCTTGACATTTTGACTTTTTTCTCGAAGTGCATTATGAAAAAAAATCTTCCTCCTCTAAAATATAATTTTTATTTTTCTCCTGCCTGGCCCTAATACTCTTCCGTACTGAACAGAGCAGCTCGGCTTACAACACACACTTTCTCTTGTATGAGGTAAGTTCCGCAGAATGAAATTACCAAGTGGACACCACTTCCTAATCAAAACAGAGGTGAAGGGTAACAGAACAAAGTTGCGTATAACCAGGTTTTGGGATTTATCTGAAGTGTTGCAACAATGGATTCCAACCTTAGACGTCATCTTAATTAAATAGATAAATAAACAAAGTGCACTGAAGTCTCGCAAATTCAACGATGCAAGGTTTTATTGTGAAACTTCAACTCTAGCTTCATCTGGATCTCTTGATTTGCTGAGAACGTAAGTAGACTCTCAAATGTTTGTTTATCTTAGCTCAGTGTCTTCCACTCCTGACCACACACACACACACACACACACACACACACACACACACACACACACACACACACACACACACACACACACACACACACACACACACACACACACACACACACACACACACACACGAGCCTTCAAAAATTCAGCCAAACAGATGACACTTCAGCCTCCAGCCATTCGACCAATCAGAAACATTCATGACAACAACATCTTATTTAAGAATAAAATGTTACTGAGGTTATTTTTCTTTATCATTCTAAAGTAATTATAATCTGTTTGGAGGTAAATGGATGTGAAGTTAAGGCAGACGCACTATTCAAGATAGAAATGGCTCAACATGACCATCAGATGTTCACTTTAATTCATCGTGAAAAACATGTTTTAGGTTAAAAAGAATTTAAAAATCTGAATGATTCATAACTGCTGTGTTGTTTTAAAATAGGTAATATAACAGCACGGCCTTTTCAGTGATTAATGAAATACGAAAACCATAAATTTAGTCTGGTCAAATATTTCACAGAGAAAATTATTAATGTAAAACACAGAGAGGCAGAAAAAAAATCCTACGTCCCGAACACAAATCGCTACACAATTATTCATTTTTCTTTTGTTTTTTTCATATCAAAGACACCAGGGAGTTGTTTAAGGCAGGGACATGGAAAATGGTGATAATATATAACAGTTTTGGTAAACAGAGCAGACCACCACCTAAGTATTTAGAGTAACCGCGGGTCTGAAGTGCTGCTTGGCATTCCAGCCGTCCGGCCCGCAGAAGAACAGTTAAAGCTTAGCAGGTGGATTTATTGATAAGGTTTCTAAATCGAGTGTGGTGTTTGAGTTACTGCAGAGATAAGTTGCCTCCTGCGGACGTCAGAGTTTCTTGGCTTCAGGATCTATTGCCTGACCTTCATACTTGTGTGAGGAGGACGGCATGAGGACGAAGTCTGGATGTGCAGTTTTCATTTCACACCATGGGCAAATTTAGCACAATTAAACAGAAATAACATATTCTTCTAAACCTGCTCATTTTTAATGAAAATTGTAAATCAGAAGCACGGCTCCAATATTTGGGAATCCCTCAGAAAGATTCCTCCACCGCATCGAGAAAAGTGCAAACAATTTCTGAAAAAAAAATTTAGTATACTGATACAAATATTGTGCATGATTTACTTAAAAAAAATAAGTCAACTTTTTGCATGAGATTATTATGTAGATCAAGAAAGACTAGTCTTTGTATAAATTACTTAATTTTATGTATGTAATAATACATTTTGTAAGTACAGTCAACTTATTTGTGTTAAGTTTATGTTATTTATCAAAATTAAGTTCACTTTAAAAAGAAAAAAAAGAGGAAAAAATGAAAAAAAGAAAAAAAGAGGAAAAAAAGAAAAAAAGGAAAAAAAACGGAAAAAGAGGAAAAAAAGGAGGAAAAAAAGAGAAAAAAAGAAAAAAGGAAAAAAAGAAAGAAATTAAGTAGTTTATACAAAGACTAGTCTTTCTTGATCTACATAAAAATCTCATGGGAAAAAGTTGACTTAATTTGTGGTGTTCTACTTAAACAAATAAAGCATGTTTCATCTAAACGTTGGTCAATCTGCCCAATAGATTAAAATTGTTAAAGGAAAAGTAAATACAACAAAATAATTGCTTGTTGTTTGTGTGTAAATGAAAAGATTGCCTGGGATTACATAAATACTGCTTGTTAGGGAAAAAATGCACAATGTCTTGTTTTTTGAACAAATGCAGATTAGGTTCAAAACTAGATGTATTCATGTAAAGCAAGAAACTTCATTTTTAATTGTTAATATCACAGATTTAAATATGTTATATTTACATGAACTTAGATGTATTCTTTTCCGAGTAGATCCTGTGGGTTGGGTTGACTGGGATGAACTCTCGGAGTCGTCCCATTTCCTGGTCACCCACACGTCATCATTATCAAAGACCTCCGTTCCTGCCTCATATTTTCCATGACTGTAGTCCTCTTCTTTGGGGATCAATTAAAGCTCATATTCTCCCACGACCTTCAAAGTCATGCTTCACATTATCACTCCAATGTTCAAATGGGACTTCAGATTTGATGCGTTAGCACACGTTCCAGGTTTAAAGGAGATTCCACGTCCGTGTTGATGCGTGGATTGAAACGAGAGCTGGGTAGATGCTCCGTTTTGGTCCCGGCTTCTGCTCCTGGCCTTTCTTGACCTCTGACAGATGCTGTTGTTGGATGTTACTGAGACAGAGTAAACCCCCGGACCACGTGGGTCCCCCACTTGCACTCCCAGGTGTGAATGTAGTGTTTCAGCTCATGTTTAAAGTGATTATTGTGTCTCGAAACAACCCTGTCCACACACTAGCAAGTCAAATAAAGCTGTGAAGAGGGTGAAAATAGCCAGCGGTGCAGCAATGCAGCGGATTCTGAGGCCAGTGCCGCCTGGCTGCCCGCCTGCAGCTTGATGTTTAACAAGCCGGTCATTTAAACAGCACTAATAAAACAGCCCCTGCTGGGTGGATAGGCTCTTCATAAACCTTCACTTTGCAGCGTTGAGTGCGTGCTTTCCTTCTGCAGCCGTCCTCTCCCCTGACCAGTGAAAACTCAAGCAGGCACTTATGCAGACGTCGTGTTTTTTAACTATAATTGGAGTGATAAAAGTGAAACAGCCACTGCGTTATAGCTGCCGTAACTCACGGTCCGACGGGGGTATCGTGGAGTGGTGTTCACACCGCTCACAGAGTTAGGGGCTCGGAGGCTAAAGTGGACAAAACATGTCATTAAATGAATGAATTTATTAAGTCTATTTTATTTATTTATTTATTTATTTAAAGGACAATGTGCAGGTACATTAAAAAGATGGCTGCACCAGAGTTAGCCCTAAGCTAATTTCCATCTGTAGTCCTTGACAAACATAAATACTACACATTAGGGTTTACAATGACAGTATTCAAATGCAAATACAAGAAACAGACTACTGTACAATGTCCTGAAACCACAATAAAAGGTTAACATTTAAAGCACTTGGTGCAAGTTCAAAATACAGACTGATTAAAATAACTAATAGTTTGATTTGTAGATGAACTAATGCTTGAAGAAATTGCTTATTATGGCAACCTTGTTGATAAGCATTAATAGGTATCTATTAGGTATTTCTGTCAGAATGTAGACATAAATAAATAAATTCTGTTGTCGTCTCTTTATATATATATATATATATATATATATATATATATATATATATATATATATATATATATATATATATATTAAATATGAAATGCGACAGTAGAGTTTATGTCAGTATAGCTTGATGCAGCACAATATAAATCTCGTCTCGTTTGAGATACAGAGGGAAACAGAGACACGGAGAGAGATAGGAGAGTTATGCTGATAGAAACATCTCACAACCCAGACCATCAGCACATTCATTTGAACTTTTTACACAGAACGTACCTTACCCCTCTTAAGCCGGGCATACACTGTGCGATATTTTGAATCGTATGGGACTGCCCCATCTCACACTGCACGACTAGATCGCGGAGTTCAAAAGTTCACAGCCCACGATTTATGTTCTCAGACTGTACGAGCCGATGCTCGGATGCGACCCGTCTGCTCACACTGTACGATCATAATCCTCCCGTCGGACCTCTGTGTAATGGAACTCGAGGCCGGTTCTGGGGCACGGGTAGGCTGTTCCTACCCAAACGTGCGTCCTGCCCACCCGATCAAAGGTTATGGGATCCTTTATTTTTTTATAATTTTATTTTTTTATATATATATATTTAAAAAATCCCAAAATATCTGTACAGTTTCTGATTGGGTGGGCACTGCGCATCATTTTTAGACACAACAATGAACGCATACCGCAAAAGTTGTGTCTCGCGGAGGAACCCGGCATCCCAGCAAAATGAGAAGAGAAAAAAGAGTTGTTCCGAACAGTACAGCACAATGATAAAAATGAAATCACATTATGGGCGATTTTTATTATTTCACTTTAGTTTATAATTCATCTTCATTGTGGCATCATATAACACTGTTTTAGATATTTTTGTGCACTTTTCGGCTCATTATATTGTATTTTTCGACATATTTGGGAAGACGAGGTTGCGCCAACATTGTATGATGTCAGGTTTGTTTACATCAGGGGCCGCTGTTATTGGTCCAGCGCGATCACGTGACGCGTCCGAAGCGCTCCTCGACACAGGCGCCGCTGGAAATAGTCCCGCTATTAAAATAACGATCTTGAAAATACTTCCCAAAAATCTGAGTTCAAACTTTTATCCTATGCTTAACATAAATAGCTCTTTTTTTTAAAAGTGAAAAGAATTTACACGCAGGAGGTGGGAACGAGATGAAACGAAAAGGTGGGTGACCTGACGGCCTACAGCAGACAGCGCACACACTAAAGGCTGATTTATGGTTCCGCGTTAAACCAACGCAGAGCCTACGGCGTAGGGTACGCGGCGACCCGCACCGTACGTGGAAATGCGGTCTTTTTTTTGCTATTAAAACATGATTTGTAATGTGAATTTGCAACACTTAAACTACAAATAATAGTTTTTGAGGTGACATCAGAGATTGCGCATGCTCTCTGTGAAAGGATGAGTCCAATCGGGTCGTAGCTGCTTCAACTGTGCGATTCCTTCACGAGGAGCGACCAGGATTTCAAACATGCTGGATTTTCTTGCGACCTCACGATTCGTGATCGGGAGCTCGTCGTGAGGTGTTAATCTCTCGTCGTTACCCCACGTACACTGCACGAGGCACGAGCAACGATTGGGTCAAAATCGGGCCCGATCAAAAAAAAGTCGCACGACTGGAAAATCGTCTCAAAACGAGCCGATAATCGCACAGTGTCTGCCAGGCTTTAGACTTCATCATATGAATGTCATTAATAGCTCTATATGCCATCTGTGCTCTTACAGGCTCAGGGCACGTTTATTCACATGTTTTGCCCTCCCGTTGGTCAATTCTGGAGCAATGTTGCATCCAGACTGTCTGAATTGCTACCTACTTGGTACCTGTGTCTCTATGTCTGTTGGTTCTGAATGACGTATCCATCCTTAGACTTTCCAAGCTCAATGAGCGTGTCATTTCGCTGGATTGACTGCAGCCAAGAAAATGATGGCTACTCATTGGAAACCGCCTCATTTTCTTACATTCGAGGCCTGGATCCTTTCCTTTCCTGGACGTTGTGTATCTGGAGCTCTCAACAGCCCGAATCAATGTTGCTAATGAGCTCATTCTAGATTCTTGGCGTGGTACTGCTGATTTGCTAAAAAACATGCCGGGATTTTCTTGTCATTTTCTGTCACTAGTGTTTTAATTTTTTGTGTGTTCCCCATTGTCTGGTTCCCCCTGTCTTGTCTGTCTCGTCGTATATGTACGTGTATGTGTGTATCTGTATGTGGTGTATACTTTTAATTCATTTTTAAAAAATTGTATTATTTATTTATTTAATTATTTCTTACATTATTAGTATTTCGTAGTGTTTTGTGCCCTGTTGACACGTTCCCCTGTCCTGGGCAGTTCTGTGCTTGTAGTACTGTTTATTTGTGTTATAATTAAAAAAAATTTGATCACAAAAAAGGACAGCAATGCTAATAAAAAGAAAAGCGGTGTTCAGTGGAAACACCGGCCCCCCTCGGGCGGTCCCTTTGTGAAAAGGTGTAATGGAAATCCCCCTGTTTTCAATTTAAATGACGTTTGCAGATCCCCACGATGTGAGTTTTGGTCCAGTCCAGTTTTGAGAGCTGTAAATCAAGACCATGAAGAGAGACGTAGAACTCATTGAACTGAACTGACAGGATACTGATGATATTCCTGTATATTTCCGGAGACCAAGGACTCATGTGGTCGATGTCCTCGAGAGACAGCAGGTCTGGGTCACATCCAGGGCAACAACACGCCTTTGTCCTTCATCACTTTCTATCCATCTCTGGACTGCTGAGCATCACAGGTTTATCTGAAGCCCCGTAATCAATCATAGTTTTTATTCTATCATCATGAAGTTTTTCAGTGAGACAAATTATTACATGAGCAAGTGTCTTAAAAAATAGACAGCTCATCCAAGGTGTAGCTTTGTTTCTTGTTTTTTATTGAATTATTTATCCATAAGATATTTTGACACCATTGTGTTATATTTATACATTTTTTCATTTTCTCACATCCCCATCGTCGCCACAAATGGTCAGAAATATATCAAAGCCGCTTTAAAGGGGACCTATTATGGCATTTAATGTATATTTTAAACAGGCCTTGAATGTCTTAAAAACAATCTAAAGCTTGTTTATTCTACATAAATCATAAATCCATCCTGTGGGCCCTGTCACTAGTTTTACCGCTTCTAACCTCTTTTTCTGTGCCTCATTTTTAGGGAAGGGGGGGGTATGATAATGAGGCTCTGTGCTGATTGGCTCCCTGAATGACGTGTAGCAGGGGAGGAGCATAAACCTGCTCCGCCAGAGCAGCCCGAGCCTGTAAATTAATACAACACTGAATTTTCACAAATGGAAACTTTATTGTTAAAAAAATAAAATATGAGTTGTATATAAATAACATTTATGCACTATTTAAGCCGGATCTACCCGGCGGATGCTGAACGCTGGCCCCGGAGCCACGCCGGGCACCCGGGAGCAGCGCTGCTGGAGCAGCGCGCATCACCGCGGCTTTAACGGGGGAATCTGACCGGTTCCGACCGGCCGAGACCGCAGGAACCGGCCTGGACTGGTAGCAGGGACTCCTGGGGACCGACCAGCGGAATTTCAGCCGGATCTGCCCGGCGGATGCTGCGCGACGGGCGCCGCAACCGCACAGCGGGCGCACAGATCGGCTGCAGAGCGCATCCTATGCGCATCGCCCGTTACGGGTGATCAAACCGACAGATTTGCCTGAAAATCTCGGAGGATGAAGCTGGTCCGACCTGGGACAGACCCCCGAGGACCCAGCTCCCAAACCACCCGGGAACCTGGATGATTTAACCCGGATCCGCTCCGCCGCGGCGCCGCGTCCGACTGGCTCAATGAGGACCGCTCCAGTCTGCGGATAGAGCTGGTTGTGGGCGTGGTTTCAGCAGCGGAGGCTGAACCTATGGAAATCTGCTCCCGTCGTGACGTCACGACGGGAGCAGATTCTAATCGGCTCAAAAAAAACCACGTGACACTGGGGGACCCTGTCCTGCGGGGGTCAGAGAGCTGGCAGAAATTCATGGTATTTTGTCTCCCCTGTGCTGGCAGGGTGAGGGGAGACCACTTTATATATGTTAAAACAAGAAAAAACAAGTTTTTCATAATAGGTCCCCTTTAATTATATTTGATGAGCAAGCAGCAATGAACGGGCCCTCGCGCTTGCAATTTTCACCAATAAAAGTCAAGGACTCAAAACTAAGTCCGATGACACCACCCATGACTCTTTATGTCAAACCATTCAAAAGTTATGCCACAAAATAGGGACTATAAAATATCGACCAATCAGAAGAAGGGGTGGGGCTAATTTGCACCAATTAAGGTGAAGAAGTCAAAACCGAGTCCGATGACACCACCCACGACTCTCTATGTCAAACCATTCAAATGTTGGACCAATCAGATGAAGGGATGGAGACGCACATTTCAATGTATAACACACCTGGGTGCAAGTTACGGTTCGAGCCGCATTAACACCCGAAGAAATGGCATAACTTAATTAACTTAATTAATTCAAAATGGCCGACTTCCTGTTCGGTTTCGGCCATGACGCCAAGAGACTTTTCTTTTAGTTGCGACATGATACAGGTGTGTACCGATTTTCGTGCATGTACGTCAAACTGTATTGTGGGGCTTGAGGCACAAAGTTTTCTAGAGGGCGCTGTTGAGCCGTTAGGCCACGCCCATTAATGCCAACCATGAAATATCAAATTTCTCGCCAGGCCTGGCTTGCGTGCAAAATTTGGTGACTTTTGGGGCACGTTTAGGGGGGCAAAAAGGCCCTCCTTTCGTCAGAAAAAAAATAAAAAGAATTCCTACAGATACAATAGGGCCTTCGCACTGTCAGTGCTCAGGCCCTAACAAATCAAAGATATTATAGATCTGGACACCCAAAATATCTGACATTAAAAAGAAGGGGTTATTAGTTGACAAATAGGCCTCCTAATCAGAGGTGGATTCATCTTCATGGAGGGGCAG
Source organism: Cololabis saira (assembly GCF_033807715.1). Classification (NCBI taxonomy): domain Eukaryota; kingdom Metazoa; phylum Chordata; class Actinopteri; order Beloniformes; family Belonidae; genus Cololabis; species Cololabis saira. The sequence continues at coordinate 39,267,874 of NC_084595.1, read as the reverse complement.
TGCACAACCGGCCCCGGGTATTCTTCATGTAAGAGTTCTTTTCAGACAAAATTGCTTGTATGATTAGAGTGAGGCCTCTCAAGGACCTTGGCTGGAGGCCCCCAGGGCAGAGCAGGGTGGAGGGGGGATGCTTTATTGGGGTGGGGTGAGAAGGGGGCATTCCTAATATTAGGTTTCCTTCAGGCCAGATGCAAGAGGTCTTTAGCCACTGCAGACCTGCAGTCTTCGGACAAAAACTGGGTTCCAAGAACCGTGAGACTCTGTAATCAGGTGACATATGTGGCTGGTGGAAGCTCGGCTTTCGTTGCACCAAGATGGAAATGCCCTGTTTATGGACGGGGTATAATTCAGCTTTGATTTTCACAGGGAATAAAGACTGTTAGGAGGGCAACAGTGATTACACAATGTTGTACGGGATTTAAAACATAGTACGAAGTTAAAAAACCGAGCTTAACACTCGGGTAAATAGGTACGGCTCAGGGCTCCATGTTCTTGTCAATGTCCAATAGCCTGTGCACAGAAAGTGATTTTATTTGTTTGTTTTTAAACATAAATATGTGGGTATTTTAAAATGGCTATCAAGTTGCAGTTGGGTTTGCAGCCCCCACCTGCCTCTCAGCCCCTACCGTCACACAGCCAGGCTGCAGCTGCATCCTTCTCTTTTTTCTTTTGCTATCTATCAATCTCGATCACTCAATCACTCTCTCTCACACACACACCGCACCCCTCCCTCCCTCCTTCCCTCCCTCCCTCCCTCCTTCCTTCCCTCCCTCCCAACCATCTGTCCCCACCAGCAGGGAAGGTGTCCTGTTTCCCTCCAAGAATTTGGCCCTTAATTGGAGATTCATAAATGTGAATGACACTACTCAAATGTGAAGGTGTCCGAGGAAGGAGCAGGACACGCCTTTTAAGACAAGAGACAAAATCATTTAGTTTGACAATATCAATTTCAGCAAATCTCATGAAAAAGAGCAAGAGAGAAAAAGTAATTAACTGTCCTTTTTTTCCCTTTCCAATAAAGGAAAAACAAAGTTGTGAAAGCTGTAAAGTCTAGAAAAACATGTCTTTTGCGAAAATACTCTTATCTGTTCATTTCGAACTCAATATAAGCAAATCTCTTCCAAGTTAGTCCCTGGGAGTCACCCATGTGATCCATCAGCTTTTCTTTAGCAACACTGCAAATATTTGCAAACTGATAACACCCCTTGGTTTAAATTTGATAGTAAAGCACTTGTCGTTCCTCCTTGATTTTGGATTTTTGCTGCTACAGTTCTTTCAGATTTTTTAAAAGTCCAAGTTATGCAGTTTTACTTCTGCCTTCATGACATTAAGCCTGCTATTTATTAAATAAGAGGTCGTCTAGATGGAAATATGCAGTGTGCGTTGTTCCATTTCTGTATATTTTATTCAGCAATAACACTACTTTCAGTAGTAGTTATTCATATCATGCACATCAGTGCACTTCCATACATTCATGAATGTTAAATCCATTGAAAACAAGCCAAATGTTCCCTCTTCTCTTTATCCTGAAGGATGGAGTATCCATGTTTTACCAGTTCATCTCAAATAACATTAATCTGATCACAAGGACAGCATTCCACTCAATCAATGTTCAATGACCCGGGCTGCAGGAAAGGTGGTGATATCTCTGGGTTTGGTTCATACATTCATTTTTCTTGTCACGGGAGAGAATATATTTATGGATTGAACTAGGAAAATGTTCACTCCATGTGCCAGCAGACACCGTATTAGTATTAGTCGCGCTATGGTTGTAACTCGGCTGGGCTCTGAATTCCTTTCGCTGTCCTTGTACACATGCACATGAGGGGAATCAATACGGGCAACCCGAGAACCACAAAACATCACGTGAGGAGGCAGCGCAGGGGGCTCAGCAGGCCAGAGCTTCTCCAGTCTCCCCTCAAAAATGAAATCGCAGCCTTCCAGGTCTTTATACCTCCGTTCTGCTGTCACAGCAAATTCCCCCGGCTCTTGTTTTTCCTTCCCAGAAGTATATAATCCCATTTACCGTAAAATGTCCTCTAACTCTCTCCTTGGTTGATAAACAAACTCTTCTTCTCTCCTGGTGCCCAGTCCAGTGAAGCGTTTACGTGGAAGAGTATCTGGACTATCAACCAGATACATTTCCCCCTAACGTTTCCCCCTAAAGCGTTCAAAGATCCAATCTTTTTGGCACTGGTTTCTCAACTTAATCCCTGCATACAGAGATTTCTTTAGATTTGAACTTTCTTTGGAAAAGTTTTTGCCCCAAAATATTTTTACTTCCTTCATCAAAAAAACTATTAAAAGCAAGCGGCATGCTTCATCATGTCAAGGTTGTCAAGTACATTTTCCTGCAGACGTGGTCCAGAGGTGTCAAAAGTATTCACATTCATTACTCAGGTAGAAGTATAGATACTAGAGTTTAAAAATACTCCTGTAGAAGTTGAAGTATCATCTCAAGTTTTTTACTCAAGTAAAAGTATAAAAGCACTGGTTTCAAAACTACTTAAAGTATAAAAGTAAAAGTAATGTAAGGGGGAAAAAAGTCATTAAGGACAAAAGCCATTGAAAATGAATGCATCTTAGTATAATGCAAATATATTAAAGAAGCATATATGTGTACTATTGAGCATTAACATGTGTTTCAGAGAGCAGGAGATATGATGACTAGTTGCCTATAAGTATTGTAATGGTGCAAAAAGTCAAACTTCAGAGGCATGTTATCATTTATCCTAACCTTTATTGGAATGTACATCCAAGTTTAGTTGCAGGAATCTGAGAGAACGGATGTAAGAACAAAACTGGACAAGAACATCTGAAACAACCACAACCAAATTCACTCTATCCGGATGGAGCAATTTAACTGGATAGTTTTTTTTAAAGGCCGAAATGACATAGAGTAACGAGGCTGTTTTTAGGAGTAAAAAGTACACATAATTGCGTGAAAATGTAAGGAGTAAAAGTAAAAAGTCGTCTGAAAAATAGTTACTGAAGTATAGATAACCCAAATTTCTACTTAAGTAAGGTAACAAAGTATTTGTACTTCATTACTTGACATCTCTGTCAAAGATCCCATCTTTTTGGCACTGGTTTCTCAACTTAATCCCTGCATACAGAGATTTCTTTGGATTTGAACTTTCTTTGGAAAAGGTTTTCCCCCAAAATATTTTTACTTCCTTCATCAAGAAAACTATTAAAAGCAAGTGGCATGCTTCATCATGTCAAGGTTGTCAACTTAATTTTCCTGCAGACGTGGTCACACAACAGCGTTTATCAGAGAAACCCTTATGCACCATTAATGTGAAAGCAACAATACGAATGGTTTTACACGTGAAATCTTGTGTCTTAGTTCATGTTTGGTGTCCCGTATATTTTCACTGATATTCTAATGTGAAATCCAAGCTGCGGTGCATGCCAGCAGTCTGCACTGCATCCTCGGATCTCTCTGTCCCTGTGATGGATGCAGGCAGTTGAGCTCTCATGGAGGCAGATTCATGCGGGCGTGCAGCTGCCTCTAGACTGAAGTTACAGGTTGAAAGAGTCACGGGCTGCAAGATGAGAAGCAAACGGCCTGCTTTTTTTTTTTTCTTTTTTTTACTGCTCGGAGAAGATGCTTCCTTTGTGGCGCGCGAAACAAAGAGAGGCAGAGGCATCGTGGAGACACTTTGATTTGAATCCTTCGCATTTGGCAGAGGTGAAGAAATTCCAGCAGGCTTTGTCTTTGCTCTTCCGTCTCTCTCTTGAAAGCATTCTCAGAATTAGCTCTCTACAGCCCACTCCCTCACCTCTTCCACCTGCTACGACTTATTTATAACACGGTTTATGGGCTCACGGTTAAAGAACTATTATTGGGCTGCAATTTCCACATTATTTTGACTCTTTTTATTTTGGTAGCGTCTATATTAATATGACTATGAATCTGCTTGAGAAAAAAAAGCCACGAGATTAAATCACTTGCTAAGTTTGGAGAACTATTTCTCCATCTGCCAAGGAACCACTTAAGCTTAATGGCAGTTTTGACCTGCAGAAAATCCAGAAACAATTAGAGCCTCTGCTGTTTCTTTCATCTTTAAAAGAGCAAGAACTTTGTCTGTTGGAAATGTGAGCGCAGTTTTCCTTTCTAGTGGGACACGTGAGAGTTGTGCGCTGCTTACAGTTGAGTCCGGGCCATGGCGCGAGTATTGGAGGTGTTTTCACAAAGAGCAACCTATATGATGGTGCCATAGGGTCTGCGTGCTATTGCACGGGTGTGTGTGCTTTGTTTTCCTTGCAATTTGCCAGTCCTCTGAAGTAAATGGTGTTCTCATGACCGTTCAGATTGTAATCTTAGCATAGCTAACATGCTGAGGGCATTACTGTGAATCACCCGTGTTTTAAGGGCAGCGCACGAGATTTTAAGATGCCAAATATGCTGCGCTGCTGTCGTAGGGCACTGTTATTTCAATTATTCCCTCTTTCTGTAATCAGACATCACAAGTCATTTCAAGTATTTTTGGTGGTACATTTTGTTTTTCCTGCGTTTTTTCTTTTTTAAGTGCAGAGATTAGACCTTCACATGGGGCTCAAGGACAACACTGCACTTTTGTTTTGATCACCAGAGCCTTATTAAAAATTCTTACAGTTAACAAAAAGAAAACAAAAACAGAGGAACAAATACAAGTCACATATCATTTAATGACATATCAAATTGCGTCTTTAAAACTTTTAAAAGCCCTTTACGAGAATAATCTATTAAAAAAGAATACATGGACTTTTATGACTGAAAGCTGAGATCAATAGAGCTTTCATAAACGGTCCATTGGCTCCCGGTCTTACAGGTCACTGGTTCATCATGAGGCCTCTTTTTGCAGGAAATGTCTTCCTAAAACTCCGTTTTTTTTTTTCCTTTTTTCATAAAGATTTGCTGTAACTGTAGGAGAAGCTGATGCAACAAAAGAGTTTTTGAGCGGAGCTTTGTGTTGGTCTGTGCCGTAGTTCTCCCTAAACAGGCCCCTCAACTAATTTGATCCAAGCAGGAGAGAAAAGCAGACGCGAATCTGCCTGTGAAAGCTGAACTGAGAAAGGTTCGCTGTAACTTTATAGACGCTTTTGTTTTTATGCTTTTTTTTTGTTTTATGCCACAAAGGACTCCAATTACTGGAATATTTTGCCATAAAAATATGTTCTCTGTTTTATAGACAAATATATATATATATTGTGAAACTGCCATTTGTTTTTAGTTTTTTATGAGTGAAGCATTGAATTAGTAAAAAATCTGGTACAAGCTAGAAGAAAAAAACCCATTTAAATGTGCTCTTGGTTTAGGTTGGGAGTTTTCTTCTAACATTAGTGACAGCAGTGCGTTTACCTTGGAATATTTTCATGTGTACCGTAATGTGTGCTGTGCCTATCTGCACATCAAAACCAGGCTGTGGAAACGATGCCAGAAGTTCCCTCGTAAATGACTCCCATATGGTTTCAACCAAAACAACTGCTTGGCCTTGTCTTCATGCTGCTTTATCTTTGTGGACTACACAGTAGTTTGACTGCATGCTTGTTTAAATGTGTTTGTCTTACAGTTACCATTTTTCAACAGTCGTCTTTGACTAAATGTTGCTTTCTTTTATGCAAAACACATTCCACACTAATTCCTTCGGTCAAATTATCTCTGGTGTCAGTGGCGAATTGTTTTGGGGCATATTTTGAACTGGTCTATCCAGCTTTGTCAACGTTTTAGTCCAATATCACACAGTGCAGCGCTTAGAGAAACTGCACAAAACTCATTAGCGTTAAATGAAGAATTATGGTTTGATTGGAAGGACTGTCACGATAAAGCTTCTTCTCTTTTAAAAGAACTGGAAAGCATGGCTTAGGTCTGCAAAAGCTGAACAAATCCAAGGACTTACTGTATGGGAACTATGTCCTTTGGACAGATGGGGACAAAGCAGAGATGTTTGGCAGCATACTATCAGCAGTTCTTTAAAATAAATGACCCCTAGAAGCTGAGTCCAAAAGGGAGACAATTGAGTCAGTCTGAAAATACTGTTTAAATGCGTAATCTCAGCAGAAATAAGCATATTCATGACGTCGTACAAAAAAATTACTTTTGTCTCAAAAGATAGATTTTGCATCCATGACAACTGCATGGTTGCATAGGGAGTGAATTTTCATTTACCTGTAGTTATGGCTTTGTCTCTTCAGGACAGCTCCATTGCAGTCTCTGGTGTTTGGCTAGTACGACTTCAGCTTTTCACTGAAAATGATCAAACCGCAGCCTTCAAAGACCTGTGACTTTCAGCCAATTAGCCCCTCTCTGTGAACGCCTTAGCCGTGAATAAACCCTAACAAAGTGCTATCATTCTTATCTTAAAGGTAATACGGCTCGTTATGCAGTTACTTGTACCAACAGAGCCCTGCGACTGGTTTTAGGTTGGCCTGAAGCTTAAAGGGGACCTATTATGGCATCTAATACCTATTTTAAACAGGCCTTGAATGTCTTAAAAACAAGCTTTTAATTGTTTTTGCTAATTAAATTAGAAATTCAGTCTCTGAGCCATGTCTTTATCTTCCCATTCTCTAACCTCTTTTCTATGCAGGATTCTGAGTGGGCGGGGCTATGATAATGAGGCTCTGTGCTGATTGGCTGCCTGAATGACGTGATACACCGCTTCGAAAAAATGGCGGAAGCTCCGGCCAGCAGAGTTAGTTGTGGGCGCGGTTTCACACATCGCTCCTGTCGTGACGTCACGACAGGAGCAGAATCTGAACTGCTCGTAGAAGTCACATCAGACTGGATGGCTCATCCGGGCGGCTGTACAGACACTGCAGAATTTGGTTGCTTTCCTCCTTCTCTGAGTTGGCAGGCTGAGGGGAGACCACTTTATATATGTTAAAGCAAGAAAAATTGTTTTTTCATAATAGGTCCCCTTTAACAACGCAGCAGGCAGTAGCCCCTTCACCCACAACCAATGGCTGCCAGTGGGCTAACGGAGGGATGGCTCCTCCAGCCGAGCTGGCCTGGATCCTTCCAGACTGACTAACCTGACCACTAGCCAATGGTCAGCTTTTGGACCCCGAGACCGTAGTTAGTTGAGTGTCAGCTACTGAGGGGTCCTTTGGTGGTTGATAGGAACATTGGTAGTCCTTACATGGGCTCTAGCAGTACTCACTTCAGATTTAGTTCTAACAGTAAGGTCAGAAATGAGGATGGAACGACAGATTTCATGTACTGTAGCTATAGCACTATAGCATAGCATGAGCTAAGGTCAGCTTCAACAGCCAGTTTGTGGTGACTGACGTTAGGTGGACTTGTTCCTTCCTCCTATTTGCCCACTTTTGGATTAGCAAGGGTTGGGCAGACTCAGCTCCTGCCAATATGCCGTCACGGTCCAAAAAACAGACTTCAAATTGGACGCCTGTTCTTCAGAAAACCTATGGATGACATCACAGGGGGTTGTCCAGTTCTTCTAACACCAGCATGTGGATGTGATTAGTTTTTGACAGTTTCTCTGTATTTTGCCTTAGTTTTTGTTCAATACACATGAACATTTATTTTTTGTATATAACTATAGCCTACATGTTGAAGCATGAGTTGTATTTTGTTGTAGCAGTCTCCCATATTTTTCCATTTAAAAAAAAAAGAAAAAAAAGAAAGAGATGATTGCCTCACTTGCACTAACTTTCTCATGCTCATGTTTTATGCATCATTGCTTTTGGCCTCTCTGCTTTTGTCGTTGAAACTGAGCATGGCTTGCAGCGCGCTGCCCGGAATGGCAGGAGGCCTGAGTCCCCAGTCCATTACCCAGAGGTCTTTGCAGCTCAATCCCGTTGCCCTAACAAGACCTCGGGGGTCCCATGATGGTTGCAATTTAAACATGATTCATTCGACTGAAAGTGAGACTTTGTGACAACAGTTCAGCAAAAACCATTTCTTACCATGAAAAATACAGCATGTCTGGTGTCTAGATACTGATATCATACCTTGTTTTCCTCCCACCAAACATACTTTTATTGGTTTGTGCAAGTAACCAGAGCAGAATCAAGTTATCAAGTTAAAGAAGTTAACACAAAACTAGATGTTTGAGGAGGTGATATCCTCACTACTTTATAAAAAAAACTGTTGCTATTAGCCCATATTTTTCATATATCAATATATTATAGTAGTAAAATCTTTTATTTTATACAATATATAAACCCCTATAGAGCATACAGTATGTGAACTGACTAAAATGTTGAGAGGGGAAGACATTTTCTTTCTCTTGCATATTTATATGCCTTCAGATCTGTCAAACTACAATGCGTGATTGTATCTAAACAGCTCTGCTCCACCAGTGGCAGAGCTTATGGTTACGATTGAGCTTATATATTAGACGGGGAGTGCTCAGGGGGCAGAGGCGTGCCAGTCTTGGTAAAATTAGACCGTCATATTGAGTGTTGACAGAAATGCTGAGAGTAGGGCAGCGCTGCAGGAATTTTTTGAAACGACATGGCCTATATGTCATGAGGTGCAGCTGCTGCTGTCAGGTAGGGGAGGCGGACGGGTGGAGAACTGGAAGATGTGTAAATCAGGAGTTGGTGCTGAACTCTGAACCAGAGACGTGAGAGCAGCCTGATGGGAAAATCAGCCCACTCACAAGGAGAAGTGTGTCCGCTGGATGCCCGTTAAACTGGAATGTATGAAGAATGATGGCACCATCACAGATTACACAAATTAGTTAATGTGACATGTGTTTTGTTGGGGGTGGGGGGGTTTAATGCTTAGCATCTGCAACGGGGGTACAGTACATTTCAATAGTTCATGTTTCTTTTCAAAAAAAAGAGAAGAAAACGTGGAAAGAGTTTGAACTGCCAATTCTTCTGTACACACAATTTTATTTTGACGTGAAAGTGGAAATACATTTCCTGACCCAAAAATGCTTTGACAGCACAGACCATGTGGAGACCATCTCAGGTTCAAAGCACGTCTCTTTTCTTCCTATGCAAGGAGTTTTTCTAAACAATTTTCTGATAAGACTCTTGCATGCCGGATAGTCTGATACTAAAACCTGATGTATGAGCAGGGCTGACCTTTTCTTTGTGAAGAGAACACGACTGGAAAGTTTAGCTTTTGTAGACATCTCTTGGCTTGTTTAGTATTTGAGTTGGATGAGTCCTCAAAACATCTATCCCTCCATTTTTTATTTTTATTCCCTATTATCTTCATCCTGCTGAGAGTGGGAGTCGGCTGGGACGAGAGAGATGGCATACGCTCCAGACAGGTCGCGGGTCGATCACAGGACCACACAGAGATAAATGCACAGGCCCCTCAAAACAAGTTTCACCGGAAAAAGAGAGAAAAAAAAAGAAGCTAGAGGAAAGACTTGACAGGAAGCCTTCATCAGATCAAAGCCAGGATTGTCACCATCGCACAATGTGAATATACAAAACCAAGAGCAGTGACATGGCCGTTTTTTTTTCAACCTTCAGAGCCTGTTTCATCAAGAAGATTACACAGATTAGACAGTTATCAGAGTCTGCATACTTTCATAAAACAAAACAAAAATGTTCGCTACATGCCAGATTTGTCAAAACATGTTTCAGGTTGAAGAAATTCAAGATGTTACATTACAACGCCTTTGCAAAGAGCTTTTGATGCCAGCTGCAGATAATATTACTCTTGGTTTTCTTTTTCTTTTTTTTCTCTCATTGCATTTGTGGGTTGAAGTGCACTGAAATGTGACACAAATATTTTAGCTTAAAGGGCCCGGTGAGAAATTAAGCTTTACAGGAAAAAGCAGTGGAGTTGAAAATAAAAATGGTGTCGTTGAGACTTCGTTACTCCAGCCTGCGGCGTGCAAAGAAAACATACGTGCATGGAAGTTACAGGTTGCTGAAAGTAGCCGTGCACAGCAGAGGTGGAAATGGATCAGTACACAGTTTAATGTGGACTGTGTTCATTTTTGGGACTGTTTTACTGGAGTATTAAACTGGTGATCACTCATCACCTTTTTGTTTTCCACCTAGTGTTGTCCCATCTGGACTATTGCCCAATTATTTGGTCATCTGCAGGCACCAAAGATATCAATAAACTTCAAATTGCACAGAACAAAGCAGCTAGGATTGCTTTAAATTGTTCACTGCATGCAAATATCTTAAAAATGCATCAGCATTTATCATGGCTGTTGGTTGTAGACAGATTAAAATTAAGTCTCCTTACTTTCATGAGGAAGTTGATTAATAGTAAAAAACCACAATATTTTGCAGAGCAGATAGTGCTCACTAGAAACGTCAATAAATATCCAACCAGACAATCATGTTACGATCATTTACTGGCACCTAAGCCAAGAATGAACTTTTTAAAACACACTGTTTTATACAGAGCTATCACAGGATGGACCGCATTACCTTATAACATCAAAAATATTACATCAAAATATAGTTTTAAAAAGGTAGCAAAAGACTTTTTACATAAAATTCAATGAGTAACAAATATATCATATGCTATAATTTATTACAGAAATGTATTTGTGGGTTATACTTCGTGGTATTGGAATGACTGTATGATTCCTTTTTTTTTTTTTTTTTTTTTTCTTCTTTTCACCAGTAATGTATTTTAGACAGAAAGTTTGCTGTTAGTGTATATTATGACTCGGTGTTACGGTGATCCGTAACTGCGATATATGTGTGTATGTGTGGACTATGTATGTTCTTTTACATTAAAATTGCATTGGGGACCCCAGGAAGAATAGCTGATGTTGCGACATCAGCTAATGGGGATCCTATAAATAAACAAACCTCCTTACTGGGACCAGATTTAGTAACCTTTAGGAAGTTTAGTTGTAAGCAGAAAGCACACAAATGCAAGTTAAGCTCAGAAGAGAAAACTTAAGTAAAGTTAAAGTTTAAGTAAATCTCAGAATGGCTGTTTTTTATTTTTATATTTTTTATCCAACTTTTTCCGATATGGAGTTTTAATTCGTTGATTGTTTTATCATTTTAGTGGATATCTGATGTTTTCAAGAAACTTTATGGTTTTCAAAAACTTTTTAAAGCAAAGCTTTGATTCATAATGAGTAAATAAAGGGGAATATTTGGGGAACATTTAGGGAGATACAAGACTCTTAAAAGTTCAGTCCTAAAGCTAAGATACTTGCTCTGCTGTCACTGATGGCAAAAAGAAAAGTGAAAAGTGATAAAACAACATTAGATGAAGCGTGGATACTACCTATATTCTTTTGTTTGTTAATGTCAGTGTTAAATTCATCGTGCAGCCTCTCTGACAGTTTGATGTTTGTGTGTAACACTGGAAACAACTTTATCAGCTCTATTTTTACCATCCCTGCTTTGAAGCGCCTGACATTCTTGACCTAAAGATCCCCTCAGGCTTCCACCGAAAGGAAGCTGTCAACTTATTTTTACAGTTACCACAGCTTCTACTTCAGTCACAGAGTTTGCTTTGCTGTCGTGGTAACTAGAGATACAGAGACCCACTCTTTTTTTTCTTTAATAGTGCTGTTCTAACTTTGAAACTGGGCTTATCATTAGTGCTCTGGAGTATTCTCAGGAATATGTCTGGAGGAAAGATAAAAAGAAATCAGCGGGGGGGGGGGGGGGAGCGAAAGGTCTTCAAGTTGACATTATCCAGTCATCTGTGCAGGGGACTTTCAGATAGTTCAATGTTGACTGATAAAGGAGAACACCACAGCCTGATTTATCTTCATTCGGGGCCGACAGATTGCAGCGGCAAGAATGTCTGGCCAGAGAAAGGCCAGAAGAAGGAGCAGATTGTCCGACTGCTGTTGCAGATGAATCAGAGGTCTGCTTTGGTGGATGCATGAGTGTGTGCTCCCTGTATGTTCGCGCTGTCTTATATACCAGACTGCCAGACTCCATACACAGAGACTAGGGTGCAGGAAATGACCATGATTATGCCAAATGTCCCCTTTGCTTCAGCGTTCCTCGTGGTGATGGATATGGCATGTAATAAAGTGGAGATGTGGCCTCACATTAAAGGGCCCGAGCATCCGTTTTTGCTATTCCGCGAGTCCCTATTGTAAAATGTTTAAAAAGAAAAGTAGACCTGCGTTTCTTTGCCATCTGTCTGCTCAGATTAATACATTTTCCAGGAGCGGAGTGTGCTCTGAGTCGAGTGAACATCTTCCCACAGAAGATTTTCTCGTTCTCCTCTGAAAGGTGTGTGGTTAGCAGGCACCTAATGGTCATAAAAAGGGTCTTGAGCAAGCCAGTGCACATCCAGACTCACATTCCTGCCAGCTCAGGGGACGACCACAGGCTGTTGGTGTGTATGTGTGTGTGTGTGTGTGGGGGGGGGGGGGGACAGAAAATGGCAGTGCACGAGGTCATAAACGTTTGGCCCCGACTACGGGACACACCTGCCCCTCGGTGCGGAGAGGAGGAATCTTTGGGCGCACGCCTGGACTAGAAATGTGAAAGCAGCAACAAAAGCAGATCACTGCCTGAAGCTGGAGGCCATGTTTTTCATGCTTTGTGTCAGATGTTATACATGATCCATGAACCACAAGAAAGTTACTAATTTTATGTCATAAGACGTCCTTTTTCATGAAGAATAAATCCAGTAACAGTTATTCTGCATCTTATTTAAACCCATTTATACAAATACAAGAAGAGAAGGTTTAGAAGTAGATACTAAAATAGAAATAACAAAAATGGGACTAGTTTTAGTTGAGTTTTTCTATAATATATCAATGCAGGACTTTATTCAAAGCAACCTTTTATATCATGCATTCATATGTAAACAGATGAAAGAAACGTCCATTTTTTCTGGATTCTGACGGGTCCTTTTCTGTTTCTCTAATCAGTTTTGAGGAAAGCCAAACTTACCTGACCTCAATTGTCCAAACTGTTTTAAGTTGCTTCCTTTATTTTTCTGTGAAAGGTGCCGTCTTCATTTGATTGACCACAGATTTACCTCAGGCTGAAGCAGCAGGGAACATTTGGACGGGGCAGAACTGCACCGACCTCATTTTATTTATCAGTTTATTACACCCACTCCTGCAATCTAGACTTCCAACAGAGCTCAAAAAGTCAGAATAATGACGCTTTTACCACTGTATAATATTCCTTCTCACAACTCTTTAAAGATGTCCTGGTATTGAGAATTCAAAGCGAAAAAAAAAAAAAAAAACACATTTCAGATGTAATTAATTAGGCTAAAAGCTTTTCTTAATTGTATTTTCACAATGGGATAAAATAAGTTTTTGTAATGGAAGCATCAGCAGCCGAGCTTCCCTTTTCTGCAGAAACATTTTCAACTCACTGTTAAATATGATGAAGTCATTACTTTTCCGAGCATTCAGGTGCTATAAAGTGCATAATGAGCCACTTGTTGCAGAATACTCGTAAAGTAATAGGAAATTTTTTTAAGGCACCGCAAAAGTGCAGTGTCTAAAGAAACTTGTAGCAGACTTTTTTGATTGTGCAGGAACAGGCAGTTGATTAAAAAAAAAAAGAAAAAAAAAGGGTTTGTATGTGTATATATATGTATGTGTATGCGTATGTATGCATATATATGTATATATAGTAACAATGCACATATATATGCCTTAGGTTTTTACCAGCATGGTATTAAACATTAATATGTGTGCAGACAAGGTAAAAAAAAAAAAAGAAAAGAAAAAAAAGAAAAGGCAGTTGATTTTCTAGGCTTTTCTTTTCTTTTTTTTTTGTCTGTAGCTTCTGTGAGCAGCAAGGACACTGAAGAGACGGTTCAGGGCCTCATCGCCAGCTCATATGTCTTCCTGCCCTGCCATTTTAGGAGTTGCCGAGAGTGCTGAGTAACGAGACTGTTGATTGGTTAACTTTTATCAGTTGATCCTATGATTTACGCCAAGTGTCACATCATGCGGGAGAATAATGCTTTTAACTTTGCATGTGTGTATAAACTTCCCAGTTTCACATGATTGGATCCCGACCTTCATTCAGCTCTCAAGAGACATGTTGATCTCTTTTTTTTCTAATTTTTATTTTGGAGCGCCGCCGCACCGCACGGCTACACATTTAGACAGAGTCATAAAGTGTGTCAGTAAAGATGTAACCTCAGTCTGAACTGAGTGCAGGGAAAAGGCTGATGGATTACCTGCGGCTGACCTGGGGTGTTAGTTGTGATGAATCTGTCCAAAGCCATCTGGGGCCCCAGCAGAGTTATTGCCTGGCTGTTATCGGCTGTAAGCCGACACTGACGGGGTATGTTGTGACAAAACATCAGCACTGAGGTGTTCCTTGTTTAACAGTTGCTTGATGGGATTTCCACTCGGAAGAAAAATGCTGGAAAATCTGAAAAAAAGGGTTTGGTTAAAGGCAAGCGCTAAAAGCCAGGAGTCACCGTGATGTACTGATCTCGAGTCAGCGTTATTTGATGGATTTGGATTTGCACAACTGTGATTTAACTGACCTTTGAATTGAGTTAATGAGATACTTTGGAAATCCCAGACTATGACACACCTTTGAATAAGCCATTCGTATCATATTTAAACGTCCGTTTGCCAAGTACATTACATTTTGTGGAAAGAATTTTAAATGATGCCCTCTTAAAAAGAGAGAGAATATATCCCTTTAACAACCCTGCCCTGGGAACAAAGAGAAATGTGCTCTTTGTTTTTCTTAACAGACAATGACAGACTGACAGTTTTTCTGAGGCAATATATTGATTGCACATCCTTCATCTCCCCAGGCCAAATCTCTTACAAGTTAAAAGGATTTTCAAGTCAGTACATATTTGAATCGACTAAAATATGAGTAAAATACTACAATCTGCCTTATTCTGGCCATCTTCAGCTCCTGCCTGGATCTCATCGCTCCTGTTGGTATTTGAGCTGACTGACATCCACAGAGTAAAGACAAACTGAAGGTATTCAGACTTTAAAAGGCAGTTCTGGTGTTCCATGTGCTCTCTTTCTCATCTTAATCCTTCAGGTACCTATTTCCTAAAAGCATACTTTAACCCTTGTACTGTCTTTGGGTCAAAATGACCTAATTCTCTGATCCTTCTTTCCTCCTGTTCTCTCCTTCCTTCCTTCCTTCCTTCCTTCCTTCCTTCCTTCCTTCCTTCCTTCCTTCCTTCCTTCCTTCCTTCCTTCCTTCCTTCCTTCCTTCCTTCCTTCCTTCCTTCCTTCCTTCCTTCCTTCCTTCCTTCCTTCCTTCCTTCCTTCCTTCCTTCCTTCCTTCCTTCCTTCCTTCCTTCCTTCCTCCCTCCCTCCCTTCCTTCCTTCCTTCCTTCCTTCCTTCCTTCCTTCCTTCCTTCCTTCCTTCCTTCCTTCCTTCCTTCTTTTCTCCCTTCCTTTTCTCCCATCCTCCCTTCCTTATTTTCTCCCTTCCTTCCATCCTTCTTTTCTCCCTTACTTCCTTCTTTCTTTCCTTCTTTCTTTCCTTCTTTTCATTCTTCCTTCCTTCCTTCCTTCCTTCCTTCCTTCCTTCCTTCCTTCCTTCCTTCCTTCCTTCCTTCCTTCCTTCCTTCCTTCCTTCCTTCCTTCCTTCCTCTTTTCTCCCTTCCTTCCTTCTTTCCTTGTTTTCTCCCTTCCTTCCTTCCTTCCTTCCTTCCTTCCTTCCTTCCTTCCTTCCTTCCTTCCTTCCTTCCTTCCTTCCTTCCTTCCTTCCTTCCTTCATTCCTTCCTCTTTTCTCCCTTCCTTCCTTCTTTCCTTGTTTTCTCCCTTCCTTCCTTCCTTCCTTCCTTCCTTCCTTCCTTCCTTCCTTCCTTCCTTCCTTCCTTCCTTCCTTCCTTCCTTCCTTCCTTCCTTCCTTCCTTCCTTCCTTCCTTCCTTCCTTCCTTCCTTCCTTCCTTCCTTCCTTCCTCTTTTCTCCCTTCCTTCCTTCTTTCCTTGTTTTCTCTCTTCCTTCCTTCCTTCCTTCCTTCCTTCCTTCCTTCCTTCCTTCCTTCCTTCCTTCCTTCCTTCCTTCCTTCCTTCCTTCCTTCCTTCCTTCCTTCCTTCCTTCCTTCCTTCCTTCCTTCCTTCTTTTCTCCCTTCCTTTTCTCCCATCCTCCCTTCCTTCTTTTCTCCCTTACTTCCTTCTTTCTTTCCTTCTTTTCATTCTTCCTTCCTTCCTTCCTTCCTTCCTTCCTTCCTTCCTTCCTTCCTTCCTTCTTTCCTCCCTTCTTCCCTTCCTTGACCCGAAGACAGCACAAGGGTTAACCAAATGATGAAGAATAGCTACTCATGTGGAGGTGTAGTTCCTCAAATAACCACTAGGCTGCAAAAGTGACAATCTGACAATCTATGTCCAAATGTCTAAATTAGAGCAGAAATAAACATACCTCAACCTGGTACAAAAAATGTTGGGTTATTTAACGGCAAATTCAGATAGCAGCATGACGGAGGGTGTGGCCGATGCTTCTGGCTGGCGCTGTCATCATGGCCGGGGATTATCCACACACCATCCAATCCTCTCCTATGGGTGCATTCTGTTTGTCAAAAGGCACAAGCCAACAGGTGTTCAAAACAAGCAGCTTTAAATTATGACCCTCATCGGTTCAAATAGCTTTTAACACCGATTATGCACAATTAAGGCAGTGGGTCACCCTGTGGACAGGAGGACACCAGCCCATCACAGGTCCACACTGACACAAGAGGCTCAAACAACCTTCCACGGACACTCACTACTACAAAAAACCCTCATCAACCTGTAGGATTTTGGACTGCTGGAGAAAACTGTGAAGGCCAGAGAAAGCTGTTTTAGGCACAGACCTGCAAACTCCACACAGACAGGGTCCAGGAGACATTCAGAGTGGAAACCTTTTTTTGAATTAACAGTCCTAACACTGCGCAGCCTGCGGGAACATTTAAATTTTTAAAATTGCGAACGGCACCCTGACTTTGTGGCTGAATACTTATTTTTGTAATGATGATAAATATAACCTTAACACGACAAGGTCACTTTATTTTACATTTTCAGCCCAATTTTCAACATCACCCAACCCAGGAGGATGTACTGTAGCCATGGTAACAGAAACTTTACCAAAATGGTCCTCAGGCAAAGAAAGCTGTATTTATAAGCATTTCCTTCAATCAATTCCTGACATTTATCAACCTTTTGCATCTTTTATTGTTTTTAAATCACATTTAGTGGAGTTGGCTGAAAGTTCAGTTACGTATCTCCCTCAAACCGACCATTTCAGCATCTTTAGCGGACTGTTATGATTAATTCACTTTAAATAAATACCAATAGCAGCCGCGTTTGTCTCTCTCTGTTTGTTGTTACTCTTGTGGTTACCAAGTCTGGAACAGCAATGAACAAACGGTTCTGGGTCCATTTTTCTCTGAGGCCATTCCTGTTGCAGACTGAGCTGTTTGTGGCCGGGTCACATCAGTCTTCTCCACAGCAACACGGTCCCAGTGAAGAGTTCACAGAAGACTGATGCATCTCTGCTGCTATGTCAGACACATGTTTTGTGTTTGGTCACCAGGCAGCCGCGCCGTCTTATCAGCATAACAGAACCAGCTGGGTATGCGCTCCTGGAAAACTTCATCGGGATAGCGGCAAGTGACGGTGGAAATGTGCTGACATTTAAAAGATATGGACATTTACTTGCATTCACTTATCTCCTTAATCTTTTTCATTAGTTCTCAGGCTCACTGTGTTTTTTTTTTTTTTTTTTTCTTCCCCCTTTGGGATTTATATTCTTTTTCTGCAGAAGTGTACGGCCAAAAAAATGTGCTTTTTACTTTTTATTAGTTTTTTTTCTCTCCTCTTATTTTCAGTTTCTTTGCCTTTAGTTCACACGCTAAAAGCATGAAAAAATTAGATGGCTGTCTTTCGTGGGCTACAAACTTCAGCGCCTTGACAACATCTGATCAAATCAAGTCACTGAGATTTGCATGGATTCAAAATTTCCGAGTTTGTCGACAGTCTGAAAAGTTTTAGCCAATTCCTATTTTCTCCCTAAGAACTATGATCAGCTGGATAAATGAAGTGCATGAACGATGAAAGCAGCAGAGGCTGGAGATGTGCTTTGTCTTCAGCTCCTTGACATCTGTTAGCTTCATCACATGGAGCTCAGCAGGGTGATGCTCTCCAGAGTGTCGGATTAAGTTAATTGTCTTAAATGATTTGGGAGTTGTTAGTGTATATGTTTAATTTCTTTGCTTGCTTTTTTTTTAGTTATAAATGAATAAGCAACACTCCCTACTTTCCCAGAGGAAAACCTCCAAAGCACACTCCCAACGGAGTGTCAATATGATGAATTTACTGCCAGAAAAAAGGGCATTTCTTAGTATTCAAAGCTTGTAGCTGATGCATTTACTGACAACTAAAGCAAATAAATAAAATCAAAAGAAAAAAAAAAGGCCATATGTACTGAATAACAACAATAACAAACCAGCAGTCAGACAAGGATCCACCCTGTTCTGATCACCATTTCCAGTTTATAGTCAACTATAAAACACAAAATGATCTCCAAAGCTTTAGTACACTGTCCCACGGTGTCTCCATTAGTAATTTAATTAAGGACCCCAGATTCAATCCCAAAGCAGCACGAACAGGACATACCTGGGGTCGGTGTCTCCATGTTTCTTTCTTTCTTTTCTTTCTTTTTCTTTATTTTGGTCATCCAAGAAACAAAGTTATTACATCGGTGCAACCATCATCATCATCATAGAGCACACATGGGGAAAACAGCAAAACCAGAGAGGTACAGAGATGGCTCAAATAGATGTGACCAAAAAAGGTGTAGGCTGAAGCCTGAGCTTGTGATGCCTGTAACCCTATTATCATACAATCAATACTAGACAATGTTTATAAAGAAGTGCAGGAAAAACGTTAATGATTGTTAGTGGTAGGTGCAAAGAAGCAAACAAAAGCCTAGTAATAATTGTTACACTATGAAATTTGGTGTCAATGAATTTGATTGCATTACAGTATATCCCATTACAGTATATTTTTATACCCGTTGATTATTCTTAATAAGTCTTAATTTTAAACATTTTTTTAAAGGTATGGATTGAACTACACATTCTTAAGTCCTTTTGACTTTGTTCTTGCCTTTTGGTTTTTGAACGAACCGGCATTTCTCAGTTCATATTTGTTTTCCTGGATTTGGAACAGCTCCTGGATTCTGCGTGGAAGGAGATTGTTGTGAGCTTTGAATGGGACCAATAAGGTTTGCAACTTGACTATATCCCAGAATCTGAGGGTATTTAAATGTATAAATATGTTTGATGTTGAACCCAAATATTCAGCAACTCATTCAGACACTCAGTTTTCAGTTTTGATATCTGGATATTTCATCTTTTATTTTATTTTTTTTTTTTTTTTTTTCATTTTTACAAACAACTGCACGGTAAAGCACCTTTGTCAGCATGTTATATTTTTAATTTCACCATTAAAATGTGCATCCACAAGCGGACGTGGACGGCTGTGATCGTGACCTGCAGCGAGCTGAGAACTCAGCGCACCTTTGGCTGTAGAAAGTGAGACAACAGGCCGACGGACTGCAGACAGACAAAAGGCTGTTCTGCCAAATGTGTAGTTGCATTCTGGCCAGACCACAGTGGTACAGCAGTCATAAAAATGCTGGAGCATAACTTTGGGCTGGCAGGTTACTGTAGCAGCATTCGTTTGAAGCCAACCCAGCGTCGAGTTGCAGTGGACGTCGGTATCCATTTCCAAGTAAGTACTGTAAACAGCTCCAAGTAAACAGCACCGTCTTCTTCATTTTTTTTTGCTGTTTACATCAGATCGACATTCCAGGTTAAAGCAAAGTCAAGCTTTTTTTTTTGTTTTTTTTTTTTGCTTTAAAGCTCAAACCACAGTCCAGCCAAATATTTTGGATTCCGAAACCCAGACAAGTATGTTCTGCTACTTAAACCTGACCCAACTGTGGTGCCTAAAATGAACCGAACAGTGAATGAAAGTTGGAACATCTGAAAGGGGAACAGTAGATGGATAACACAACTAAAGTAAGTGGAGAGAAAAAAAAAATTCCCTGCAGACTGTGGACTTGCAGGAGTTGAGTATGACGTGGAGTTGATCAGCGTGAGCAGACGGCCGGTATCACGCAGCAACAGAGGCCTGTCTGTCCTGAACAGCTGCAGGAGGAAATCATACTTTGCCTTTCTTAGAAATGTGCATGTAGAGAGGAGGGAGACGCAGTTAAAAAGTGAGAGTAAAATGAGAGAGGGAGGGAGAGAGAGAGAGCGTGTATGTGAGGCTACTTACAGATGGGGTGGAGGAGGGGTGGAGATGAAGTGGAAGAGAAAAAAAATGAAGGTTTTAACAGCCTGCCCACATCTGTTTATTTAGAAAAGAAACCATTGTGTAATTCAGTTATTCTAACAACCTACGCCAGGGCCAATGTTAGTCCCACAATGACGGCTTTTTAAATACACAGTTTACACTCCTATGAAGTGGCCTCATAACTGCGATGGAGCCTCAGGAACGTGCCAAATGGGGAACATGCTAGGGTTTCACATTCCCTCCCACAGTACTTGACGTCTCTCTAGCAGACTGGGATGCCAAAGGTTGGGCTGAGGGATATCTGGCGGGGGCTGTCATGGCTTTGTGCGCTTTTTTTTTTTTTTTTTCTGGATTTAATCCCTTAAATCGGTCCACAGGTTTTGAACGCCTGCCAGAGAAACTGCAGGGGGTTGTGATATACGGCCATATGAAATGGAGAGATGGTACTCTGCTGTTTCTGGTATGCAGAAAGCCTCCTGCTGCAGGAGTGTGTGGCATACATGCTGCATGTGCAGGGAGCGGTGCAGGCGGACAGATTTCACTGGTGGACAGTCAGATATAGTGTTTTTGAATAATATAAAACATTATAGTTTGTTCTGCTCTGTTTGTGCTACAGAAAAGAGCAGTGAGAGTCATTCACAGGCATCAGAGAACCATCAAACAGATTATTTATTTCGGCAGGTTTGTTGAAAATGGCGGATATAGTTGAACTTCAAACTTTAAAAATAATGTTTAAAGCAAAAAATAGATTGTTACCAGAACAGTTACAAAATTTTTTCAGATTGGAGGATGAGGACAACAGACTTAAACTTGATTTCAAACATACTTTTGCAAGGCTAAACATAAAACAAATGTGTATTTCTGTTACAGGTGTAAAATTATGGCATGGACAAAGCAAGGAACTGAAAAGTTGCACAAGTTTGTATCAGCTTAAGACAATGTTTAAAAAAGAAAAGATAAGTGCCTACAAAAAAGAAGAAGGAGAAAGAGAAACAAATAGATAGAAGAGTGGTACTTTTGTTTGTTTTTTTGTTATAAATATGTGTATAGATAGATTGGTGTTCAGTAAGTCAACGTAATTGTATTAACAGAGAGGGGCAGGTATCATACGTTTTCTTCTTCCTGCTCCTTTTCTTTCATGGTGATAATGTGTACTTCATGGAATTTTGTACAACATTATTAAGAATATATACCATGAATGGAATAAATGAAATGAAAATAGCATAGTTAGAAAGTTCTGTTAGCAAACACGGATGTCGACATTGTTAAATCCTACAAAACCTCAGGTTGTAAGTTGAATAACTGGTTTTTAAATTCCTGTGCCAAATTTGTAAAACATCTAAAATACCCAGAATGGATTGCAATTATAGAATCATTGTTTTTGTGACAAATAAACTATTGTTCTTAGTTGTATTTTGTTCATCATGTCTTCAGATTGATATCTTATGGTTTCTTTTTTCAGACAAAGTTCCGACTTCTTACTGCAGGTCATTTCTGGGTTTGCATCATTGAAATGATAAAACTCTTTACATCCAATTCTGCATACAATCAAGATGACAAGTTTACACACAGCAGAGAAGCCGTACCCTGTTAACTCACATTTCAAAATCTTACAATTTCTCAGTTTAACTTTACAAAACTGTCACGGGCAGCTTTATACAAACTATTGTTCTTGTGTGTCTTGTTGTGAACAATATTCACTTATGAAAAAATACGTTTATTTTGACTTTTATTTCATTGCAAACAGTTGGAGTCCACAGTACTGAGGGCAGCCGTCATGTAGTGAGTAAAGTCCACCCACCGGAGGATCAGCAGATGGGTTACCAGATCGATTCCCAGCGCGCTACATTGCTCTCATTACTCCAGCCGCTAAGGAATCAGGAGCCAGTGCTCTCACGGTGGCAGATCCAAGATCAACGGTGTAGGGTTGTGTCAAGAAGGACATCCGAATTAAAACCTATACCAAATCAATACAGAGAACATGGCGACCTCTAGAAAATAGGGCTGATACCACCAAGGTGCATTATTCTCTCTGCAGTGTGTTTTCTGAAAGCCACAATCTGACAACCTGTGGATTAAAACATGGTACTGGGAAAAAAAAACCCACCACCAATTTTAAAAAGAAAAGAAAAATAGCACTATTACCTGCTTATTCCTGTGGGACACAAGGTGGGTTTCCATTACACTTTTCCACAAAACAAAAGCGAAACTCTGAATTTGTGCCAAAAGGTACAGCTACAGGGGGATCTGTGTTTCCACTTAAGAGTGTTTTTCTTTTTATGAGCGTAACTCTCCTAGTTCTCTCTCCGTATCTGGGAAACTCTCTGTAGCTCATCCTGCAGAACTTGTCTCTAAAACAAAGAAAAAGAAGATCTCAACTTTGAAAAAGTACGGACAAAAAAGCATCTTTAGTCGTGGTGGACCACTTATTACGACTGCTCCTGCCGCTGTTGCGAGAAGTAGTCGATAGGATGAAGGCAGCGGATGATCAATCAAAGGCAAAGCCCTTATGTAACGCAGTAATGCATAATGATTAAGTTGTTTTATGGCACAACTAATAAATTAAGCCCCCAAAAACCTGGAAACTATAATTTGATGACTTTAGATTGACCGACAACGTCACATCCAGCGCGGCCAGAGACGTGCAAATGCGCAATAAGCGTTTCTAGTACACTTTTGCGATAAACTTGATTATCGACACATCTGAAAAACGACTTTGTGAAAGTGTAAAAAGGTTTTTGTGGTGTTTGTGGTGGTTTTTTGAATTTCCTTACAGTTTTTTGGGGTGTATTTTGTGATTTGAAGGTTTTTCCCGGGTCTAGGGGTAATGAAAATGCGTTTCCCCTTCACTGCCGTAGTTTGGGATGTTACCGCGGCTGGAAGGGGAAGACACCGGTCTGGCTTCAGCTGGTAAAGGCCGTGGTGGAAAACCCAGTGGCATTTTTTTATTCTCTCTGCTGCGTCTTTAGCTTTCTTGTTAGCTTTAGCTTGCTTGTCACAGGCATTCTGACTACTGACCCAAAATGCATCTCTCACCACCGCCATGAGGGACTGGTCCCGCGGTCATCCATTTGCTCACGCATGCCTTTCATACAGCACTCATTTTGGCCCCGTTATGACTGGTTTAGTTCTGCTGGGTGACGTTAGTCCTCAATCCCAGTCGCTGCAGCGGGGAATCAGATCCAGAAGATGCAGCTGCAGAGTTAAGGCTGAATTATGGTTCTGCGTCAAAACGACGCCGTGCCTACGGCGTGTGGTTTTTGTACACGCAGAGGACACGCCGTCACATGCGCCGTCACTGACGTGCACCTCCCGAAAATTGTAACTACGCGTCGAGGAGACGCGGACCACACGCAGACCGAGAGGGCTGTGATTGGTTCGTTTGAAAGCGAAGCATTTCCGGTTTCCGGTTTGAATCAGTAGTGAACTTCCAGGGCTTTTTTCTTCGTTTATATGTGATTTTTTTTGTTTTTGTTTTTTGCACAATAGCACAATCCTTATTTCTTTGATTTACTGTGACCGGAAAAAGTCGGATAAACCATTCAGAAAAAGATCGCTAACTAGTGGCCGCGGGGGGTACTGCACCGCGACCAAATGGAGAGACGGAGAACTCTGAACGATTCGTGACGGCGTCACGGGTGCGCCGTGTGCTCTGCGTGTGTGTGACGCAGAACCATACCCGCACCTTTAGAGGCTGATGCCGTTAACGCAGAGCTCTAGTTAACGTACATTAAAAACTAAGTTACATAGAGAAACGCAGGGATCTGCTCTGGGGCTGGAGAAGAAGAAGAAGATCCATCTTTGGATACACTTTCCTACATAGACCTGGAAAAGAAAACCCAATGTATTGTCAAAAAAGAAAGAGATGGGGAGAAATGCAGAAAAATAAATATGTTGTAAAATCAAATTAGAGTCTTCTGTATCTGGAATGAATGTATTCTTGAGTCTATAAGGTAACAATAATATAATAATAAGATAACCTTGTTTGAATTGTAGAATGGGTTTGGCTAAATACAATCTTTGACTAAAACGAGACTAAAATGGTCCTGGTCAATTCTGACTAAAATAAGACACGACTAAAAGGAGAATAAACTTGACTAAAACTAATAAAAACTAAAATGATAGCTTGACCCAAAGACTAGACTAAAACTAAAATTGAAACATGCTGACAGAAACAACACTACTCCTTAGTGGGAAACAGCAGCCTTCCTGCCTCAGGGCAACTCACACAGCTCAGCTGAGCAGAATAAAGGTGCTACAGAGGTGGAGCTTCAGAAACTGCAACCACTTCCTGTTATTAGATGCATTACAGCGTAAAAACTCAAGCTAATGTATAGCACTGTTTCAGGTATGAAGATACTGGTACTGTAATATCTTGAATCTGTTGAATCTAGCTTGCACTCCTGCTCTTCAGAGACCTGCACCGGGGGAGAAACACATAGATTTTTCATATGTTAGCGGCCTAACTTCCCTAAGATGAGCGCTTTCTGAATGCACACGCTTAGCTCCTTGATAAAAGTCAATTGAACTAAAGGTACCTGATAGTTTTGGTTGAGATGCTGCCTTGCATCACCAACAGTTCAGGAACACATGAATGTCCCATCAGATGTGTCTATAATCCCTATAATCTATAGTCTAGAATAGCCAATAACAGATAATACTATGTCAGTAGGTTATTTCTAGCACACTTACTGTAATTGTCCTATAAATAAGATTCTGCAGTTTAACTGAAATCACACAACTCAACCAGAAACAGAAGCTTTTCATTTGGACTTTGTAATGATAGAACATGCACAGTTTTTCCAGATTAACAGTGTCGCGTATATCCATCACTCGCTAAAACGAAGCAGTACAGCAGATCAGGAATGTTTATCACTTGCGGTTAAAGTGGTTATGTGTACTTTTGCTTTGTTGTGTTTTTATATTGGGACATTCTTTCATGCTGAACCCCGTGCTCGGGAGATTAAGGTCATATGTCTGTGTCGGAGGTTAGGGCTTTATTGGTAGGTCCATATGTGCTGGTGTTTGTCTGCAGCGATATGAAAGGCCTTCAGGCCTGTATAAACAGCCACTCATGCAGGCCCATGACTGAGCAGCATATGTTGCAACAGCTGTGCATGTGATATGCAGCGTACGTGGCTCTGTGGAGATTCAGCGAGGTCTTTCGGGGTAAATACTGTACAACCTTACCTGTATTCAATTACGGATCTAATTCAATTAATAATATCTTTAAATTGGATTTACTCAGTAATTCAATTCAGATGCAGAATAGTACGCTCCACCTGCTCCGCCCGTTAAGACCCACTCGCTTTGCTTTTCATCCAAGATCAACACTGTTGCCGTGGCTGTTGACTAACTCTGCTCGTAGCAGGATGGGTTGGGAATTCTTGGCTGTGTGCATTGTTGGCCTGGGTTTCCGGGGGCCTTGTCTGCGAATGCATTGATTGAAAAACCGTTCGAGCCATAAGTGATTGGAACCGCCAACACTTGACCCGCTGCTTGGTTTACAGCCCCTCTGTGAGGTCAGATTCTCAAGATATACACGTTCATTTTTCGATGTTTGGGGGAGAGGGAGGCGTGCCACACCAGCACTTTTCACAATAATGGATTGTAATATTCTATGGAAGAAAAAAAAAACCCTTGTGGAATTAGATTTTATGGACCTGAAGATTTGAAAAAAAATCAATAATCTTCAGTTATTCATTTGTTCAAACTGTGCAGAATCCTGTCTGAAACATGGTGCAGTGGACTGTGATAAAATGGTCAGGAGGATCCCTGCTTTTTTGACATGATGGATGACTTTAATCCCACTGATTAAAGGTTCATGGCCCCCATAACACTTCATTTCACATTCGGCCCATTTAGAAGGATTTTGAGGGCGGGATCTGCTTTTCTCCTTGACGCTTTCAGGCACACCGAGAAAATAATTATGAATTCCAGGTTTCACACATTCTTGCGACGTGTACTGCCAAATCAGTTACCAGGAAGGTAAATAGTGTTAATTCCTCCTGAACCATATTATGTAAGTGTTTTTATTGTTGTTCCAGTTCAGTTCTTCTAGATAAACTTAAACTTCTCCAAGATTCCTGGCTCATTCGTCCTTCTAGAATCGGTAAAAATAGGCACTGTAATTATGAGTTTCTGTCATTTTCTGCCAAGTATTAAGGATTGTAATCACCCATGTGTCCCTCTGCAGTTCCAAACTGAACAAATCAACACAAATCCCCGCAAGAGGATGGATGAAACAGAGGCAAATTAATAGGGAGACATGAGGAAGGAAATGAATTTCTTAATCTTGTTTGGTTGCGTTCCAAAAAAACGTATCACTGGCCATTATCGTGTCTTTGAAATCTCGAAGAGGAAGCAATTTGAATGGATAATTCCTGCCAACTCATTTCCTGTGTTAGGATATTTCCTTTTTCAGACGGCACTGTGTAGGCCCGTTGCTGCTGACCCCCTCTGCTCTGCTGGGATTCAGTTCACTCCAAAGCTGCAGAAATCCTCCCAACTACACTCTTCACTGGGAGCAGAAATGAGCTCACATCTGGCATCTGAGCTCCTAATGATGTCTAAAATATTGCATACTAGTGTTATATATTAGGGTTTTTTTTTTTAGATACTAAGAAACTTCATTACATTTTTCCTTATAACAATCCCATTAAAATTCCCACACTGGAAAAAGTCTCATGAACCGGAGCGCAGGATCACAATCCCAGACTGTGAGAAACCAGGATCTCCTCAACAGTGCCTGCGGCCTGAAAGAATCACAAACGCTGTTTCCAGAGAGCTTGGAGTTTTATCAAGTGCAGCAACAAGTCTTTCCCTTTGTGTCATACGGCTTCAGGTTGCATTGGTAATTGTAACGGTGGTTTCCAAATGACTTCCAAGCACATGAGGACGTATTGATCATAGTGGTATCAGTGATAAGATGATTTCTCATGCAGCGTTCAAAGCTCAAGGTCATTTTAAAGAAAGAATTAAAAAAAAATGATGTTTCTATTTATTTATTTAATTTAGCCCAAAGTGATGAAGCAAAGCCCATTCTTGCTTAGAAAGAATATGACTAGGGAGAGAGTCCTTACATATGCAAGTCTTCATTATTATTTGTAGCATCTACAAACTTTTCTCTTTCTCTTTGTATCTCGCTACTACGGAAGAGTATTAGGGCCATGCAGGAGAAAAATAAAAATAATATTTTAGAGGAGGAAGATTTTTTTTTCATTATGCACTTCAAGAAAAAAGTCGAAATGTCGAGAAAAAAGTTGAAATGTCGAAAAAAAAGTCGAAATTTTAAGAAAAAAGTCGAAATGTCGGGAAAAAAGTCGAAATGTCGAGAATATTGTTGAAGTATAATTTCGAGAAAGAAGTCGAAATGTCGAGAAAAAAGTCGAAAAGTTGAGAAAAAAGTCAAAATTTCGTGAATAAAGTCGAAATGTTGAGAAAAAAGTCGAAATGTCGAGAATATTGTTGAAGTATAATTTCGAGAAAAAAGTCGAAATGTCGTAAAAAAAGTCGAAATGTCGAGAAAAAAGGCGAAATTTCGACTTTTTTCTCGAAATTGTATTTCAACAATCTCGACATTTCGACTTTTTTCTCAACATTTCGTATTTTTTCTCGAAGTGCACAATAAAAAAAAATCTTCCACTCTCAAATTTTTTTTCTCTTGCCTGGCCCTAATACTCTTCCGTACGCTACAACTTGCATCAGCCTGTTCGGCCATCCCAATCCTTTACTTGTCGATACAAAAACTGAGTCTGGTTCCTCTGGATTCCATCATTTTCAGGGGGCTGTTCCCATACGATGCTGGCAGAGTGACAAAGACGTGTAAAATAGCCTGTAGTCGAGTGGAAACAGCAGTTTTTCAGTCAAAACTTTTCAGTCTGACTGTGATTCTGGTGATTTAGCACTAAGGGGGAATATTTAAATGCATAAAAACATGTAAAGCAGAATAGGATTTATGTCAGAAAGCAGTTAAAGTGTACATTAATTCAACCAATTACACACTGACCAAAATATTTGTTTTGTGTTTCCAGAACTGAGTTCTGCAGTTTAAAAGCCTTCAAACTCATAAAATTTAAACAAAAAAAAGAGAAGAAAAAACCCCAAAAAACATGACATTATTTTGCATTTCCCTGTGGAAGCGACGCAGAGAGAAAATATGTCCTGGTATGATTCTTGTTTGTGCATCTGTGGTGGTTGGTTTTGCCATTATTTAATCCATCCCTTAATTGGACTGTTGTGGCAGGAATTCGGGTTTAATTGATACTTCAGCGTAACAACGTTCAGCTTTCAGTGCAGCAACATCTGGTTTGCACGCACAGCTGTTCAGAGGAAAGTGTTGGATGATTTCATCTTTCTTTCTCCCTCTGTAAGTGTTTAAGATGAAAGACTTTTTTTTTTCTTTTGTGACTTGATATTTTAAAAGTGGCATTTTTTTCCCCCTCAGAGGTTTTGATTTATCACGTTTTAGACAATAATTTACGACTCTCACCGGCGAATTTATTCTTTTTTTTACATCATGTTAAAAAAATCAATTAAGGGATAAATACTTTGCTTGACATCTGGTTTTTTGGAAGTCTTTTGTCAACCCCCAGTGTTTTCCAGTCTTTTTTTTGCTGCAGGGGAAGCGGAGAGGAACCCTGCTGGAGTTTTGAGTTCCCAGTATCCATCATTTTGGACGAGCTGGGACTTTGGAAGAGCACCAGCAGCATCTGTGCTAGCCAGCCGTAACTGACATTGAGTGCATTGTTTGCAGTGGGGAGCTCACGGCTGTGGCCTAAAGGTACATTCCTGAGATCAGAATGCTGTTTGAAACACAAACAGCCTTTGTGCCCTTACTGCTCTCTTCGCCTGACTCCCTCATCCACATCAAGCCTGGAGAACTAAACTGCCTCCTCTCGCTCATGTGTCAACATGTGGGCTATCATTTTACTCACACCCACATATGCTCTCTCACACACACACACATATACAAACTCGTCGTTTTGATGATGTGGTCCAGGCAGATATCTGAGCTATCTAAGCTTTAGTGGAAGAAAAACCTTTTAAAACACGGGGTCTTCTGTTGTTTTGGGTTGTTTTTTTTACCTCACTTTTTGATGATCGGAGAAAAAAGGTCAGCAGTGGGTTTAAACATTTGTCAAAACTCTTATTCAAATCTGCAAAAAAAGGGCTGCAACTTTGAAAATCTGGCTTTCATGAGTAACAGTCTGGTGCTGTGAAATGAATGTGGCCACGTTTGCATATTTGTGAAGCTCAAACCCATTTTTCTCCATTAAAGCAATTGATTGAGTATTCACAGAGCTGCAGACAAGGTGGAAATGAGTCAAAACAGTTTTGATTAACCTGCAAAATCCCTAGATTTATATGTTTTCTTTGGGTTCTGAGATCCTAAATCTTTGAGTTTTTGGGTTCTTGATCAAACACAGTAAAATACTGTTATGCTTTATGTTGCTACTTTCTGTTTTTTATAGTAAATGTCTATTTTTATACCTAAGAATAAGCCAAATGAAACCTCTGGTGGACACATACCTGTTTCCTGTTCACAGCTCAGCACAGAGCTTCAATCTATACACATAGAAACCAGCAACCAGACCAGAAATCTGGCTGCAGTGATGGACTCAGACCTAAATTTGGAAAATCACATCAAGGCAATAACAATGTCAGTCAACTATCACCTCAATAATATATCACAGATAAAAGATCTGATGTCTCAGCAGGACCTGGAAAAACAAGTCCATGTATTCATCTTTAGTAGCTGGATTATTTTAACATCATATTTACAGGTTTACCTAAATAAATCAGTTATACAACTACAGCTCATTCAGAACTCTGCCGCTCCAGTCCTCACAAAGACCATAAAAGTGGACCATCAGTCCAGCTCTGAGCTCTTTAAAGTTCTGATGCTGGTCTATAAAGCTCTGAATGGTCTAGGACCAGAATACATCAGTGACCTTTGACCCAGTATGAACTTCCAGACCCCTCAGGTCATCTGGATCAGGTTTCTTATCAGTTCCCAGAGTCAGAACCAGACATAGAGAAGCTGCATTCAGCTTGTATGCCCCACATGTCTGGAGAAAACTCTCAGAAATCCTCAGATCAGCTGAAGAGACACCTGTTCTCAGCTGCATTTGAATAAAGATCCAAATCGGCACTGGGACTTTTAAGCTTAAGTTTCAAAACTCAATCATGTTTTAACTACTGATTTTATCTATTGTTTTTTTTCTCTCTTTTGTTTTGTTTAAACTTTAAATCATGCTTTTTATTTCTACTATGTGAGGTTTTAATGTCCCCGTGAAGCACTTTGAATCACCTTGTTGTATTGTGATATACAAATAAACTTCTTTATTCAATGTGTTTTTACTTGCAAAATAGTATCCCACTTTTGATTCTATTCCACATATATAATTTACATTTCAATATGAATGCTCCTAGCTTATCTCAGTCACTGTGATGTAAACCAGCTGAGACTGTTGGGAAATGTGGAAGGGATGTTTACACACCTCAGTATTCTGGTTTTAGGTACTTCAGGTACTTTCACAGCATCTTTCTCGTTGTTCGTATAACCAGTACTGGAGTTGAGGGGGGATGAGGGGGGATGGCATCCCCCCTGAAATAAATACAGATAAAATGATAAGAAATCATCCCCCCTTTCCATCCCTTGTGTCATTTCATCAATTAATGTGTTATTATTGCTATTTCAACATTTAGAGTCATTACCAGAAAAATAACACCAGAAAAATAACTTAAAATTTTCACTTGAAATAAGTAGAAAAATCTGCCAGTGGGACAAGATTTATCTTTTCATTACAAGCAAAAACATCTTGTTCCACTGGCAGATTTTTCTACTTATTTTAATTGAAAATCTACTTGAATCCGGTGAAAATTGTTGTTTTTTCCAGTGATGAGTCTTGTTTTAAGTGTAATGAGATTTTTTTACTAAACTGAGACATTTTAACTAGAAATAAGACAAATATTCTTGTTAAGATTTTGAGTTTTTGCAGTGATCCATTTTACTTATCCTGTGAAGGACAGAGTCATATTGATAAGTTCAGAAAACTGTTTTTTATTGTTGTGTTTTGATGTATTTGATGTAAACCCAGTGGATATTTAAAGCTTACAGAAGGCTGCATTTAACTGCTGCTATGTCATTCCTGCAGTATTTCTGCAGGTGTTTTGGTCACTGCTATTATTTGTAATATATTATATTATTTGTAATCAGCACAAATTATCTGTCCCCATATGATAAAATCCACCATCCCCCCTGATTTTTTTTTACAACTCGAGTACTGCGTATAACTATCAGGGGAAGTGCGTCCTGTTTTCTTCACAACCGCAGACAGTTGCACATCAAAGGCGTCTGATGCTTAGGTCTTTTTGAACACCTTGGACTACAGCTATAAACATGCAAAGCCTTGCAGCATATCTGCAGGTTAGCCATATAAACAACAGCTCCTAACGATAATCTTGAGATGAAATGCAGCAGAACAGTAAAGGCTGACGTTTCATGAGCTTATAATGAGAATTTATAATGTCCACCAACAGCCAGATGGCTGATATGTCACTTCACCGTTCCTGATATTTGCATCTAGAGGGGAAAGCCTTTAAAAGTATGGGATGCACCTCAGCTCCTACTTCACTGTTTGACCCAAAAATGCATGATTAGGGTTCTCCAGAGGAAGTCAAAGTGACCACAAACCGGGAAAAGGTTAAAAAGTCAGTAAAAAAAAAGAAATAAAGGGACAAAACTAGATATGAATCAAACAGACCAATTACCATTCCAGTAAATGTATTTCTATTTTCAGGGTTGCATGTTTTTCCTTTCTGCACATGTGTTTTAGCACGTGTTGCTTAATTGCACGAATGAAACATGAAATGAACAACTTAATGAGTTTGTTATTAGACAAAACACTACATAACATCAAACCCAATAATCATTGTTTTCTTCCCTCAAATATTCACGTGTATATTCTCGATCTTTATCTGCAGAAACATATCTCACTGATGAACTAACAAAAAAGAGAGGTTTACAGTTCTGCCACTGCCGAACAGACCTGGAATATTTGTCAATATAAATATATATACTGTATTTTTTGGAAAAGCTCAACATTGCTAAATCAGAAGGTTATCAAGTAATGGATTTTTGGAGGTATGGTGGATGAAAAGTGGTAAAGGGATCGCTTGATCACAGAAATTCAAAGATCAATCTTCTTCAGAAATTCAGGTATTATTGTGATCAGTATTTTTCAGCCCAGTGCACATGGAACTGGCACTCCTCCGCCTCAGCAGCTTCACACCGGACAGCGTTCTCTGGAACTAAATAAGAATGAGTGATTATTCTGGATGATGCTCGGTGAGTGCCCCATTATTCCTTAATTAATTTCCCCTCAATTGCTCTTCTGAGTTGGATTTATTAGGATGGGGTGATTAAATGATTGAGAATGCTGCACTTAGGGCAAATCCATTAT
The DNA here is from genome assembly GCF_033807715.1 of Cololabis saira. Lineage (NCBI taxonomy): Eukaryota > Metazoa > Chordata > Actinopteri > Beloniformes > Belonidae > Cololabis > Cololabis saira. Next base: position 39,235,243 of record NC_084595.1, on the reverse strand, counting down.
ATCTTGATGGGATATTATGGTTTGACTAAGTTATAGTATGTTTATTGTGATATTACAATGACCTATTGCTTGAAACTTGCAGCATTAATCTTTAGGTAAATGTGCTTGCTGATGGGCCGTGTTGTACATGTTCCGCTGGTACTGTCTCGTTTATGGGGGAATCCAGCATGCCAACCTCCAGGATCATGTTGATATGCGCAGACTGTAAGACTACCCTCTGAAATCATGTCTCAGTTCATTTCTGCTCAATATAAAGTAATAATCATGCCTTCTGTCAGTTGGGCATGTTTTCTGACCACGGAAAGATTGTTTTGATAAATTCCAAGTTTATTTCAAATCTTCAGAATCAAGATTGATCACAGACGACACCAGCTGACTCAGAATACAGAAAAACAGCTGGCCACATGGAATACTGTTTGTCTATATTTTGTTAACATCATTAAATAAGCTAAAAATCAATGTGTAAGATTTTTCAAGGAGGCTCTTGGTGGCGCGAAATCAGATTCGGGCTTGTTAATTATAAGATCTTGTGCGGAGGAACTGCAAAACTTTTAAACTCATGCAAAGTGCATCCGCTCAGCCAAAAAGTGTAGTTTGCAGTGTGCAGGAATCTCTGCAGAGGTGCTGCACCAGGGTCAGTAATTGAATCCAGTGTACATGATTCATGGTGTTAATGTTTTTCCTTGGCAGCTTGATTCAGTTTCTCTGTGTAACGTCCACTTCCTCTCTCTTATATGTCGTGGAAAAACCCATCAAATGGTCTTTAATGTGTTCTTTGCCAACTAGGTGAATAACTGGACTGAAACAATTGCATGCAGAACATACATCAGGCGTCTCGATGCAGAATGACAATGAAACCAAGGACGCATACTGATTTTAACGTACAAAGGATGATTCATTCTTACGATTCGAGTAGTCACCTTTAAGGTCAGTGTTAATCTTTTTTGAGCTGACTACCAGTCTGTACACAAGGCTGTTATTTTGCTGCTCTCAGCAGTTTGGGTTTAATCAAGAAGCCAATATATATATACTTTACTTCCTCGCCAGACGGTGCCTCTGTCTCGATACACCTGATGGAACATACCATCACATTGTCCTTACATATAAATGATTGCTCTGCCTTCTCTTATTTGCTCTCTTTCAGCTCTGTACAAGCAAGCAAGCTGGATAAATACTTGTGATTGGCTTCACAATCACATATTCTTTGATAAAAACTGTGTGTAGAAAAATATAATAAATATAATAAATATAATAAATAATTGTGATTTAACATATTAACTAGCAGGTATTTAACAGAAGAGTGTAACTGCTTTATTCACTGTGTAATCAATACAAGCTACATATTATGAATTAAACTTGATGATGATATAGACAAAGCTTACCAATATATTGTCACGAAAACTGTATTTAATTCAATTTTAATGTTGTTGAAATAACGAGTGAACAGCAGAATTTTCAAGTTCCAAGTTGGAAATTTCAACTGGAATGTTCCCTGAAGTTGGAATTCCAACCTCACCTATCTCAACTTGACTGCTATTGGCATCAACAATATGAACATGCAGCTCATTTTAATATTCTGTCTTTCTTTTTTACAAGTTTCAAGAAGTCAGACACACACATGGTAAAGCTCCCTGATAAAATGGATATGTTACTCTACTGTCTGTAACAATACGGCTAAATATGACGTGCTACTGCTATATCATGGTTGTGTCCTTACGTGTCATTGCCAGTCAGTCATGTTAGAAATAAATGTAATGCTTTATATTCATTCTCCCGCTCAGAGTTGTCATGAGAGTGAAATCAAATTATTGAGACCAAAACAGTGTTTTGAAGCAGGTTGTAAATATGTTTACTTCTGCTCTAAAATTGGATATTTTAACATGGGAGTCAATGTAGATTGACTGGCTTTGCAGCCTCCAGTGGCCAGGTGAGGAACTGCAACCAATCTTAGTTCTACATGAGCTTCACCCGTAAATTGGTGCTCGGTCATGCATTTTCTTTCAGCTTATCTTTTGAGCTATTTGTCTTCTGTTGTATGAATTGGGCATGTAATAAGGTACTGTAGGTGTGTTTATCTTGTTCACTTGAGGTTTCATACATGACAATGTCATGATTAAAATAACTTAAATAGAGTCAGTTGTACTTCTTATTTGTCATAACTTTACTACGATTTCTGTCTTCATGTGCAAATGTATTCACATCTATGTAGTCAAGAAGTGTAAGACGTTGAAGCAGATGCTAATCACGTGAGCAAACGTTTGATCCCTTATAGCTTTATTGGAGTGACCGTGTTTGAAGAGCTTGCACACTCGAAGGTTCGTAAATTCTGCATCCATCCATTTGTAAATTGCACATGTGCCTCAAGAGATGCATAAACCCCCCAACTGCTTGGCTGCACGTGCACTTGCCACGTAAACAAGGTAAGGATGTTTCGGTGGATGTGGAATCATGTGGTAGATATGTGTATATAGCTAAACTTTTAATTTCTCTTTATTGGAAAAATGTCAATGCTCCAAGAATTGGAAGATGGATTAAAGAGCATCAAACGTGACATTGGAAAAGATAACGTACATTATTAAACAGAAACATCACGTTTGTGATGACATCTGGAGACCTTTTATAAGGTTTTTGAGACATGATGTTATTGTTGGTAATTTGCTTCAGCAGGAGGAGACTGTGTGATATAATGATATAAGTGATATGATATAATGTAAATAACTTAGAAACACCCTTGAAACTCTTCATATAACTGTTAGCAATATCTGTCTACTCTTATTTATATTTATTCATGTATTTATTTATTTAATTTATTATTACTTTTTCTTCCTTTTTGCTTTATTTTCATCTTATCTTTTTTAGTTTTAACGTTTTATTTATTTAGCGAGAGGAAGAGGGGAAGGGAGGGAGAATAAGGAGGAAAAGGTTTGCGCTATTGTCTTTCCTGTAAGAATGTCCTGTTTAATTTGCTGTAAATTGCAAAAAAAACAACTAATAAACACATGTAAAAAAAAACGTGCAGTGTTTGAGAGCTCAAATGGATGCAAACCATCCAAGGCTCCATCTTCTTCAAATAATACTTCCTTGCTTTTGTTGTTAACTTGTCACAATATACCAGTTTTTTTTTCCCATTTGCATTTCATATCTCCATGTATCCCTACTTATAGGACCGGCCATCTCTCGACTAATTGTTTACTTCTCACTTCTATATGTTGGCAGCAAAATGGCAATTGATGTTTGCGATACGTCAAAATATATTGATATTCTGATGAGGCTCAAAAATGTCATTCCATTTAAATGAAAGTGCTCGGACCCCCATGGACAAACCGAGGTAAAGTTACGAGTGTGAAACCATTCGCGGCGTCTGCTTCCATAGAACCGGATCTCTAATTATACATTGGTAACATAACACCTCCATGTTAGAAGCAGAGGCTGTCAACTTCCCTGTTTTTGTGTCTGTTTAAATACTTTGTGCAACATCGGTAGTCAGTCGTCTTGTACAGACTTAAAATGGAACAGCAGCAAATGGACAGATATTCCTGTTCAAACTACTGTTTATTCACGTAAATGCAAAGTTAAAATGACTTGAGTTTGTCTGTAGGGACCCTGTCGCTCAAGTTGAAGGACACTTTTGATCTTCATCAGCGGTTTAGGTACTGTAGGTATGTAGTTAGTACATGAAATGCCATTTTGCTGCAGAATATATTCTGGTTCTTGGGACAAACTGTTCTGTTTCACAACATTTGTCCTTACCTTGTAGGAGTTTATGATCAAATAACCATGTGATAATAGACCTAGTGCTGTTTTAATGTCCTTATTTTTTGTTAGACATTCTGCTTTCTACAATGAAGGGTTTATATCAAGTCGTCATGGTTACTGTAATACAGGGGTCTGCACCATGCGGCTCTTCGTCCGCATGGTAGCGGCTCCCTTTGGCCTTGAAAGAAAAACCCCAACATAAGTAAATTATATTTATGAATTCATTTTTATTCATATTATTAGTTTATTTTGTTGGGAACTTGGAGTTTGAGTTGATGTTAATGAGTTAATTTCTAATTTGTCAACTAAAATATACGTCAGTCACATAACGTCATCAGCCATATTCATTTGCCTTCATCGCCAACGTCGCCGGCTTACCTTCGTGCTTATACTATATACTGTATGGCGAGAAGATATCGAACAACAAAAAAATGTAATGTTGAAAGACATTTCCAAAACAAGCACTCTGCATTTGCCCAAAAATACCAGACCAAACTGGAACTGCTACGAAAACCTGAAGAGAGCCAACTATCTTTAAGAAGTGGATTACCTCCCAACAGTCCTCCTCCTACCTACTAACTTTTTTTTTATCATTCTCATTTTAATAATTGTACTTGTCTTTACTAATTGTACTTGTCTTTGTTTCTGTTTTCTTTTTCTTATTGCATTTTTACCTTTTCTGCTTTTAACACCTTACCTGCCTATATTGGACTACAGATGGAAACTAGCCTTGTGCTACAATCTGGCACATTTACATATGTATATATGTTCATCAATGTGCATTGTCCTGAGAAATAAATAAAGTAAAGTAAAGTAAAGTCTACACGTCTGGTTTTGTGGCAGCTCTGGAGGTCGTAAAGAGGGAGAATATATGAAATATTCTTTCATAAAAATACCAGAGCATCTATTTTTTTATTCATCTATTATTTTATATTTATTTTATTATTAGCTGCAGCATTTTTTTGTATTCATATTAAAAGTTGTGGTAGTTTTTATTTTGCTTTTACACAAATATAGTGTTAAATAGGCCTACAGTTCACAGTTTAATTTATTTCAAAGTACGCCTACAAATGCACACTGCACTTCTGTTGTTATATTTAGTGGTTGTAACCGCTTAAATAAATAAAAGATGAAAACTTTTACAATCTCTGTTATTTCTGCCGGCTCCGGACAATTTATTTTGTTGTAGAGGTTGGGGGTAAAATGGCTCTTTTGATAATAAAGGTTGCAGACCCCTGCTGTAATAGAAAATCTCAAAGTATGTGATCATTAAAACTTAACAGTATGCAAAACTAAACTTCACTCACGTTAACTTCATCTATCACATGATTTCAGGGCGCATATTGATATCTGAATATTTTCAGTGGGCATATAACAGTTTTCTTTTTTTTTTTTTTTTCTACAATAATCTGCGTGATTACAGGACTGTCTCAGAAAATTAGAATATTGTGATAAAGTTCTTTATTTTTTGTAATGCAATAAAAAAAATGGCATACATTCTGGATTCATTACAAATCAACTGAAATATTGCAAGCCTTTTATTATTTTAATATAGCTGATTATGGTTTACAGTTTAAGATTAAGATTCCCAGAATATTCTAATTTTTTGAGATAGGATAATTGAGTTTTCTTCAACTGTAAGCCATGATCAGCAATATTAAAATAATTAAAGGCTTGCAATATTTCAGTTGATTTGTAATGAATCCAGAATGTATGACATTTTTGCATTACAGAAAATAAAGGACTTTATCACAATATTCTAATTTTCTGAGACAGTCCTGTAGGAGCAATGGTCTCAAGGCTGATTTATGGTCCGCGTTACACCAACGCAGAGCTTACGGCGTACGGTGCGCGTCGCCGCGTACCCTACGCCGTAGGTTCTGCGTCGATTTAACGCAGAACCATAAATCAGGCTCCAGTGATGTCAGCTGCGGTGCAGCGCTCACTCATCCCTCTTCTTGGAGTGAATCTCAAGACTTTTTTCCTCCTCCCACCCTGGAACTCCCGCCCCTCCCGACGTAGGAGGCTCAACAAGTTGCCAGCCAATGAGATTCCCCTGGCTAATGTATGGCGAGGGGGGGCTGAAAAGCAAGGGAAAGACAAACGCTCAAAGGGTTTCAGAGTACCAGGACCACTTTTTGACGCAAAGGAGTCGTTGTTTTCTCCACGCACTATTTGTTTGCAACTCCCACCAGCACCCCCGCCCCCCCACTCCCACTCCGCCCGTGCGCGCTCGTCCTGCTTAATGACCCGGCGCGCTCCGCTCCGGCGCAGCGCACTCGGACTCGGGACTCGTCCGGCTTCGCTCGCTGGCTCGTCGTCGGAGGAGGAGAAGAAGATCCGCCACAGGAGAGCCGAGAGAGAGCGCAGCCCGCAGCCGGAGTTTTGGGGGATCCTTCCGATGGAATGAGCCGCTGCACAACTTTTCCTGCTTCTTTTGGAGAAGTTTTCCAGCCGGTCCGGGCGCCCCCTGATCATGTGTACGGATAAGTGTCGGGTTCGTCCGGGAATGGATCAGCACTGACGGATGGAGCCGGGATTACACAGCTCTCTGCCAGCCCGTTGAACGCCCCCACACACGGGCCTGTATATCTCTATCTCAAACAAACACCATCTGCCTGGGGAATAAATACTAAATACTTCCATGGACGCGGTGCATAAGTTTTCTTTATGACACTGCTGTGAGTTTTTTGGGGCCGTCTCTTTTGCAGCCGCAATAACAATGGCAAACTCGGGCGCGTTGCCACAGACGCTCTGCAGATCAGTTTGGCCTCTGTGCTGTTTGCTCCTGGTGTTTGGCTGCTTATTCTCCGCGGCTTCTCCGACGCACGGCCGACGGCTCATATGTTGGCAAGCCATCATGAACTGTCAGTCCGAGCCCGAGTGCAATTACGCGTACAACCACTACAACCTGGCCTGCGGCCCCGTGCTGAGCGGCGAGAGGAAGAAGTGTCCCAGCCACTGCATCTCCTCGCTCATCCAGCTCAACCTGACCAAAAACGGCCCGGCCCTGGAGGAGTGCAGCTGCGAGCACGACAAGCTGTGCGCCAAAACCAAGCGGGCCATCGAGCCGTGCCTGCCCCGCACCACCAGCACGGGCTGCACGGACGCGCGGCACCAGTGCGAGAGGGACCCGCAGTGCAACGGGGCCATGCAGGACTATTTGCAACACTGCGGGAAACTTTTCAGCGGGGCGATCTGCACGAACGCCTGCAGGAACGTGATCGCCAACATGCGTAAAATCCCCAAGGGCCAGCAGCTGGACACTTGCAGTTGCGACGGCACGGAGAGGCCCATCTGCGAGTACGTGAAGAGCAGCATGAAGTCGCTGTGCTTCGACCCCCCGGACAGGTACGAGGCCAGCGGATCCTCCGGCGTGGACGACGAGGACTACACCCTGGAGCCCACGGAGGCGCAGGTGAAGGGCGGCGCGGCCGCTCCCCGCGGGGCCCCCGGGGCCCGCTGGCCCTGCACACTCCTGGCTTCCATCTTGGCGATTTTGACCCTCTTTTAATCAACAGATACTTTTGTCTTAATAAAAAAGGCAATCACTCCCTGACCTGCAGCTGTTGTTCAAGGTTAGAGCCTCAAAGACTGGAGAAAGGGGTGTTTTTACGCACGCAGGCCTGTCTTTCTTTTCTTGTTTTGAACTTTTTTTCTCTTCCATTGACACCCCTGAGGACTTCAAATCAGGATATATCTATGCAAACATGACCAGAAAGATGTAAAAGACCCGAACTCTTGCCTTGGGCTGCTCTCAAATCAAACCACACCACTTCACGGCACTACAGATTACTTTGCTTATGAGATAAGCTAAATGGGACTTGTTCTCTCACAGACTGATAAAAGCTGAATGACAAAAACACAGTTGGCCTTTTTAGGTAAAAAAAAGTTTTTTTTCTTATCAGTATAATCAGCGGTGCACTGCCAGTCTTGTTTCTTTTTTTTTTTTTCTTTTTCAAGCATGAACTATTTTTGTATGACAAGACAGTTGCCATTTGGCACCAGGATATCTGATTTACAAGTATTTAACGTTGGACTCAAAGGACTTGTAAATAGATTAGGAGATAAAGTGAAACAATAATTTATTACACACCTCCTAGTTGCACCCAAATATATGTATAAAGACTGAGAATTCCAGCTTTAAAGGGAAGTTATTTTCACTGAAGATAGTGTATATTCATTGTATATATGTGTATAGCCAATATAGATTTTTTTTTCTTTCAGAGAATCCTCTATGTTTTAGGCTATGAGATGATTTATTCACAGTGTAAAGTCTAGATTCAAAAAAAAGAAGAAAATGTCTAAATCCACTGTATTGCCTTAATGATATATCTTTATAGGAGGCATAAAGGAAACTTGAAGATAAAGTTCTTGACTGTGAGTTGTTTTGTTGAAATGTGCCTCAAAACTATATCACCAGTCTGGTTTAAAAATATTAATAATGCATTTTGTCGTCTGTCAGTTTAGCCCTCCATAAACTCTCGAGCAAAACTATTTTGCTTCAAGACGTGTTTTAATATATCTAAGAACGATCGTCGACAGCATATACACTGACAGCACCAGCGGCATTTCTCGAAGTTTTCTCGTGTCTGTTACATCAGCTCGCAGCTACTTCTGTTACCCTGACTGAGTAAAACGGAAAGCGATAAGTGTGCAAACCTGCCTTTTACACACACGTATTAGTGCCTTTTGTAAACCGCACTCAACTTTACTTCGGGGTCAAAGGTGAAAGGAGCTCATTTTTGTCAATAAAAGTGGTTTCTGTTGCCAATTAAAGGCCTTTACTCAGCTAGTATACCAGTACACCGCAAATCAATAAAAGCCACAGCTTTGATAGCTCTTGTGCTGCGTAAGAGTTTTGTAGATTAAAGCAAAAGATAATTGATTTCAAGTCAATTCCATCTTGAAGTGAACATAAACTTTTGCACTCCCTTTTTTAACCAGACTACAGTACACACACACACACACACACACACACACACACACACACACACACATAGAGTCGTTTAAATGCCGGCCTGTTTCCCCTGCTGACTGATAGCCTAATGACCTGCTATGTCTTGATTTAGCTCCCTTTTGTCAAAAGCAACTGTCGTCATAAATCAACAAAACACCCCCTCTGCCCCTCCACCACCACCGGCACTGCGCTTCATTGACGTTTCACATCTCTCATTTACTGGGAGCTAAAACTTCAGCCTGTGTTTGTTAATTAATACCCATTCTGTTTGTGTAATTGTCACGTCAAGGACGATTTGGAGTGCTTCTTTAAGAAGAAAAATGAGCAAGGGGGGAGTATTTAACTCTTTACACAACTGATGTAAGCGTGTTTTGTTACTTTATCTTACAGGGGTGACTTGGTTAACACTTGAAAGTGTGGATTATTACTTTTAATTGGCTTTCATTCAGTCTTATTAAATACAAATATAGCCAGATAATAATGCACTGTGCGTGTGCATTGCAGCTTCTTCCAAAATTATTTGCGAGAGACATTCCAGAGATCTTGGCCGACTTGTCGGGGCTTTAAATCCATGATTTGCTGCAAAATGTTTTATTAGAGGAGGGGACGAGGGCCCTCCAGCTGAAAGGATGGAGGAGAAGTCGAGTGGCATCTTTGTCATGGAAATGTTAAGCACATAATAGTTGGGTAGCACAATAGGGAGGCACTTCATTCTTTCAGGCTGGCTCGACACCTCTGGAGAGCCGAGCGGCGGGGAAGCATGTGGGAACGATCTGCTGCTGCTCCAGGCTCAAGCCTCCGCTGTAAGAAAAGAAGAAGAAAACAGACCCGGGGAGGAATGTTTGAGTCTGAATATGCACATATTATCTCATGTAGCACTGTTTCCACTTGTATTTGTTTATTTTAGTGCTTCACGCTTCGAGAGACTAGAAATGCAAAAGTTAAAACAGAAAGCTGCAACAATATATTTACTTTCTCTCCTCTTTCTATGTGACACATTACGTTCAAGTGACTCATTAAACTCAAACTCTGCGCTAAACTTTTTTTTAAATTTTATTTTGCTGCATAAACACCCCAAATCCTCTAAACAGAATACCTTGTCAGTTTCCTGCAGTGTTGGTAATGCGATCCAGTGTGCATGAAGCTTTCAGGGCAGGAGAAAAGCTCCACGGCCCGGCCCGTCCTCCCCTCCCCTCCTCTCCTCTCCGTGGTTCCTTGTCTTTCTTTTTCTCCGAGCATTTGTTCGTCCGGTTTCAGCACTTAGGAAAAGCGCTGCGTGTGTTGATTAGGCTCTGATAATGGGCAGTGTGTGAACGGGGGGAAAAGAAGAGTTTGGGGGGGGTAGTGGGGGTCTCACAGAAACTATGCTTGGGATAAAATGGGACTGGTGTTTCAAGGCTGCAGAGTTCAGATCCTATTGTGAGGTTTTAACATTTTAAAATTTCCATCAAGGTTCCAGAAGAGGAGGGCTGTGTAGATGTGGAGTTGTTACCACTGACTGCACAGACCAGTGTGTGTGTGTGTGTGTGTGTGTGTGTGTGGGTGTACGTGTGGTGGTTTTGGGTTTAATTTACAAACTGTGGCTGTTTGTGTTCCAGCTCTTTGAACGTGTGTAAGGTATCTCTGCCATCAACTTTGCTTCAGTGAGCTCAGTTCACTTCCAGGCTCTGTGTCGTTGGCCCTCTGAACAAAACGGCCCACACTTCACCCCATGCAGATCACTTCACCCCTTCACCCCGAGCTTATCACAGCACAATGTTTACAAAGGTGCCGTTCTCCCAGCCACTGGCTCTGCAGCTTTGATGCTTTTACTTTTTTTTTTTTTTTCTTTTAGGGCTGCTTGTAGTAAGATCTTTTATCATTATTGCAACATCTTTATCACTAAATGAATTATCCACACTTCTCCATCCCGTTTCCGCCATAATTGAGCAACAATAAAAACAATCTAATAGAGGGATATTTAATTATACTATTTTTATGCACCTGTATGAAATATATGACCTTTGCCCTAATTTCCACCAGTTACATTTTTTGTAGGAAAAGGAGCTATTTAGCTGAAAACAAAAAAAAATGTATTTGATATTTATTTGAGTACTTTTAGCAACTAACTTTTCTTTTCTTTTAACTTTTAAAGGTGTAATTTGACATAATGTGCCTTTAGTGCTCTGGTGCTGGATTTTCCCACTGATATATTGTATCCCCCAAACCTTCCTGTGAACTCCTCACTCCTCGATCTGCGTGGACCATATTTCATTTGTTTTGGCCTCGGCACCACGCGAGTCCGTGCACAAGAAGTGATGTAGAAACGGCTGGACAATTGGAACGGCCGAGACGGAGGAGGGGGCACTGAGATGGAAAGTTCATTTGAGAGGATTTGTAGAAATTCCTCCAAAGTGACCACAGGGTCCCCGATGGAAGGGGCTCGGGCTGGACTCCCCGCCGTGCCGCGGCCCTGCCCCGGCTCCGGCACGCATTTGTCCAGGAGGCATGTTGTCCCTCTCAGTTGTTCTGGTCCCGTTCACGATGCACTTTGCAGTTGTGAGGATGCTTCTTTTTTTTCTCTCTCTCTCTCAGCAGACTCCTGGGACACGGTGAACCAGAGATCATTGATTTTTGCACCTACCCCCCCCCCTCCCATTAGCTGCGTCGCTGATGCCAGGAGACTTTGGAGAAACCCTTGTCGTTTTTCTCCCTCCTATTTCAGCTGCCACTTTGATTTCATCATGCGAGACCTCGGCCGGGTTCGCAACCCTTTGAAACGAGAAAAAAAGGGCCTGTAATCCAGTTACTCAAGCAGCAGCACGACTCCTTGGGCTCTGAGAGAAAACCTGCAGCACTAATCCCACTGTCACCAGGAGAACACTTTGCTACCTGACTGCTTGTGGCAGCCATCTGATATATTCGCTGTTAAAAATGTTGCTGCTGAGTGTCTCATAAAGGGGGTCACAAAGTGTTGCACGCTGATTTTGTCAGTGATGCTACGGAGCTCATATAGCCTGTAAAGTGTTGTAAAAATCTTAAAGATGGTGTGAAAGGGGAAAAAAGGAGGATAGCTTCAGTGTAAGAATAGAAAACAGTAAAACTTTAAAAAGGAGTTTATTTTTTATATACCAACAAGACAATTGGCTAATGTGGTGAATGGAAGCAGAAAAGGTATGTTTGTAGTATGTAAGATGGGATGTATTTACATGAAGTGTTCTTCAGCAGAAAAAAAAACAAACTAAACTAAAAACTAAAAACAAACTAATAAGTTTGCATGTGTGTTCACGTGAGCTGCGTACATACTAGTTTGTATCTCAGACTTGACATCTGCTAGACAGCTTTTGTGGTCTGAGTTAGTCAAATTGAGCCGGACTTACTTTGTACTAAGCGCAGCATCCGTAACATGTTCAGAGGACTGTAAAACGTCATCACAAATACTCACTTGAGATACGTCCTCTAATAGATGAGGTCTATTGTGGATTCTATAAACATGGTGAAGTAAAATTGTTGGTCATAAATCAAAAATAATACGTTTTTATTTTAATTTTATTTTTATTGGGACTGTATTAATTGGACTAATCTGGAAAGAGTTGAAGTGCCGTTAGATGACATTTGTCGTGATTTGACATTATATAAATAAAGCTGAATTAAACTGAACCTGCCATTTGGGCAGAGGTGTCAAAAGTATTCACATTCATTACTCAGGTAGAAGTATAGATACTAGAGTTTAAAAATACTCCTGTAGAAGTTGAAGTATCAACTCAAGTTTTTTACTCAAGTAAAAGTATAAAAGTACTGGTTTCAAAACTACTTAAAGTATAAAAGTAAAAGTAATGTAAGGGGAAAAAAAGCCATTAAGGACAAAAGCCATTGAAAATGAATGAATCTTAGTATAATGCAAATATATTAAAGAACCATATATGTGTACTATTGAGCATTAACATGTGTTTCAGAGAACAGACGTGTACAAACCAATAGGGTATTGGAATGGTATTATGTTTATACTTCTCATCCAACCACAACCAAATTCACTCTATCCGGATGGAGCAATTTAACTGGATAGTTTTTTTTTAAAGGCCGAAATGAAATAGAGTAACGAGGCTGTTTTTAAAATGTAAGGACTAAAAAGTACAGATAATTGCATGAAAATGTAAGGAGTACAAGTAAAAAGTCGTCTGAAAAATAATTACTCCAGTGAAGTATAGATAACCAAAATTTCTACTTAAGTAAGGTAACGTATTTGTATTTGTACTTCGTTACTTGACACCTCTGCATTTGGGCCAGGTCACGCGAGGGGAAAAGAAATAAGAAATGAAACGCAAACCCCTTATTTCTTTGTCTGTTTTACATACAGTACAGAGCAAAAGTTTGGACACACCTTCTCATTCAAACAAATGAGGAAGTGTGTCCAGACTTTTGGTCTGTACTGTATTTTGATGTTACCGAAAGAAAACAAAAATCACAGTTGACCTTAAGAGTTCTTAACAACAGACTAATACTCCGTCTGATGTTGGGCGGTCGTTCTCATGATCGTTTGGAGGTTGGGCGGATGCTGACGGCACCAACGTTGCACTTGATCTCAGACACTCAGGTTTTACTATAATGCAAGATTACAATTTATTTTACTTAGTTTTCCTAATTAACAAAACTATTTCAGTCTCATGTGAGGAGTGAATGAGATTTCCTTTTTAACTTTAGTTCTAATTCACCGTTTAGAAAAATATTTGGATCAATAAGATGTGATGAGATGTCCGTTGGGCTTGTTTAACCTAAGTGGAAATTTGAGACTGATACTAGGAAACATTGACATTATATCCAACTATTCTTCAACGGGCTTCCATATAAAACGGTTAGATATTACAGCAAATACAATAATATGTGGCTTTTCCAACAACCCTTCAGAAAAAACCACCTCTTTTTAATCTTATGTGAACTGTACTGTCATTAGACAGTTTACAGTTTCTTTTTTTATTTTATTTTTGATTTTCCTAGCATCGCATGGTGTGACTGTGGTAGTTTGCTCGGCTGGTACGTTAAGATCATTGCTTATAACTGCTTGGTTTGTGTAAGTTAACATTCTTGTGTTGGCGTGATAAAACAGGAGCCGATGATTCATAGCTGATGAAGCTGATGAAGTTGTGAAAAATGCTTCATCCCACCAGCAAAACTGCCTTTTTTGTACATCATGTCTGAACAACTGCTAATTATCAGTTCACAAAGGGCTGATGCGTAATGGCACGAACTCCTTTGGAAGCAGTAACGAGTGTTGCCCAAATAATTCCTTTTTCTTTTCTTTTTTTGACTTTGGTTTCGGTAAATAAATGACACAGTCAAGAAAAAAAATGTTCTTCTGCAAAAATCCTAAAATAAAACGGAAAACAGTCAAAGGATTAAAAGAGGAGGCACTAACTCATACGTGTGTAAAACTTGCATCTGCACACCTTTGGGGACATCGCCCCAAGTTTATGTGTGAAAGCAGCTTTAAACAGCGTCATGTAGGTTCATTTGGAGAATCTGTTGCACCGGTCAGTAAAACTGTATAACCGGGTCTTTGCTGAGAAGTTTACCCCGACAGAACATTGAGACGACTGATATGAACATTGACTTGTTATAATAACAGAAAGAGCCTCGTGCTAATGAACCTCAATTATTGCATTTCGTTCCCGACAAGATTGGATAAATGATGAGGTTAACGAAACAAAAATCAGCTAAATGTCACTGGGTATTGATTTTCATTTTGTGCAGTTAAAGAGTCAATAAAAGCCCATTATTGGAGTTTATTGTGCTCTTTCTGCATGGCTGCAGAGGCTCTTCGCTCTCCTTCAGCTTTGCAGCAGCTCGCCGGTCCAGCTGCTTTGCGGGCTTGGAGGGGATATTCCCAGCATGTTCACACATCACTGGAAGAGCTGGAGTGTTTGCTTTTCACTTTGACCACAACACAAACAACTTGACCCGCAAATAAACAAAACACGAGGCAGGGGCCACAAGTGCAGCAGGACCCGGTCCAAGAAGCTCCCGGACAAAGAGCCGGGCGGGGACGCCTCTGTAGTTGCGCTCGTGTTTGTGTTTTATATACATGTAGGTGTGATTTGTATGCAAATGCATGCGTTTGCCACAGGAAGTGTGTTCATGGAGGAATGCGAGCCGCTTTCATCGTAACCTGACTAATCTGAATTTTCCTGGCATGATTACACACACCTCCCCAAAGCCTGCTCTGGCTGTGCACCTTTGTGGGGCCTCAACAATTTAAGGAAGAGGAGGATACGGGCAGAGGGAAGGGGGGGATGGGCAGAGACAGAGAGAGGAAAATACAAAACTTGCTGACACGGGGCATAACTTAATTTCCACGGTAGGGGGACAGCTGTGCATGGTAATCTGCCATGGCAGCCTATTCAGACTTCAATGGTTGGTTTGACCCGCCAAGAAAAACTCAAACTGCAGCCAGCCCCTTCTCAGTGAAGGAGGTGTTGACCTGGCCACCATTTATGGGATTGTCTTAAAGAAACATGCCCCTCTCACTTGTTATTGATAACACCCTCAGACACACACACACACACACACACACACACACACACACACACACACACACACACACACACACACACACACTAGCCATTGAGATTCTATATGAACTTTCAACAAGGTCACATTGCGGTTCTCACAAGTGAACAGAAAATGTACCGTCGTCTACTTAAGGAAAAGTTGGCTCAACTTTTAGTGTGACACGGTCTGACGTCATGCAGCAGCAAATTGGACTGATCCTCAAATGTGTTAATGTGCCGAATGCTAAATGTGGTCATTTAAGAGAAGAGTCTTTTTTTCTTCCCATTAAATTTATATTGCAACAATTCCAAAACGTATAAAAGAGGAAAAGATGTTAAGTTTCAGTCCAAATAAATACAATTCAATACAATACCATTCACTCATTCAGTTGTCCAGTTGTCCAGCTGAGTAGACCAGTGGATTTATATTCACACTTCATTCTGATTAATTTATTTCTCTTAAGCAGCGGGCGACAGTGAGAAGAAACAACTTAGTTTTAGACACTTTTTGTCATGACTGGGGTTTGGTGTGGACCCAAACGCAGGAGAGCAGGAGGCAGGAGGCAGGAGTTGCAAAAACCAAGGATTTATTCAAGAAAAAGGCAAAAACAAAGCGCTGCTTGGCAGGATCAAAACAGGGATCAAAAAAGACTGGAGCAAAACAGGCAAGAAACATGGAGGACAAAACAGTACGGACCGACAGGGAACAAGGGAATGACAAGACTAGATATACACAGGGGATAACGAGACGAGACGAGACACAGGTGCAGACAATCAGGGCAGATGGGACACAGGTGGGGCAAAACAGAAACTGAAAGGCTGGGGGGAATGTCAAACCCTGACACTTTTAGCAGAACCACAACCAGATAAAGCAGCCATCTAGGACAGGACATAGATACTAGCAGAAAAAAAAGGGTAGATAAACGGTAAAAAAAAAAGATAGATGGACTGCCGAGAAAGTTGTCAATGTTTGACGCAATGAAGAGGTCCAGTGGGGCTTTTTCTTTTTAATCTCAATCGCTACCAGTGCAGTGTTTATCAAAAAAGCAAACAAAAAGGCAATTATCATCCCTTCCTTCTGTTGTTTTGTGTTTCTTCTTCAATTTCTTCTTTTGCTCTGTTCCTCTTTTACGTCTCCTTTTATGCTGTTGGCCTTTTGCGCCTTTTAGTCGGCGTCAGGTTGGTGTGTATTTTGGAGTATTTCTTTTTTACCTGTTGGTGAGACGGGAGCCGACTTTCAGTGCGACTGCTTTTCTGCCCTCGGGTCGGTGTGTCCCGCCCTCAACACTTCCTGTCTGGTCGTTTCACCCCCAACCTTCACCAATATAAACGCACGTATACTGGTCAAATCAGAGTTCTTCAAGTGTATCTCTTTGGTTTGACCGAACTTTCATGGCTGCGAGTGAACAACATGCTCCATGTCTGGAGGGAGTAACAGCTGATCATTCAAGTGATCCCTGATTTCACCCAAATGTATTTGTGTTATTTGTATTTATTCATTTCTTGTAACAATTTGGGGATGATTTTTTTTAAATCTCCATTTTATAAGGTATTTTGAATTTGACTTAGATTATTGACATAATGCCAAATCTCACGGCATTTCAATACTTCAACTATAGGAAAACAGAGTAGTTTATGGAACAGTTTGAAGGTCAGGACAATAATTTGGTGTTTTTGGAACCAAACAGTTAACAAAGAAAACATCTGACTGGTTATTTGACCATGGCGGTAGTTGTTAAAGGCAGCCCTTAAAAGTGAAATAAATATCTCTGAATTTATTGCAACATTAGGTCAGCTGATATACTTGAAGAGGATGTTAAAATAAATAATTTCACAATTGAAAAATAGCATAAATATTTTTTTTTATTTCCCAAATATTAAATTTAGGAGAATAACACTGTAAATCTAAGTGATGGCGGAGTTGTTTTTATTTGAGCGATGAAGAGCTTCTCGTAGCCTGTGATTGATTACAGCCACGCCAGAGTGTCATATTAACTTTCATGGGGGTGGACTGCTGTTTAAACTCACTCTTACACTGATTTAAATGCTCTCGGCGCTCAATTAGCTGTTAACTCTTAAAACTGTAAAATCATTTATTCACCAACATAAAAACAATCAACCCACATAACTTATATGAGCAGGACTGTAGCATTTTCACCCCGAAATGAATAACGAGGCTGAAGCCGGGCCGTTGTGAGGAGTTAATAGTTTAGCAGTGGAAGTCAATAGGGGCCGGGGTCTCACTCCATTAAGCTGACCCCCAGGGCCACGTATTCATCCCTCACACATTCATTTCCTCTTTTATGCTCCCTCTCCTTTCACAGCGAAGAGCAGGCGGCAGCGCAGGCTCATGCAGAACAGGCTGCTACAGACTGTAGGTCATAAATATGTTGTTCAGTGCATGAGCCGAAGTGGCTTTGTCGAGCAGAGCACAAATGGGAGCCTTCAAAGTAATTAATGAAAAGACAGGCGGGGGCGAAGGGGAGCCGAGGAAGGGTGGTACTTACTGGTCGTAACACTGGCTCCCAGTTTGGTCCCTCATTCGTGCATATATGTGCATGCATGCTTTGCTCTTGTTCTTGAATGTATATGAAATAAAAGGTTAAAAACTGTTTTTGAATTGATACAACATCTCCAATGGTTAATATCAGTGTTGCATTGGCTGCATCAGTCTTCATTATAAGGAAATCAATGTGATAATGACTCTTATTTACCTTGCAGATTAGTAAATGATCCATATGATCTCAACGTGACCTTGCAAACACGGGTTTAGATCTCTTTTCATCGTGTTGTGCTTCCTGCGGAGGCATTTGTAAACATCTTCAAGTGAAATCCCAAGAGCAAACACATCTGAAAGCCTGCAGCAGGCTGCTCTTCACCCCTCCGCTGAAAGAGGTTCAGAGCGGAGGACGTCTCTGTTTGAAGTCCAACAAGTGGCAGTAAAAGAAGTGCTGAGTGTAACTTGGAACAGGAAGTAATTACTTGATTTAAAGAGGCGAATCCTGCGTAAACAAAAGGATGAGAGGGTAGGGTTTTTTTTTTGGTTCTTGTGTGTGAAACACCACAAAGTGCCACTGTTTTTTTTTGTTTTTTTTTTGTTCTCCAGTGTAAACTAAACACTAACGGTAATTCACAAACGTGTGTGTGTTTCCATCTTTTCCTCAAACAAACTGTTTGCATCGTGTTGTTTTTTGAAGTTATAAAAGCACAAAACGTGATGAATTTGTAATAAACTGGGCTGACATGAGCCGAACACATAATGAACCCCCTTCCCCTTCAATAGCACTGCGCACAATGGTCCAGTTTACCAAAGCAACCGAGAGCTCGACTGGTGATTCAGGGTCATTAATAAAGCTCTCTTTGTGCTTCAGTTCATGCTGAAGCAGGAAGGTTTTTCCGAAGCTTCTCCATCGTGTTCAGGTGCTTTCTCGGACGAGAGAAAGTAGAGTTGGGATACATTTCACTTCTCGCTGTGCTCACTGCAACACAAAGTCTGTTATCGAGCCATACTATTCGCTATAACTCATGCTGAAATATGATAATCTGCTGGCGTTAGGATTCACATGAGAAGAAGGATTATAGTTATTAATATGTTCCAGATTTTCCCAGCAAGTCCAAAAGGTTACTGTACACAATGTCGTGATGTTTCCAGAGTCAAAAGAACCAGCTTAAACAATTACAATATGCCTAAGAAGATAGCGAGAGTACAATTATAAGAAAGAAAACAGCGATTTATTACAAAATTCCACTGTTTTTAGTGTGTTTAACCCCCCCGCCCCCCACCCCCCTGATGGAAATCCAGATTAACTGACTCCAAGTGAAGACAGAAAGCTGAGCCAGTCTTTTCTCGGGCTGCTCATATGTCACGTTAAGGACACTGCAGGAACAGCAGAGGAAGGCAGGGCGTACAACAGGGAGTTAGTAATGTCTGGAGCAAGAAACAGAAGTTATGTGTGTGTGCGTGTGTGTGTGTGCATGTGCGTGTGTGTGTGTGTGTGTGTTGGGGGAGGGGGCTGCCGGAGAGCCAGGCTGGAGAGTGAAAGCGAACAGGCAGGAGTTTTGGCTGGGAACTGGGAGTGTTTTTGTCAGTGAAAGTGGGACAGAAAGCTACACAGGAAAGAGAGGGAAAGATACCGGGGCAGGGGTTCGCATAAACTATACCCAAATGTTAATCCCCTCCTCAAAACTTCACATCATCAACGTTGCAAGTCTAGATTTTTTCCCAAGACAAGGCGCACCGTGTCAGATTTACGGCTGATAATGAAGAGCAGACTAGCTCTTCTGGAGCTAAATGTCCAAATGTGGAGCGGGACATTTGTTTTGATTTAAAACCCCGTTCATGATCGAATGGGAGCACAGCGCGTTTACAAGACGAAGCCACTGCCGCTGGGGTCAAACAGGTAAACCTCCAGAGACAGCGGCTTCCTCTCAACCTTCGACTCACACTAAAAACATTTCCACACATGCAGAGAAACCTCGGATTCAGCTGCTAATGACAACTGGCTTCCAAGGTCAAACTAGGCAGAATGTTCCCAGAAAATCAGCATTCATGGCCTTTCATTCATTTCTAATGACCCAGTAGGAGTGAGCGGTGATGTAATTAATTACAGACGTCATCTTCACATTTTGTTGCCCTTGTTTTTTCTAATTGTGGATGTTTTGAGGTTTTTGTGCGGAGTTATAGAAACATGGCGATCTGTTCGAGTGTCGACTCCTCCCTGTTGTCCCTGTTGAGATTGGGGCCTCTTTCCAGATTTGTCCTACAGTTTTGCAGTGAAACTGGGTCAGCATGAAGATGGGGAAGCTGGATCATTCTGCTCTGATCTGGTTCTGTGAAATGTGAATGGTCGTGTTTCTTATGAGTTAAGTGCTGCAGCAAAGTCCCCTTCCAAATATGCCCTTCCAAGAACATTGAGTGCGTTTACATGCAGTCAATAACCCTTTTAAAACCCGAATATTGGCAATAACCCGAATTTGCACGGCCATGTAAACACCAATAACCCCTTTGAATAACTCAATTTGCTCATATTCGGGTTTTTAAAAACCTGAATATGACCCCTGGGTTACTCCTTTTAAAACCTGAATATTCAATCATGTAAATGCCTAACGGAATATCCCCATCAAACGGAACAGGAATTTCATTTCTGTGCATGCTCTGTTCACAAGGAATCTTGGTCTTTTGAGTCCAGGAAATTCTTATAAACACGGAGAAACGCAAGACCAGAAGGAGACTAATCACTTCATAAATGTAATGAAGGATATGAACATTTTGGCATTTGTAGACGGTACAAAGTTAGCAAGGATAGCGAGATTTACAAGAAGGTGAGCGAAAAGTTGCGCGAAGCAGCATTTGTTTTGAATTTGGATACAGGAAGAAGAAGTGGAAATTACGCTAATTGCATCATAATGTTCTCCGTGCGTCACTGGTTTGATCCAGATATCCCAAATGATTAATTACCATGTATAGAGGGATAACCCTGTATGCTCACGCATGTAAACGGAATATTCCGAATGTTTCAGTAACCGGAATATTAGTAATAACCCGAATTTTGACTGCATGTAAATGTAGTCACTGGCAATCAAGAACCAGAACACTAGCATTTTATTGTATCTTTTTAAAGATTTTCTGGCAGTAGTGACCACTTGAGTCTACTGGTAGTGGTATGACAGGAGAGAGGGATAAAGAGAGTGAGAGAAAGACAGGATTGTATTCTTTGTACATAATAATTTCTATTTCAAAAAGACAGAGGCATCGGCAGCCAAACCCCCTGTCTCTACATCTGGGAGACGTCTTGGAGATCATTGTCCACCAGTTCCCCGATTCTAAATGATTTCAGTACACTAGGTTGACTTTGAAGGAGTTATGCAAGTCAAAACCTCCTCTTGTCCCACCTACAACTCTTTGCCCAAGAGAGACATTTGCTCCAGAAAGGCGACTGTAGCCCCTTTTACATTGGCAAATACCCCCCGATTAACACGCAGATTTAGCATATTGTGTGCCCCTTTTTACATCGAGGGGGGGGTGGCGGGTCGTGGGAGGGGTTTAAAGATAACCTGAGTACAACCCACCAGGGAAGTTTTTGATACATGTATTATTATTTTATGAAATAAGGAAACAGCTTATGAGAGTAACAACAGCAGCAGGACGTCACAGGTGGGATCTATATTTGCTAGATGAGTAATTTGGGAGACGAGGAGATCTGCGAGTTACTCAGCCTCAGAGCCGAGGAACCATAAACCAGCGTCTGTCCACAACCACAAAGGATGGTCCACTGTTTGAACAACTGGACACAAAAATGATAAACCGGGGCTTTGCAAGAAGTGAAACCCGGCCAAAAACACTCACCCCAATGTCCATCCATCCTCATTTTGACGGTGTGTCTGACCCCGTATGAATCCTGCTGATGTAGGGATAATACTTTCTACACACCCACACGGGTTATGTTATGTTGATATGTTATGGCTGATAACACCTCCCGACTTGCAACCGCTCCTCTCAACTCACCTTCAGGCCTGAGGTGAGACATAAACGCACGTTAAACATGCGTTCATCATCCAGCGATATTAGCGGGATACGATCTAAAAAACGCTTTGTGACTCTCGTTGCTGGTCATGTGACCTGCAGACACAGCAAAGGTGTTTCCTCTGCTTTTTCTAAACTCCTCTTTTGAGTCATCAGAAGGACAACCTCATGCGGCACGAAAGGCTCTTTTGTGCTGAGTGGGAATTTGGCAAAACCTTTTTCTATTAGCTTCAACCTCTTTGTAGCTTCAATTTGGGGAGTTTCTGGGATCATGCTAGAGTTTTCTAGTCAGCCTCTGAATGACAGAGTCATGTTTCCATCACCCCTAGATGGATGGTAATGGAAACACCTATAATTTGAAAGAAATGCCAAAAACCTTTGTGCACTTTCACAAGGGGGGGTTTCAGACGTGTCCATTATCAGCAATTATTATTATCAAAAGAGAAATGGAACGTGATGTAGTCAGTCAATCTAAAGTCATCAAAATCTAGTTTCCAGCTGTCTTTAGTCTCATTAATACCATGTAGTTGTGCTATAACACTACTTAATCATTACGCATTATTCCATCACATAGAGGCTTTGCCTCTGAGTAATCAGCCACTGCCTTGATCCTCTGTTGTCACAAGCAGTAGCAACAGTTGCAAGAATTTGTCCAAAATGAAAGATCTTTTTTGTCCATCTTCTTCAAAGTGGAGATGTTTTGCAGTATGAGATACAGACTGCGTTTACATGCAGTCAATAACCCTTTTAAAACCCGAATATTGGCAATAACCCGAATTTGCACGGCCATGTAAACACCAATAACCCCTTTGAATAACCCGAATTTGCTCATATTTGGGTTTTTAAAAACCCGGATATGACCCCTGGGTTACTCCTTTTAAAACATGAATATTCGGTCATGTAAACGCCAAACAGAATATCCCCATCAAACGGAACAGGAATTTGTTTTCTGCACATGCTCTTTTCACAAGGAATCCTGGTCTTTTGAGTCCAGGAAGTTCTTATAAACACGGAGAAACGCAAGACCAGGAGGAGACTCATCACTTCATAAATGTAATGAAGGATATGAACATTTTGGCATTTGTAGACGGTAGAAAGTACCAGGATAGCGAGATTTACAAGAAGTTGCGCGAAGCAGCATTTGTTTTGAATTTGGATAGAGGAAGAAGAAGCAGAAATGACGGTAATTGCATCATCACGTTCTCCGTTTGATCGAGATATCCCAAATGATTAATTACCATGTAAACAGGGATAACCCTGTTTGCTCACGCATGGAAACGGAATATTCCGAATGTTTCAGTAACCGGAATATTAGCAATAACCCGAATTTTGACTGCATGTAAATGTAGTCACAGAGTCACAGAGATATGGAGAGAGATGTAGGCGAAAATAAAAACAAAAAAAAAACCACAATGGAAACAGGGAAACATCTGGAGGTGAGATGAGTCTAGTGAGCGTGGTGTCGTCCACAAACGTGAGGAGCTACAGACGTGTGAGTGGAGGTGAGGCTGCTGGTACACAGGAAGAAGAGTGGGGGGGGGGCAGGACGCAGCCTTGAAGGGTCGGGTTGTCATGGTCAGGGGGTTAAAGATGTGCTTCAGCTCAATGTGGTGTTTCCTGTTAGACAAGAAGTCAGTGATCCACCTGCAGGCAATCACTCACCTTCTGTTGTCAAAACGACCATGTTTTCTCTGGTCCCATCATTCCTTAAATAAAACACGTGTGGTGTCATGTTCCATCTCCAACCAAGTGCTTTTCTTCATTTTGACAGCAGACGTCATTATTTTCATGCTCAGTTCATGTATTGTACTGATTTCTCCTAAAACCGCCACCATAAAACCCTTGCTTGTGTGCTTATATACATTGTTTAGCCACAAAACTGCAATTCTCCTTTAACTTGGGCCACTTCTGTATGCATACGGAACTTCTCTTGAAACGTTCCTGTGTACTTTAGTCTCTCTTAAATCTACCCAGCGAAGAGCACGTCAGACATGAGCCTGGCCAACAATGTGCTCATTCATGTCGCTTCAGTCCTCTCCAGATGATTGCTGATTAAAGTTACAAAGGGCTACTGATTATTTATAGTTTTATTGTAGGAATGATGCACCAATGTCCAATAATTTCTTTTAATTTGAATTCACTATGTGCGAGAGGCTCCTATGTAGACACCCACTACTCATCCAGGGTTGGAGGTGGAGGGAATTTCCTGCAACAGGTTAACAGGAAGTCAGCTTTCTTTGGTCAAATGTAAACGTTATGACACAAAAAAGACTCTAAAAGTCCTGAAACAAAATTGTCACTAGAGGAAGAAATCAGGCCGAGTTGAAGTGAAATGAAACTGTTGAAAAAAGTAAAATAAAAACTGGGTTTTTATTTTAGGTCAAGTCCTGTCTTTCTTTTGAGGCTAAGAAGAGGCTTATTGCAGCCGCTTTTATGTCAACATTGGACTGCGGTGTGTCATCTTTACACAGCCCACATGCTCTGGACTCCGTCAATCAACGTGCTCTGAGGTTCATGTCAAACCTGAAATCATTTACTCACCATCGTCGAATGTACGCTGGTGTTGGGTGGTCTGCTCCGGCCGCATGTCGGCTGAAGCATTGGCATCTTCAACCTCCATCAAGCACAACGATACAGGGAGTCATCGTGTTATCGGTACCGAATAATAGCAACGAAATGGGAAAAAGAGCTTTCAGACACGCTGCTCGTAGAACTTGGAGGTAGACTCATCCGGCTGTACATGTTTTGTCTGATTCTTTCACATCTATTATCAAATTTTAATGATTCTTTTATATCTTTTACTTGCTTTAATGATCCTTTTATCTCGTTGCATGAATTTCTGTATGTATGTGGGTTTGAAATTCTGTAATCTTGTTAAATGTGCTGCTATCTTGGCCATCTTGGAGATCTTTAATCTCAATGAGCCATTTTTTTTGATTAAATAAAACTAATACTAATATTAATGATAATAAAAAACTGTGATCATTTCATTGGTCATATTTGGTGTTTCATTCTTTGAAGAAGCTTTAGTCTGAAGTTTCAAAACCAGAATAACGCGTGTGCTTGTTGGTGTGTTTTCATCACAACTCCATCCAGTGATGAGAATACGAAGTTGTGACCTTTTAAAGGTTATAAAAAATGTTTTAGTCCTTTTTTCTTGAACGCGTCTGCATATATATTTGAGTTAAATACCATCATTTGGCAAAACCTTTCAAAGTCAGCTATCATGCATTTTGATCTTGCAGCAGATTTTTTTTTTTTTATGTGCGTAGGAATAAAAACGAGGTCATGTAAATCTTTTTTTTTACATGTAAATCAAACAGAGCCAGGATTTACGCAACCTTCAGCTGGAAGATAAACATTTGTATAAAAAAAAGAAAAAAGTACATTCACGAATCACTGTGTTATGTTTGTTAATCTGGGTAACGCACATCCTCCTCGCCCTTTTCAGACAGTATTTTTCTGTTTTCAGAATCCTTAAACATACAAGAAGCTTTCCCGTGGTGCACTTGTGCTTTTAACTAAGCTGTTTCAGATGAGGAGATAAGACGCCCCCTGAAATGCTGCAGAAAAACATAATTATTTCTGTCCTGGCCTGTCGTGGAGAAGATGAATGGGATATGCTTCTTTTCCGTCCTTCAGTGTAAACTCCGACTGCATTCTGCAGTTGTCTGCTCTTCCTCTCGCGGTTTTCCCCACCAAAGACAGAATTGCAACACTTTTTGCTGCGTTTGCGGCCAGCTTCAGAAATTAATTTAGCTGGCGTGGTCAGAGAGATGGCAACACAGTAGTAATTTATACACTTCTGTTTAGCTTTGAGCTGTGTGATTATTTACCGAGGCAGTCAAACAGGAGACCCCAAAACTGGATTTGTAGAGAGAAAGATGTAAATATTTAGATTAGAGTCTGACCTACGGCTGCACCCCAGACAGCAGGCTGCGGTGATTGCATCATTCATGCTGCAAAGCTGCGTTTTTCAGTTTTACTTGAGCGATCACCACTGAGACGAGACAGTGTTGCTGTAGAAGTAAAACATCTTCGCTCAATCCTATATAAAAAAGTATTACGGAAGGTTTTATGGACCAAAGAGCTGAAAATAATGTTTATGTATTTGCTAAGTGAAAACGTCTGTCTGGTTGGGAGATATATGACTCTCTTCCCTCCGAATTAGTGGCTGTGAACTGCAGTGGAAACACGGGTTGAAAAAGTCTTGTATGTGTCACTTTTGTGCTTTTCTTCACTCGGCACCTCCCTGCTGGCAGCTAAGATGAATAAATTAATCATCTTGGATCTGGTTGTACAGTTTTATCATTGTTTTCTTTTCTTTATTTCTTCTTTTTAATTCCTGCTTTTGGTTAAAACCAAAAAAAAGGGTGCTACAAAACATTTTCTTTGGAATATCTTTGCCTGCAGGAGCAAACTGTCTGAAGTTTCTCCGTCCGCTGATTCGTTTTACATCTGCCCCTGAATGGCATATCAGCTTCCAGTGGGTCCTTGGCCTTTGTTAAGAGAAAAGGAAACAACAGCTGTTGCTTTCACAGGATTTTCTAACCCTAAATCCTTGGAAAAGAAACAGAAAAGACACAAAAAAAAACAAGAAAAACTCCCCCCCTTTTTTGTAAATGAAAATAAAAGTCTCTTGCCAAGAAAATGGCTCTAAACTGACACCAGCGGCAGGACTTTTCCTTGTATTATACATACTTTCTCCACCAACACGCAGACACTCTTACTTTCTTTGCTCAGTTCAGAAGAGGAGGGATGGATCGGGAGGAAAACAGACAGAAACTCCCAGGTTCAGCTCCTTCTTTCACCTGTCTCATTATTAGCGGTGATGAAGGACAGAGTCAGAATTCCCCTCCAATTATTCCGTCCGTCCACCTGTTGACAGGGCTGCCAAATGAGTCCCGGGCAGGAATGTTAATCATAGAATCTGACATTTTGCTGGAGATTTGGCCTTCGGCCTCTCGGCGGGCCTCTCAAACAGGTGGCTCCGTCTCAACGGACCAGATCTAATATCAAGCCTACGTTGTGGCTCGCAACGTCTGAAAACATAGTTTAAGATCTAGTGTTTTCTTTCAGTCACAGTGAAATGATCAGATATAAAAGTGAAAGCTCTACAGTACGGTTTAATAGTTTGTTGTTTTTCTTTAATCAGAGGAGTGATAATCAGATGGAGGAATGTACTTCAGGATCACATGCAAACATCCAGTATTCAATAGCACATAAAGCTTTAAATGCTGCTCAATTCTGACCAGAGGCGTCAAGTAACGAAGTACAAATACTTCGTTACCTTACTTAAGTAGAAATTTTGGTTATCTATACTTCACTGGAGTAATTATTTTTCAGACGACTTTTTACTTTTACTCCTTACATTTTCACGCAATTATCTGTACTTTTTACTCCTTACATTTTAAAAACAGCCTCGTTACTCTATTTCATTTTGGCCTTTAAAAAAAAACTATCCAGTTAAATTGCTCCATCCGGATAGAGTGAATTTGGTTGTGGTTGTTTCAGATGTTCTTGTCCAGTTTTGTTCTTACATCCGTTCCCTCAGATTCCTGCAACTAAACTTGGATGTACATTCCAATAAAGGTTAGGATAAATGATAACATGCCTCTGAAGTTTGACTTTTTGCACCATTACAATACTTATAGGCAACTAGTCATCATGTCTGCTGCTCTCTGAAACACATGTTAATGCTCAATAGTACACATATATGGTTCTTTAATATATTTGCATTATACTAAGATGCATTCATTTTCAATGGCTTTTGTCCTTAATGGCTTTTTCCCTCTTGCATTACTTTTACTTTTATACTTTAAGTAGTTTTGAAACCAGTACTTTTATACTTTTACTTGAGTAAAAAACTTGAGATGATACTTTAACTTCTACAGGAGTATTTTTAAACTCTAGTATCTATACTTCTACCTGAGTAATGAATGTGAAGACTTTTGACACCTCTGATTCTGACCCGTCTGTGGAGTTTGTAAACCCCCACAGAGAGCGAGCCATCTCAGCATGTGCTGCAAAGATGGAAATATTAGGGGTCACTTTTGGAGGCAGCCCCCAGTGGTCCGTCCAGGAACTGCACTTTTCTTTACTTTCTGGTTTGTTTCAGATTACCAAACTGAATGTAGCCCCTTGGGTACTATTTAACTTTGTGAGTGAGCCCTTAGAGTGCTTTTGAAACTGTGTCTCCAGGTTTTATTATGCTTCTAAATATCATTAAAGGTTCGATAAACCCAATAAAAAATAACAGATTACATTTCCTCAACTATAATGTGTAATTTTCACTCTTAAACCTGTAGGTTAGAGACCAAAATGAACTGTTGGAAAAGCCAGTCACGTTATGTTCCCGTCTGTCAAGGTCTATAACCTGGGTCTCCGGCAGATTTTGAAATCAAAACACCACATTTTCTTTGTGCCATACACTAGCAACACGAGACTGGGAGAGCTGCAGCTGGAGGTTTTTTACGATTAGGTTTGTTTAGCCAATTTATCATGTATCTGAGGGCCGCGGGGCAGAGGAGATCATCAAACAAAACCCAAACTAATTGCAGAGCATTATGGTGCAGGTTCTGCAGCTGAGCTGTTTGATGTGTGCGTTTGTTGTGTTGTGTGTACGTGATTTGTCCTCCTTTTAGGGCAAAACCACAATGTTTAATGTAGACATTAGGCATGAGGCCAGGCTGAACATGTTTGGTGGTGGTTAACCGGCAAAGCAAAATATCCCACTGAGATATCTGCTCATACTCATCAGCCGAGTTCAATCAAAACCTTCATTTAATCACTTGATATTTGATGGAGGCAGAAGAGGCAGCACATGCAATACTGTTATTTCTTAAAACATCAAAATAAATGTTAAAAATCAGCCAAATTAATAAGGAAAATACATATTGAATAGGCTGATGTTGGACTAACTCTGCGTGCACCACAGAATAGTCGCGGTGAGCGAGTGTGCGGTGAATTACTTTGTTGAAAAATTAATTCAGTTACATTTTTATTCTCATTAAAATACACTTTGCCTCCAGATGCTTCTCAGAGGCACAGAACATGCCTCCAAAGCAAATATTAGCTACTACTATATATCTTGGAAGTCATTTGAGGTTGAGTGGCCAAATGTCCATGAATCAAGTAAGGGCTTTAATTTAGGATAATTGATACAAAATGCTCTTTTTATGCTTAAAGACAGCAAATAGTCTGAGCTCAAGCATGGCAACCACACTGTAAAAATTAGTTGCTATGTGAAGATCATAGACTGTGTAAGAATAACTGGACAACCACCTAAGCTTTCCTAAGAGGGCTTTTATAAGCTCTTTTTTCCTTTTACTGCTCCGTGCCATGTTGCAGCTGAGCAGAATGAGCAGAGCTGGGAGCCGGGTGGAACACGCCCACCAAGTTCAGTTACCAGAACTTAGTAATGTATGGTTGACCAGTTCAGCTTTTGCTTTTGCAAATAATATTACTTTCCATTCATGATGATCAAATCTAGTGAAACCCTCAAACAGAACTCAAACAAGGCCCGGTTAAACTTTGTTGGGATGCTCAGAGTCATCTCCCCCGTGGGACTGGGACTGTGGGTCTCTGTGGTTAGCCGCTACTTCTCATTTTAGAACTGTCAGCACTTGTTTTGGATTCCTTTTAGCTAGTAGTCTGGTAAGTCAGCTTGGAAGAGTCCTGAAATGATCTGGGGTGAAAGTTGCTCCACCAGAGGACCCGGCTGCTGCCAGAGATACTGTAGAAGCTGATGAGCTGCTTGTTCTCGAGTTAGCGGCAGCCAGTGGAGCTCCAACAGGAGCAAAGATGGCTGCTTTAGGCCGCTTTGCAACCATTTACCCATGAACCTTCCCGGGTCAATCCCAAAATCCCAAATATCTTTTCCCTTAAAGGGGACCTATTATGAAAAACAGGTTTTTTTCTTGCTTTAACATATATAAAGTGGTCTCCCCTCATCCTGCCAACTCAGAGAAGGAGGAAAGCAACCAAATTCTGCAGTGTCTGTACAGCCGCCCGGATGATCCGTCCAGTGTGATGTGGATCTACGAGCCGTTCAGATTATGCGCATTTTCGTTACGCAACCAAAATGCAAACCACGTCCACAACTATAAAACCGTGTAACTGCATGCGAGCGTCCGACTATCGTAGCACTGCGTGACATCAGACGCTCTCTGTCCATCTCCCTCCAGCAGCTGCCACTTTATTGAGGTTTTTGTAGTGAAATAAGGAGGAATCATAGAGATAACTTCTCATTTCAACTAACTGGATCAGCCGTTTCTCATCCATGACTGTTTCCTACAGCGCTTTCAACCGGCTTTCAGCGCGAGCGACAGGAAGAAAATAGAAGCAAGTCGTCAAAACGACGCGCTGCATCGCTGCGTCCAGTTAGGGCAGTCCAATAGAAAAGAAAGCAATGGAATTGATTTTGTCGCTGACGCTCGCTCGCATCGCATGCAGTTAGGACACGGTGTAACTCCACCGGCCGGAGCTTCCGCCATTTTTTCGTAGCGGTGTATCGCGTCATCGCGTCAGGCAGCCAATCAGCACAGTGCTTCATTATCATAGCCCCGCCCACTCAGAATCCTGCATAGATAATGAGGTTAGAGAATGGGATGCTGCAGATATGGCTCAAAGGCTGAATTTATTTAGCAAAAACAATCAAAAGCTTGTTTTTAAGACATTCAAGGCCTGTTTAAAATAGACATTAGATGCCATAATAGGTCCCCTTTAAATTTCCCGTCTTATAATATAAACTCTCCAAACTGAATTGTCACTAACCTCGCGAGAACTGCCACCTGCTGTATCCTCTTTAGCAGTTCTCGCGAGGTTAGTGACAACAACGGGAACAAACTCGGGACAACAAATAAGAGATGGATGGATGTAACAAGAGAGGGGGCATTTCTGCAGAAAAGGAAAGACTTGTAAATATCTCTGAAAATGGGAAACCAAATTTACTTTCCTAAAGAGGAGTAGGATGGGGTACAGTTACTGCGATCAGTAACTGCGATGTTAGTGTCTCTTACGGGAGCAGGAACGATGTCCGTCAGCAGCACCAGGGCGGCGCCAGAGAGCCACGAGAATGTTTCACTTGAAGACAATGTGTATATAAACTGAAAATATTTAAAATAAATAAATCTGCTTTATTTCACTTTTGTGTTTTCATTTAGGCTTTATAATAGAAATTACATACATTTTAATGCCCACAGCATTTCAGTGTCAACAAAAGTCGGCCTATCAGATTCTGAGTCTGTAAGTGGTTGACAGGAAGTTATTTTAGATTTCTTGAAATGTAAGGGATACTGGACCTCGGTTGGGCTGGTGTGACAGCGGGTGGTGGAAAATTACCCTTATTTTTAAATCCAAAACTTTACAGGTATGGGTGTGGCAGCCCTCCCATTAACACCGGTACAGAATGTTCCGGACCCATCACACCGGGTTGGATCGGGCCTTAAAGTTGTCAGAGAGTTTTTGCCAAACAACCCAACTCCAAGAAGACCGGACCCCGACGCGATGAGTCGGCATACGAGTCAGCACACAGGAGCGTCCAACAGACACTTTTTGAAACAACCAAGAGCGTAATTCAAAACAACCATAATTGCTGATAATGGCTGGAACTGAATACTTTCAAATCAGGATTTTATTTGTGTCTGCACCTCTTGTTTTTTGCACTATCCCCTTTGCTGCTGTAATCTGCAAATTTCCCCTCTGTGGGACTATTAAAGGATTTCTTATCTTATCTTATCTTATCTTATCTTATTTGGTTTTCAATTTCAAAGTCCTTTCCCAATGTGTTTATTCCTAGGAAAGATATTTTTCACTGGTATACAGGTAATAATTGTTTCCATCAGATGCATTTCTGTGTCACACGTTTTAATTTGTCTCACACACATTTGTTACTCGTTCTCTCTCACGGTCCTCTCAACACTGACTACGTCAAAATTCGGGTTATTGCTAATATTCCGGTTACTGAAACATTTGGAATGTTCCGTTTCCATGCGTGAGCAAACAGGGTTATTCCTGTATACATGGTAATTAATCATTTGGGATATCTGGATCAAACCAGCGACGCACGGAGAACGTGATGACGCAATTCCCGTCATTTCCGCTTCTTCCTGTATCCAAATTCAAAACAAATGCTGCTTCACGCAACTTTTCGCTCACCTTCTTTTAAATCTTGCTATCCCCGTACTTTCTACCGTCTACAAATGCCAAAATGTTCATATCCTTCATTACATTTATAAAATGATTAGTCTCCTCCTCACTCCAAAAGTGTGGTGTGGTCTTGCGTTTCTCCGTGTTTATAAGAACTTCCTGGACTCAAAAGACCAGGATTCCTAGTGAACAGAGCATGTGCAGAAAACAAATTCCTGTTCCGTTTGATCGGGGTATTCCGTTTGGCGTTTACATGACCCAATATTCGGGTTTTAAAAGGAGTAACCCAGGGGTCATATTCGGGTTATTCAAAGGGGTTATTGGTGTTTACATGGCCGTGCAAATTTGGGTTATTGGCAATATTCGGGTTTTAAAAGGGTTATTGATGCATGGAAACGCAGTTACTGAGGGCACGTGACTGAGCACGTGCAGCAACGACATGCATAGAGACCTCAATTTCATGAGCGCGAGCCAAACTCCAATGAGAGCGTGGGCCATATTTGTTTGTTTACATACATACAACACAAATCCTACTCCGTAACGGCCCCTGGTACCATGTGGGAATCCTTCAGCTGTCCGGTACACAGGACTGAAGTGCAGGTGTTCATACATCTTGGAAGCCCTGACTGGATCCAGACAATTTAACATCCGATGATGCTTAACCTAAACTAATAAGGATGATGACTTTCTCTAAATTGTTGCCTTCTGCTTGATAAATTGGAGAGCAAAGCAATTCTCGCCCTCCACCGTTTGTGTATAAAAGCCTGCAATCAGCTGTTCCGCTTGAGTCTTCCAGTGGAGTCATGCTGTGTTTGCTGAGAGATGAGGTGTGCCGTCATCGTTTTGAACGCGGCAAAGCCATTCCCGGCGTTGTTTTTGTCTGCCGCGGCTCATTTTCACCCACAGAGCCACAGTTTGTTCTCGCTGCCCTCAGTCTGTCACTGCAGACATCCTGCTCCTCCCTCAGCCCCGTCTCTCCCGCCACCGTCCTCCAGCCTCCCTGTCTGCTAAAAGTCAAATGACTGACTTGCATATTCACGACTCATTGTGTTGTCATCACAGCTGTTTCTCAAACAAACTTCAAAAGTCTCCATAAAGATGTTTGTGTTTTTGACTAACTCGGGCGCTGACAGGTTGCTTTTATGACAGCGTGATTAAAATTGATGCTTCACACAACATTATCCTGATCCTCTAAATATGTTGTTCTGTGCTCCGGCAGATGCAGTCAAACACGGATGATTTAAGGTCGGGTCCAGAAATACTTGTACGCTAACACGAGTTTCGTATTTTAGCTGCTTAGAAAAATACACAGCCAGTGCCAAAAGAGAAAAAAGAAAGTCAATGGGAGGTTTTTAAGTGCTGCAGTTATGAAAATATGTTTTATCTGGAACAGACTTATTTAAGACTTACAGATACATTCCTGAAACAGCAATGTCGGGACACACATCCTGTGGTCGTGGAAAATGTGTTTTTCTGTTTTGGAAGGGTAAGAATATTAGTCTGCATCAAGCAAACAAAACAAGAGAAAACTGCTGGGACAAAAACTGCTTTCAGAACGGTCAAACATATACAATCTTGAACCATTATCTTTGCACAAGAAATGAGTTTAAAAAAAAAAAAATCCAGAAATATCTTGATTGGAGACCACTTAAATACTTAAATAACTCTGGACGATGTTAAAAAGAAGGCTTGTTTTCATCACCCCTAGATGTGTGCGAAACCAAATTTTGAGAAAGAAATCCTGTAATGGAAACGGCACTAATCCGAAAAAACTCTCAAATATCAAATCTATCAAAGAAGGTGGTGTTTCAGGTGATCTGAAAATACACTGGAATCCAACGGAAACGCTTTTTGCGACTTTCTACATCTCTGGCAGCGCTGGATTTGACGTAGCTGGTCAATTTAAAGTCATTATAATCCAGTTTCCAGCTGTTTTTGGCCTCATTAATACAATATTTGCTGTGCTTAAACACCACTTAATCATTATGCTTTACATATGGACTTTGCCTCTGAAAAATCGTTTGAATAATCATCTGACTATTTTCCATCGCAATAATTTGCCAAAGTTTAAATATGTTTTCGTCCATCTTCTTCAACTTTTAATATTTCATTTTTTGTTGTTTTGAAAAGAGGTCTGACGGAGGCTTACAAGAGCTACCGTACGTCTATTCCAAAAACACTGTTCAATGGAAACAGCGACCCCCTGCAGCGCTACCTCATTAGCAAAGTCAGAGATTCGATTGTCTTTTCTGCAAAAGAAACAACATTGATAAAGGTAGCGCTGCAGTTTTTCCACGTTCCACGTTTTTTCCGTGGAAATATTCATAAATATTAATAAACGTAATTCTCATAACTCATCCTAACCTGCTTACTTTAGACTGACCGGCTACGCCACATCCAGCGCCTCCAGAGAGGTGGAAATTACATATCCTGAAGAAGAGCTCGTACCAATGTGGTGAAGGGAAGGAAAAGGGGTTACATTTGTTAAGAAACTTTAAATAATTGATTCAAAAAAACATTAAAGTCATGTCATGTGGTCTGAGAAATCCAGATTGACTTATTTACGCTTCCGTGTATCAAGAGCAGCGGGTGAAGTGATGAAGTCAACTGACTGCAATGAATATACTGAATAATTAGGTTTTTCCACAAAGAGATTTTTTTTTCTTCCATGTTCCAAGACGACAGTGCTTGGATTTATCAGGCTCAAATTATGAAAGAGTGGTTAAGGGAACATGGATTCCAGACCACACCCTCTTTGAGGGGGAAATTCAAAGCTTAAGGTCTTCCAACAAAATATATCAGAGTACGACTTTTTTAAATTTTTTATTGGCCAGGTGATATATATTCAAGATACCATTATATAATAAATATGAAGTTAAAGTGCCGAATCTCAGCTTCAATTTGGTGGAATTGTAAATCAGATCATCATTATTTCTAAGCACCTTTTGTTCAGTGGAATGCAGCAAAAAGTGCTTGACAGTAAAAGCAGAGTCGCTCCCACCCATCACCCCCATCAGTCACGATGGGAAGATCATTGTGTCCATGAACCTGTTATCAAATATAACTAACAGATATTATAGACAACAGCATCACATCTCCATGTAAGTGGAGCTCAAACCAGTGAACATGTGATCGCTTCAACACTGGAGGAAACTTCATTCCCAGCCCCCTCTTTGTTCCGAAGCAAAACCTCCAGAACAAAAGCCACCTTTTGGTTTTGGGAAGTGGAACATCCCCCTGACACCCTGCCTGCCCTCCCTTTCTAGCACCTCAAGAGACTCCAGGATCTGACATTGTTAAACCAACAAAACTTCAATAGCAAAGGAGCAAAGGGCACAGGGCCACTTCTAACTTTTTAGCGCCTCGCTTGTGTAATCTCAGCCCATTAGATGAAGACCTTTTGTTGTTGTATTTATCTTTTCATTCATGCAGTAATTGCTTTGCACGTTGATTTTGCAGCACTTCAGACATCAGTGATTATTTGGAAGCATGTGGATCTTGGTGAAGCCTCCAGTGTGAGCGAGTACATGCAGCCGTAATGTGGCTTAAGCTCATCTAAATTCCTTCACTCAGCAGTCGCTATTATCTAATGAGCAGCTTTTGTGTGAATTTTGCCACTGACGGTTGATCAACAAAGGGAAGCATGTTCGTGGCGCTCAGAGGAATTAAGTCCCATCAAACAAAGTGACCACAATGCAAAACTTTCTGATCTTCTTTCAAATCCCCGCCTCAACACCAGCCAGAGCAGACTGCGTCTCCCGGCTCAGTAAACCGTGAACGCGAGCGCCACTGGGGTGTCGAATCTTTGCAGATCTGTTTAAAGCTCTTCATTTGTGAAGCGTTTTACCTGGAAATGCTTGTGTAGAAGATATGTAACGATCCGAAGCTGCCTCATGAAAGCAGAAAGAAAAACATCACCACAGGTGACCCTGGAGCTTTGCAAGTCTTAGACAGGTTGGATGTTATTTTGTAACCAGTTTTTTTTTTGTCCATCAGTTGAAATGCACATTCAGAACTATTTTATTCCTCGGAGTTGTGATCAGATCATTAATAAATCACTGCACTTAACTTAGAGTTTGTATGCATATGTATGTATGTATGTATGTATGTATGTATGTATGTATGTATGTATGTATGTATGTATGTATGTATGTATGTATGTATGTATGTATGTATGTATGTATGTATGTATGTATGTATGTATGTATGTATGTATGTATGTATGTATGTATGTATGTATGTATGTATGTATGTATGTATGTATGTATGTATGTATGTATGTATGTATGTATGTATGTATGTATGTATGTATGTATGTATGTATGTATATGTGTATCTATGTATCTATGTATCTATGTATCTATGTATGTATAGAGACTAGGATTAGGATTTTATAAATGTATTACTTCTTCTTACTCCTTTTTGAGCATGACACATTTGGTATTTATTTATATTCATTATTTCTCGTCTACTTTGTTTACGAAGGTACATTTATTATTTTGTGATTATTATTGTTCTTTTTTGATTTATTGTTTTGCTGTTTAATTTAATTGTATCTATTTTTTGTGCTTGTGTTAATAAAAAAAAAGTAAAAATAAAAGATATTAAATAAAAGTCTACGTTTGTTTTTTATAATGCTTTGCTCATATTAAATATGATCTAATATGGCATCCACAGCAAAAGGATCTTAAGGTTCACATTAAGACGTGTTTTGGAGGCAACAAGAGTTTCAGCAGGAGATTGACAGGTAGATTAATACGTACGCTGAGCTGAAGACTGAAAAGTGACCGTGATTGGAGAATGATGTTTCCAATGCTTGTGGCTGAAGTGATCTTTCCCCGTAGGTTGGCAGGACCAACCCTTGATGGAACGAGGAGCTCAGTCACCTGGAAGGTGTGCAGAGTAGAGTCACCGCTCCTGGTTTGGGGATTTGGTTGACAGCTAGGTGTTTCATACATGACCCATCAGAAGGAACCGGGGCAGATTTAGTGCTCTCTGGAGAAATTACCATGTCTCAGTTGGAGCTGGAAGAGGTGTACAGGGAAAGGTCTGGAAATCTGGGAAGGATGGCTGGATGGATGGATGGATGGATGGATGGATGGATGGATGGATGGATGGATGGATGGATGGATGGATGGATGGATGGATGGATGGATGGATGGATGGATGGATGGATGGATGGATGGATGGATGGATGGATGGATATCTTTTAGGACTAATGATGGTTCCCTCTTCATCTTCTTTTTCCTTGCTTTCTCCTCCAGTGGTCTCCACAGCGGATCATCTGTTTCCATCTTACCCTCATCGTCTGTATCTTCCTCTGTCACACCAATCAACTGCATATCTTATTTCACCACATCTAGAATTTTTTTCTTGGTCATTCTTTTTGATTTCCTGTCCCTGGCAGCTCCGTCTCCAACATCATTCAACAAATGTATTCATTACTCCCTCTTTAATGTCTAAACCATCTTAATCCGACCTCTTTTGTTCTATCTCAAAGATGTTCAACCCTGGTTGTTCCTCTGACGTGCTCATTTTTAATGTTATCTGTCCGTGTCACTTCTGAAGAAACTCTTTACCTCCGCCACCTCCAGCTCTGCTTCCTGTGTCCTGATCAGTCCCAACATCTCCAAGCTGATGTTGATGATGCTGGCATTGAAGCTGGATTAAAAACAAACAACAAACCTTGCTTGGCTAATACCAAGAAATGTGATTTTCAGCTTGACTTGTCTTGACCAGCAGCGCGTCAGGGATTTAGAAATCCAATTTAATTGCTATTAGGAAAATTGGAATAGGTGAATATTTCCGTCAGTCTGATCCCGGGAGCCACTGTTTTTTGTTGTTTTTCCAAACTCCCTGACATCTAGAAACAATAGTGAGTTTAAGAGAATTACAGAGACCTCTCCCCATTTTTCTCTTGGATGTCACCCGGTTTTGCTTGTCGTCTTCCTGAACGTGCTGTTTCTGGTTAACGACTCCATCAGAAACACGTTTAAAGTATCCAACCCTGCCTGTGGTTAATGACACTGCAGAGCTTATGTTACATGCTCCAAACCAGTTGATGGAATCAGACCTAACATGCAATTGTTACGAAGCAACATTTGAAAAATGTTTGCTTCAAATCCAGCTAACAAGCTTGTGGAGAGTTTGTAGAAGTGCACGACAACGGCACGCCGGGCTTTGCTGCCTCTGCTTTTCTAAAGAGTTCATACACAGAGCCGCCTGGGAGATTTGCGAGGCCCTGTGCGAAATGGCCGGGGGGGCCCTCGAAATTTTTCGGGTTTTTCGGGTCGGATTGGGTGTCTATATGCACAATTTTAACTCTCCAATTAGCAAAATACTGGATACCTTCCTCTGCCTCATCATCATTTGGCTTGTGTCGACGCGGGGCCCCGCGGCTGCTTGAGACCCGGTCGGATCGGTGATTTTTGTAACAAATTTATCAAACGAGCCTTTCAGAGAGGCATTAAACTTCTTCCATTTTCTTTAGTTTCTTTTCTTTTCTCATCCCCTGATGGAAATTTCCTGATTCTGTCTCGTTCTCTCGACATTGTGTGACAGTTTGTTCCAACTCCACCGTCTGGATCAGAGCAGCTTGTGTCTGCGCTTGGTCTGACGCAACAGACACGCGCATCATTGCACATATATATATTGATATGCACAGACTAGTACACATTTAGGTCTGTAATGGAACGTGACTGTTGATATTTATAAGGGATAAAAAGAAAAAAAAAAAATGAAAAAAAAAAATGAAATAAAAAAAAAAAACGGCCCATAGCGCGAGGCCCCTTAGGGCGCGAGGCCCCGTGCGGTCGCACGGTTCGCATACCCCTTGCGGCGGCCCTGTTCATACGTGGGTTTTACATCCCGGTGGCCCGGCTGGTACTAGAATACCAGTCCACTCCAAAACCTCATGTAAAAAAACAAAACTTAACATTCTTTCAGAAAACACAATAATGAAACAGCATTCCACAAAACATGGATGCACTTTAGGAAGCGTAATCCAAAACACCACGCCAAAGCAAAGAACATATTTGGAATGATATTGTAATGATATTTATTTTTAAATGATGTGCTTTGGGAAATGTTGAATGTTATGAAATGTGTGTGTGTGCTGTTTCACATTCAGTGTTGTGTTTTGCACCTCAAGTTCAAATGGGAGTTGGCCAAACCTCAACTATGGCAAAAAGTCTCATGCAAACCGTTGAACTGAATCTTGAAACCTTTTCAGACCTTTCTATCGCTCACACCAGTCCCCCAAAGGAGACAGAGAGGGAAAAGAATCTTTTCATTATTCCAAATAAGCTGATGTGTGTGAAACTAATTGCAGCCTTTCAGTGAACAGTGACCTTCTCACTTTGTGACAGCAGCAATTTTCTGAGAAACGTGTGTGGAAGGCAGTGTTGGTGTGGGACTGCACTTATTAGAAATCAGCTTGTGGCCTTTAACTGGTGGTCAGAAACCCATATAGGTCAGAATCTCTCTTCCGGTGGCTTCCCCCCACATAAACCAGGGCAGAAATATGTTTCCATCAGCCTGGGTGTTGGATTTCTCCTCTGGTTTCTTTGGCTTGCAACAGTCTCCAAGCTTTGCCCGTCTTAATATTTGTTTTTACAAATGGACTTTGCTGTGGTGTGATTTTTTTTTCCTCCCCCCCCACAAAATTAACAGTGGTTGCAGAGAAGATAAACCGCTGATCAACCGCACCTTCCACTCCACTTAGGATTCATGCTATGAGATTGAATTATTCAAAGGCGGTCGGGCGGAATGAAACAGAAAAGTGAAGGCGGCATGCAGGGAAGAGGTGAAAGAGCACATTTAAGTGAGAACAGAGGACAGGTCTGTAGCAGCCCCAGACATTTTCTCAGTCCTTTTTGCAGATCAATTCTTGTGTGCATGGTGCCGTGCAACAGGAAATAGCTACGGCCCTTAGTCGGGCTGGCATATGACTCCATATTCCATCCCTGTGTTGGCCGGAGGCCTCGAGCAGAGAGTCGGGGTGGAGGTGGGGAGGGGACACTGAAACGATTGTGCACCAGAAAGTTGTTTGAAAAAAAAAAGGAGAGAGAAAAAAAAAAACATGCTGGCATACAGCGCTGCTTATACACAAATTCAGTGCACACCAGGCAGAAAAGATTTACACACCCAGTGAAGAGGGAGACGGTAACATGTTCTAGCCAAGGCAAACCCACACTCGTGTTTATGGACATTTTTTCTCTCGCAGACCACAAGCTTTCCGGTGGTGGCCTCGGAACAGGCCAAGAAAGTGTGTGTGCGTGCGTTTGTGTGTGTGTGTGTGATCTTCAACAAGGTTTTTTTTTTTTTTTCCTTTTTTCCACCCTAAATCTCACTCTAATCAGTATTTAAATTCTAATTGCATGTTTAGATTTTTTTTTCGAGGGCTTTGATGTTTAACTATAGCGCACTTTGCGGGAACAAGCTAATTACAAATTTACAATTGGCTTGTAATCAGAGCCGATCCTTTCTTGTGGTGCTCTCTCATGAGCTTGGATGTCACCTGCAGTAACTTAAGATGAGACGTGGAGCAAAGCAAGCAGTGTTTTTCAGGAACAAGACTTTCCATGTCCATTACCTCTGTGGTTTCGGCATTTATTATCTGAGTTTTAAAAGTAATTTCCTCCAGAGAAGCAACGAGCCACTCCCCTATTTAAAAAAGTTGATCAGTTATGATGCTATTATTGACATTGCTTCAGTTGTGATCTTTATTTTTTGGCAAATTTGCATGATTTCAAAATAAATCTGCAGATTGTAAACTTCTCCCTTATACACTCTATTTTTGTTAATGTCCTTTTTCCCCTCTAGGATCTCTGACACTGGAATGTGGAGGATATTTGAACATGTTCAACAGATTAATTTTAAAAATATGCAATTATTTTACTCTTGTGTATTGGCTTAAATGAAAACATTTGACCACTGAATACTTCATGCGGCTCAATTTGACTCACATTATTCCAAATGGAATCATACACGGCTCCATCTGAAGCTGCTAAATGTGGGATTTTAACTCAAACTTCAAGAGAAATTGGTAAATAACCATGGCTTCATGCTATTCTGTGGAGTGTAAAGCCTTTATTCCATAAATATATAACTATTACAAAGCTAACGTAGTGAATCTGATCCAGATGAAGGCCTTGGCTTATTGGGAATATAATGATTTCATGCTCTGTAGTGTTTTTGCAGATGGCCAGCTGCTTGCAGTTTGGTCAGCCATGGGAAATCTCCCTCCTATTAGCTTGTCTCCTGCCCTTAGTCATCTCTCTTATCTTCTGGCTGAGCCCACTGAGGGAGCAGTCCTCTGCCAAATGGAGAGAAATATTTCACCATGAATGGAGCTATAGATAAAATCTTCCCCCATGATACCCCAGAGCGCAGCCCTTCTCCCTGGGTGATACCCTCAACTATCAGAGCTACATTCAGGCCTTCCAGCCACTAAACTCATTTAATGAACGTACAATTAGAGCAGCGCGGGGTCAACCGAGGCCCAAGGGTCCAGATGCCTTGTAAGACATGCATTTGTCTAGATATCTGACATCAGCTCAGTCTTTTTGCGCTTTTTATCAAAATTAGCTGAGCAAGAAATGAAGTTGACCTATAATAACTGGGGACAAAGAATAAAGAGTTTGAGTCAGTCGAGTAATTAAAGGTTCATGAGGCTGATTTTCCGTCAGCCCAGACTGAATACTGTCCGGCATGTGTTTGGGTCTTTGGGTCTATTATTAATGATTATTTCATTAATCAGATAAAAGAATCAGCCAGGAAGTTGATTTACTGATTTCCATGTCAGTCAGGAAAAATTGACCTTTTTTTCTTTCTTTCCGTTCCAGCCATTCATGTCACTTCTTGGTTTTTGAATGTTTTCCTCAAAGTACAGTTATTTACTTGACACTATATTTTATTAACTTCACAAGGTCCATGATCTGATTTATTCACACCGTCATGACAAGTGTTTCTAGATGCTATTTTAGTGCTACTTATCTGAACAGAAGTGAACTTAGTTCTCTTGTTGAAAAAATCCTCAGACATTTTCTGGAATAACTGTCACAATAAATCTAACGCAGATGAGACACAAACTATTCATTAGTACTCCACAAACCCCCACTTCAAAAAACAAACAAACAAACAGTTGAATAGCTAACATCATGCCTCAATGGTTCCTCCCACCAGCCAAAATAGCACTAGGAACCATGGATTGGTGAAACATCTGCAGGAGTGACTTACAGATGTTGCTGGGCTTCCTCAGGAAACGGAGTCAGTCTCCTTCTTTCATAAAGTCGATACTTCCCAACCTCTCCAGATTGTATTCCCTTTGCTCTAAAACACTACTTCATTTATAAGGTACTTAGTTAAGTTGCTTAGTCAACTGTTTGACAAAAGTATGATGTTAGAAACACTTTTGCATTGACAAATATGAACACCCTTTGCAGATCCTTGCACGCTTGGATTATGATGCTTCAGTAAGAACTTCTATTTCATTGCATGACCTAGCATAACATCTAATCCAGAGTGTGGATCTATCCACCCTTACAAGTCCTAGGGATTTTGTTGACGATCTTACAGAAAGATAGTTCTCATTGTGCAACCAGGAATGCACTTATTCATTTCTCCGTGTGTAGCAATCTGATCTGAACGCAGGCCATTAGCCCTGTAGCATCACCAGCACCATGGCGCTGTGCACGGCCTGCAAGCTCTTCAAAGCTGGTTTATAGTCTTTCATTGCGGAAAGACAGTCAGTATCACAGAAGCACAATAGGCTATGCATTTCACTATGATGAGGTTTTTGGCTTTTACAGCAACAAAGTGAAACTAATTTGGGAACTTCCGCTGCATGAACACTGATCGACCTTCATAGCTGAATCCGCAACAAAAGATTTTC
The DNA here is from genome assembly GCF_033807715.1 of Cololabis saira. NCBI lineage: Eukaryota > Metazoa > Chordata > Actinopteri > Beloniformes > Belonidae > Cololabis > Cololabis saira. The sequence goes on along the minus strand of NC_084595.1, from coordinate 39,192,437 downwards.
TTTCTTTTGGTTTTCATTGTCTTGTAACTATAAATAAAATGCACATGCATATTATGTGAATTGCCAACAGGATTTAACGTAATAATTTTGAAAAGTAATACGAAACTGATGGCTTAGATTTTGAAACTAACATTATATCTTTGAGTAGAAAAAAGTTGTCATGCTGTGACGCCTTCACAAAGGAACTTTTAGCTGAGAAGGTCCATCACAGGCGAGGATGTTAATTCAATTTTACAACATTTCTCCTCTGTTGTTAGCAGCGTCTTAGTCGATCATGCCACGTTCTTTACTGTAGGTCTGTGAGCTAGTTTCATGTTACAGCCATCACTAAACATCACTGCTGGTTTCCATGATCATGGGACGACGGTCAGGATGACTGTCCAAAGTTACTTTGTTCGGTTTTTGGGGGGGGGGGAAACCAGGGCTACATCAGTGGTTCTCAACTGATCCGGCTTTGGGACCCATCATCAAAGCACAACCCAAATCGGGGAAGACCTTTAACTCCTCAAATTCATTTGAAAAAAAAAAAAGATGGCGCAGTTTAAACCTCAGATTGAACTGAAGACAAAATCGTGTAACAACTGAGAAGTAGTTCCAAAAAAGACTCTGTAGCTGTAGTTCCCCAACCAACGATTACAAAAGTACTGCACCAGTAAAACTTTTCAGCATCTGAATCAAGTCACATAATGAAGCAGCTATTATTGGTGTTTTCCTACAAACAAAATAAATAAAAAAGTGCAACTGAGAAGTAGTTCTAAAAAATCTCAAAAATATTTAATTTTTACCTTTACCTGAGGCAAAGGCCCACGACCCACGGGTCCGTGACCCACTTGTGAACTAGATGGCGCTTCTTTAAAGCTGACCAAATAATCCTTCAAATTAAATTTAATCTGAAACTTTTTCAACATGGCAAAAGAAATACTTTGCATTGCTTTAAACGCATACTCAGCACAATATCTCACTAGTAAAAAAAAAAAAAGATATAAAGAAATAAAGAGCTTGCTTACACTGGCAAGCTCCCCAATTATATCTCCACTAACAAAATAAAATGTATTGGCTTTCAAAATCCTCGTTCATCAACAATGAGACCTCAGGCCCTCGAGTCATCTCTGCTTCGTGTCAGCTCATTTTTCAGCTAGTCTGCTCTCTTATGCAGCCTCATCCTGCACAGCCCACCACTAGTACACATTTTTTGGCCTAAAGGAAGATGGCTTTATGATGAGAAGAAAAGATAAACACAGAAACTGTAATGACATGAAAGTAGTCTCTTCGTGTCACAAAATCACTGAAGGAATTTCTGTGCACATTATTTATAGATGCCATCTAATGGCATCAAATTCCACAGAAAAGCTGTAAAAACATCTGTTCTATTGATACAGTGTGTATCACAAGAAAATAAAACCCGCTGAGAAACCAAAATGTTGTTGAAAAAAAAAAAAAAAAAAATGAAACCAAGAGGGAAAGCGCTGTTGTCCATTTACAAAATGTTTTGCCTCGGGGACTGTTCGCCAGCTGCACCTCATAAGAAGTCCTCCAACCAAACACACAGGTTAATAAAAAAAGTTTTGGAGCAAACTCCTTCAGGTTTTGGGTTGAGGCCTCCGAACGCTTGACTTCATTATTTTAATTTCCGCCTTCTCCACTTGTATGTGTAACTTTTCAATTTCCTACTGTGAACATTCCTGTGCACTCAGCACACTGTAGGGGACAAGCCATGTTGATGAGGTTGTCAAAACGAAATGACTTTCATATGCTGAGTGCTTTCAAAAGTGTTTTATTTTTTTACCAAAATGTGAAAATACAACATCAAGTTATTCAACAGAAGACCACTTAATGTATTAGCAGGAGATGCAATCCAACAACTGGGCTATGGAGCAATTACTCATGTTTGTGACTGAAAGGTTTGCAAGAAAACTAATTTCAGAAAATGTCAGTGGGGTAGACCTTCTCAAATGAGTATTTTAACCTAGTCATTTATATCAGAAAATGTATCTCGAAAGAAAGGAAATGATGCCCACATGTAATTTCCTAACTGACATGAAGTCATTTCAGCACATGTGCAGCCATAGGAGACCTGCACGTCGTTCATAAGGTCAGTCCACATGTCAGAGTTCAGCTGAGACATATTTCCTTCTCAATACTCCACTGGACTCAAATTCAAAATTAACATTCCTGCAGGATACGAATGCAACCCTTTCTAAAGGGTCATACATGCATTTTATTTCCTCTGTTTTCCCGTGATATCGAGATTATCCTCAGTTTTCTCTGGGATAATGAGATAATTTTCCACAACAAAATGGAGGAAATAAAATGTATGTTTGTATGACCCTTTATGGCTTCATAGGTTTTGTTTTCTTGAGATCTCAAATTAATGATCTCGTTATCACGAGAAAACGGAGGAATTATTTTGATATCACAGGGAAATTAACTCGTTATCCCAGGAAAATGGAGGAAATAAAATGTATGTATGTATGACCCTTTTTAGGAGTTCTGTAGAAATGACAAGAATTACACCAACAAATACGCTAAACCTCAGTGTCCAGTTTAACTTTCCTGTTTCCACAGTTGGGAACACATCTTCGGCAATAGTGTTCCTCAACCCAGACACAGTAACTCAGTCCTGCATGTTTTAGATGTTGATCTTCTCCATCATAGCTAATTTAAATGAATGATTCCCCACTGGCAAGTTTGTTAATGACTCATTCGTTTGGATTTGGTGTGCTGGAGCAGGGAAACATCTAACATCTATAATTCAATTTGCAAGGGTTCATGACCATAGGTGAGGGTAGGTGCGTAGATTGACCGGTTAATCGATAGCTTCGCCTTTTGACTCAGCTCTTTCTTCACCACGACGGTCCAGTACATCGACCACATAACTGCTATGGTCATGAACTTTGGGTAGTGACCGAAAGGACAAGATCGCGGATTCAAGCGGCCGAGATAAGTTTCCTCCGCAGGGTGGCTGGACGCTCCCTTAGAGATAGGGTGAGGACTTCAGTCACCCGGGAGGAGCTCGGAGTCGAGCTGCTGCTCCTTCACATTGAGAGGAGTCAGCTGAGGTGGCTTGGGCATCTGTACCGGATCCTCCTGGATGCCTCCCTAGGGAGGTGTTCCAGGCATGTCCCTCCTCCCTAGGGAGGTGTTCCAGGCATGTCCCTCCTCCCTAGGGAGGTGTTCCAGGCCTGTCCCTCCGGGAGGAGACCCCGGGGAAGACCCAGGACACGCTGGAGAGACTATGTCTCTCGGCTGGCCTGGGAACGCCTCGGACTCCCCTCGGAAGAGCTGGAGGAAGTGTCTGGGGTGAAGGAAGTCTGGGCCTCTCTGCTTAGATTGCTGCCCCCGCGACCCGGGAACGGATAAGCGGCGGAAAATGGATGGATGGATGGATGGATGGCATTTGCAAGGGTTTGTAAGATTTCTGATTAAGGCATGATTTGAGTTGAACGACATTAAAATGTAGTACTCCATCCGTCCATCCCTCCATTAACCCGGGGCAGTACGCTGACCATTGGGGCCCAGACCTCTCTCTCCCCAGCCACATCCACTAGCTCCTCCAGGGGGATACCGAGGTTCCAAGGCCGGCCAAGAGATGTAAATTCGTCCAGTGTGTCCTGGGTCTTCCCCCGGGGCCTCCTCCTGGCTGGACCTTCCCAAAGCACCTCCCTAGGGAGGCGTCCAGGTTGCATCCTCAACAGAGGCCCAAACCACCTCAACTGGCTCCTCTCAGTATGGAGGGGCAGAGATTCTTCTTTGAATCTCTCAAACTTTCAAATGACTGACATTCTCTTCCTGTCTTTAAGAAAAACTCTATAGTTTAATTGTAATAATCTGAATTAATTTGAATGTATTTGTGTTGCAATTGGGGAGCACATTGATGTGATGCCCAGCACACCAATGTCAGGGGTTTCCTGCAGGTAACCTGACTCCCTCCACGGCCTAAAAGCATGTATGTTAGGTCGACTGGTGAATTTAAATGGTCTGAGGGCGTGAGTGTGAGTTAATGCTCGTGTTCCTGTGATGGATTGGCAGCTGGTCTGGAGTGCACTCCTGTCATTCAGTGACTGCTGGGAAAGGGCTCATCCGCCCACGACCGCTGAACAGCACGGTGATAATTACGATTGGACTGTATTTATTTGGATTTCAATTATTCTAGTTTGCTTTCTCTATAAAGCGTTGTGTCAAGGTCCCCAAAGCCACAGAACACTTTTAAACCTAATGTTATATGCAGAAATGGTATCTTACTCCCAAAAGCAAAATAAAACCAGGTTCTGTAATGGAAATGCCTTTTATTTTACTCTTGGAAACTTTCAGAGGCATTTAATCCTGCACTCTGAAAGCTCTCTTGTGGCATTTTATGGATACGATGGAGTTTGGTCATTAAACAATTTGTGAGGAGAAGAATAAGAAAGGAAAACATATGATAGACGGGTCATCTTTAAGGGTAATCCAACACATAGCACTCAGGGAACTGGTGGATGACACTAGAGTTACTGCAACAATATTTTAGATACAGTTTTTAAAGCCTTTGTATGCTTTTTTTATAGCTATTTTTTGTTCTTAACCATGTTCTGGGGCTAATACGTGTTTCTTGCATCACTTAATACTCCAACAGGTCCATCAGCTTGCGTACAGTTGCTTTATCGTCGCAGACAATCAGTGCAGTTACATGCACATTTAAATCAACCTATTGGCAACAATCTAACTGAGGATTAAACTGGAGTTTCCAGGGAAATCCAAGTATAGATGTGCGAGAAGACAATCGATTATTGAGTGAGGTACGTTCAACTCCGCGATGCTAGGTGGCGCCACATGCACTTTGGCGGTGGCGTTCTTCCAGTTGGTTCTTTGTTGTTCGTCTTTTCTTATCCTACTGTGTTGATATTGACCCTATTTCTGTTTATAAGCAACGATCACGTAGACCGTATGCTCGTGCATTTCGGCTACAGAAGTATGGCAGAGATAAACAGCTTCTCAAGCTATAAGAGGATTATCAACTAAAGATCGCAAACGTTACCATAACAAGTTGATTTTTGACAATGTTTCCGACTTCTAGATCCGTGTTCTATTAATGAGTGGGTTGAAGACATTAGCAAATGGCCAAATACACAGTGGCTGCCTTTGCTGTGTTGTCATTTCCGGAAGGGGGAGTTCCGGGAGAGTCACTATCTCGGCTAAGCGTGGGTTGCATATACATGCCGGAATAACACGGATTAGGATTAGATTATCTGGCACTAAGAGCTCGATCTCAAGAGCTTCAGTTCGGTTCGAGTACAGCCCGGCTGAGGTGTAAACATCGCTTTTAAAAATTCAATATCAGTCGGATTAAGGCAACAATTTGACTTTCTTAAGGATCAAGCTATCTTGTGCATATGAACTGAAACGGACATAAGCAAAGATTAAAAGATCCTTCCTTTCAGGTGATTGGTGTATAACCAAGCAAAAGCCTTTCTTTGCTTGTGTTTTTATGTTGTTATAAAAATGCATTTATTACAGTGATAATTTACAGAGATGTGGTGACACTATAAAATCCTAGTTAAATATGCCAAGTTTTTTTGTCAAATTGAGCTGTTTGTGTGAGAGTTGAATGTTCCGTTTGAATAAAGCAAATGTTTGTCTTTTAAATATTCAAAAGTTTTGGAAAGCACAGAACTAGAAAAAAAAAGGTATCCTGGGTGTATGAATGACTCTTATCAATACATCTATACATACACATACCATAGGAGGCACTGACCAGATAATTCACATTTAAATAGATGCATTTAACCGCTTGCTCAGACACACTTTGATGTGTGAAAAGAAGTAGTCGCTGATTGAATCCAAGCTACCGGCGAAAGATCGCTCAACTTCCTGAGCTCCAGCCTTCACTCATGACTTATTGTCGACAAATAGTAAAATGTTAAAATACGGTGTTTACATGTCAAAAGTACTTGTTTAACCTACTCAGAAGCCCATAAGAACCATGGTACACTATGTGCTTTCTCTTTATGGCACGCTCAGTGACATCATTTGAATTCCTGTGTTAGTATATCATTTACTACTGTCAGCTCTTATAATTCAGAAGAGTTAAACTCCCTGATATCACAAGTGACAACCTGTTGATGTGTTTTTGCTGCAACTGCAAAGGAGTTGCTAGGAGATTTTTTAGCTGGCAATTAATTTCAGCCCCAGCCAAGGGTGGGTGTGACGCTCCAAATGACTCGGAGGGTTTGAATGTCAGCCAAGAGAGTGTGAGAGAGCGAGAGAGGGAATGAGAAAAAAATATGCAGCGAGTGAGGGAACACGAGCATGGGAGATTTCTTTAACTGACTTTATTTTTATGACTGGCAAACCACAGTAAACAAACAAAAAAACAAATAAATTGTTCACCGAATACCCTTTAAAAACCCCAAACACTTAGAAAACAGTCCTTTCTCAAGAAACAAGCCTCTTACATGACAAACAGATTATAGTTGAACCTTTTTTCCATTTAACCACAGACGTTTTGCTGATTATGCAATGAAAAAGTTTATAAACTTTGCTTTATATAATGCTGATGTGTCTTTTTTAGCTGTTTACTTGTGCTTTGACTGTACCCAGGCGTCCCAAAGAAGCCATTGTTTCACAACCTTCTGCCTCACTGTGAAATGCATCTTTTTAGTGCCACTCCACGTGACACCTTGAAAGTCTGGATGGATGGATGGATGGATGGATGGATGGATGGATGGATGGATGGATGGATGGATGGATGGATGGATGGATGGATGGATGGATGGATGGATGGATGGATGGATGGATGGATGGATGGATGGATGGATGGATGGATGGATTATTTGTAAAGCACATTTCATGTACGGTACAAAACAATTCAAAGTGCTTTACGTAAAAAGATTTTTAAAAATGCATGAAAAGTAAAAGAACAGTTAAAAAGAACAAATCAAATGAGTTGCAAGAAATAAAGTTTGTAGTGCATTATGGGAGATTACTGAAATGCAGTAGTAAATAAAAAGGTTTTCAACCTTGACTTAAAGCAATTGAGAGTTCCTGCAGCCCAGATGCATTTTGGGAGTTTGTTCCACAGGTGAGCAGCATAAAAGTTTGACGCTTCTTCACCGTGCTTGGTTCTAACTCTGGGTACAGAAAGTAGTTTAAAGTTTAAAGAAAGTTTAATCTGATTCAGAAGAAGCAGATTGAAGCTTTCTCATCAAACATTTGATCTATTTTGTATCTGGGTTGCTGTACATCGGTAATGTTTGATACATCATTTTAAGAAAGCAAAGTTTAAAGATATTCTATTAAAAAGTAGACTTGAAACAGTCCGTCTTATACACAGTTCTTTAGAGACGCACAGATTTCCATTTTTTTTTTTTTTGGGGCTGATAAGAGTCATTCCCATTTTGACTGATTCCATTTTTTCTATGATTTACTGCAAAAAAGACTAGTTCAAATTGTTATTTTGATTATAAATTAAACAAAGCGTTTGTAATAAGAGTACAGGCGGTCTTTCCAGTGACAGTCCATGAAGTATTTCATGAAGTATTTTGACTCAGGCCACGTTTAAACATAGCCGGGTATTTAAAAAATTTCCCCCTTTACGTTTTGAAAAATACCATCATTTACACGAACCCGCATAAATACGCTGTTAAGGTTCTATGAGCTGCCAAACCTACAGGGGGCAGTGTAATGAGAAGCATAAAGTCATGCTAGCCAATCAGAATCCGGGAAAAAAACATCAACAAATGACACGAGTAACTTCAGTGGCCAAACAAACACAGGTCGCACACATGACGCTGGTGACGTTTCTGTTGCATAATGTGACGTTCTGAAGCCTAAATGTCCGTTTCCCTCTCTGTTTACAAGAAAATGTGAAATGAGTTTTTTGCAAATCTCCACTTTGGCTGGAGTTTTCAGAAATGATCGTTTTTGGTGACTTTGAGCTTCGTTTTCGTGTAAAGAAACGGCCTCAGTAAGACATATTTGTACTTTCACCTTTTATGATGTCTTGATTTTTTTCAGAACAATCTTGATAAACACATTAAAGCAAGTTATTTTCCATAAAAGCAAGACGTTTAACCAATCAAGTGGATTTTTAGCCCTCATAAAACATGAATATTTAGTGAACAGTTTTGAAAAATGTCCAGAAAACCCTCATGTTTAAAAAAGAAAAAGAAAAATGAAGCCCTCAGTGTCCAAGGGGTGGAAGCACAATATGAAACACATTTGCATGTTCTTTTCTAAACAATGTCTCTTTGTTTTTCGGATTTATATATTTCTCTGAGCCCGATCCATTTTTGTTGTGGTCATTTACACAGTTATAACTTTAATGGGGGCCAACAACATCTGGACTCACTAAAGAACTGTTAGCAGCTCGCTTATAATTGGCTCTGACCCCTTATTCTGAGAGGTCGTTGGTCAGAAGAGGTTCGGGTAGTTTAGGAACAGGAAAATTAACTTCCTGTTATTCAATGATAATGACCACATTAGGTGCAAATTTAAATAAGGGTCATTAGTAAAAATACCATGTGTAGCCAGCTGGGCTGAATTTAAAAATATACTATAGTGAAAAGGAAAACATTGTGAAGTCAAACAGTAAAAGGGCCGATTTGACATCCAACAAATGAATACTCACCTCTGTGAGAGTTTTTATTTGTAAAGTCAAACTACTGCTTTGTGTCTCGTTGCTTTTAGGGATGGTTTGAATTTTCTTTAAGGTCAGAATATTAGCAAGTGGACAAAAACTCCCCTGCAGTGCAGTTTTGACTGTGTTTTAATGGGACTTTTCCAACACGAACATCCATACTTTTCTCATGACACACGGCGTAAAACGGCGTGGTTATTAATAACAAATGGTAAACCTGAACGAGAGCCTCCATCCCAGCTCTCATCACACCTCTCAGGAATCCTTTCATCATTATTAGATGGCAGCTTTTTGTTCTCACGTCTCAAAAAAGCATAAACTTTGACTGTAATCTTTGAAGCTTTATGCTGCCTGCAGCGATTGCGGCATGTCTCAGTGAGGCGACTGCTCACTGCTGGGCCCCGTAGAGACAGAAAAGGCCCGGGGCTCGGCGCTAACCAGCTCCATATGGACCAGGTCTGCAGGTCTGGACATCCAACTGACTTCTAAGACTATTGCAGACTGGCTCAACATAAACTTAGCATCTCGTCTGAATGGGGGCCACAGTAACCCCCGGCCCACTCGCCCCCCCCCCCACCTCCTCTAAGCAGAAGCATCTGTACCCCATTGCTCTCAATATCCACTCCTTGCCAAACACTGACAATGATGTGGTTTATCTTTCTTTTTTAAATTCTAGATTTGTTTAAACTGCTTAAATCATTTAAAAAGAATCAGAGAGGTCTTAAGGTTTATTAAATAATCAAGTTTAAACAAGCCGCAAAGAAAGGCCCCCTTTTTTTTTCTAATTTTATCAAAGTCTAAGAGGCTTGGATTGCCCTCTCTCTGTGAGAAATGTTGGTTGAGAAGTTCTCACTGAACGAGATGCTGAAAGGAGCTGCTGGCATTGAGAGTGGCTGGTGAATAAGCAGGGTGAGAAAGAGTACAACAGGTAACAAGGACCAACTGCTGAGAAACAGATGGCTGAGCTGCACAATGGGAGGCCTGCACACTGCCGGGAAACTTTCTGTGTGTTTGTAAGAGCCTCTTTTATTTGCTGCCTATCAGTTTGGCCAAAGAGCAATCAAAGAATGCGTCATGAATGATTGTTTCACGGAGCAGCTACCGACATTTCTTTTTCTGGGGTCGTCACACACTCCCTGGACCGCTGTTGCTGTTTAAACCAAAACATAACTGCATTTGTTGAAGGTTTTCTCACTACAACAGAAAAATATATCAGAAATCAAAACCTCATGTCTGGATTTTATTTGTAAAGTTAAGAAGAAAAAAAAAGATTTGTAATTAGTTAATTTGTCTTAAACCTTTGTTTGATAGACACAAATACAAAGGAAGTGATTTCCTTTAAAAGAAAGTAGAAAGAATGGAAAAATGTATCTGAATCTGATGCCAGCAACGTGCTTGAAAAAAGTTGTAGAGACAAAAGACAAGAGAAACAAACTAGTTAACCGTTCATGAAACTTGGCCGTCCTGTAGATCCAAGTTATAGATGGTGATTCCTTGTAACTGGTCCTGTGCTCAGGTTTGATGTTGATGAACTCACTTGGCCTTTACAGGTCATTTATTTGTGTCCCTTGAGATACTGAGGCTGCACAGAAAAGATATTCAAAAGAGGCCGTTAGTGTTTTTCTTACCGTTACAGCTGTCTGGTCAGGATCTGATGCGGCACACGAGCCAACCCTTGCTCCAGTGTTCCTACTCTAAAAACTCACTTTACACTGGGTTTTTTCTTCTTATTTATGTGATGAGCTAACACCAGCTCGGTGTGTTGTAAAATTGGAGGGTCGTATTTTTCTTTTTTTGTATTTCTTTTCTTTTTTTTGCTTTGTTTTGTGTGCGTAACTGAATAATTTGCTGTACTGAAGTTACATGACCTGATAGTAGATGTTCTCCATTTATGTCAGTCATTGAGGTTTTTCCAAATGTTCACCCATTATAATAGGCTTGCATTAGTTTAATATAACAAGTATAATATTTAACCCAGAAGAAATGTTCTGTTTTGATGTTTGCACCTGCAGAAACTAACTTTGTCAATTCTTATATTCTACATCAGTTCGGGGCTCAGACACGGAAAGACAGATTTTAAAGTTGACATTACCGGTTTGAAACAGGCGTGATGCTATTTAAAATATTTGCAATATGTTTTCCGAATGTCTGCATTAGCAAGAAGATGACTTCATGCTGACAAGCAAACAGAGATGACATGTTTTTATTCTATTAGTCCAACTGCAATTCCTTCGGAATTCATCATAACTTTCTTCCAATTCATCCGTGGAGAAAATGTTCAGTCCTATATCAAAGTTTATACAGAGCATCTGAATTTCAAGTGAAAGCTGCGTCATGCCAAACTGAGCAAATATTCAATCTGTCAGCTTCCAGAAAACTCAGAGTTTAATCTGGGAAATGCACTTGTTTCCTATATGTAGAGACACATTGCATATGTTTCATAAGACAGTCATGTCCCAGATTTCCTGCGGTGCTTATTTGTGTAACATTCAGGTATGCTAATTGCATTGGTGTTTTACATTTCAGAAGAGCACATGTGAAATTTTTCCATGCAAAACAACGCCCATTTGGTACGTATTAAAACCCATCTGCTGCTATGTGAGTCTGTTTTGGAGTTTTCCAGGGCTCATGCGCTCTTCAACAACAGTTAGAGCTCTTACAGTTGTTGTTTCCCATCACAGCCAGAAACAGACTTTTCTTTTTTCATTTGTGAACATTGTTATTTGTGTTTGGGCTGATCCATGTCAACATGTCATGTGGTTTTGTTGAACTCTGGCCTGCTGAGGCCAAAATAGCAAGAAAACTGGCACCTTTACTGACTCAGCAATGGTTTTCTTACTGTGTACTTGTCTGAACCCTCTTCACAACACGAGTCTGTAGAGGATTCCTTAAAAACCATGACATTTAATACAGATGTTTTAAGTAACTGAATGGGGAAAAAAAGACAAAAAACAATGGACTTTTTTTTTTTATACAAAGCATCACCTAATCTAAGATATCTCTGGCAAACATGCGGCATTCAGTCTAGTCAGAAAATGCAAAGTACATTGCAAACAGCTGTATTTAAGATCGTGCTTGTACAAAAATGATTAGGTTTCGCAATTTATGGAAATTAAAATGTTTGCATCTGCTCACAGATGCCACCAGGATTATAGGCAAGCGCTTCCAAGAAGTGAGATGACAACTGACATTAAGACTTTCTTTTTTATTCCCAAGAGAACACAAATACCAGCATAGCGTGGTAAAATCACGGAGGGGCTCAGATTGCAAAGCTCCAGCCACTGTAACTGATAGCCCCCCCCTCCTCATGCTACAAGGGGGTGAAATCTACAGCCACATCCAGTCTGGATAACAGCCAGAGAATTATCCACTGCTTTAGCTATCTGGGCCAGAACAATTTCATATGGAATACACACTCTCACACACGCGGGTAACCTATCACAGGCAGGCTGGCCTTCTTTTGTTGCTTTTTTGCTTTTTTTTCCCTTCAGTAAGTGAAGTTATTGGCTGTCGTGGCTCTCCACACTAAATAGCGAGGGTAACCAGTGTTTGCTTTGTGGAAATCCCTTCAGCATTTGCAGAGTGAGACTGGACGGATGGTTCACATAAGCCAGTTGTTCAACTCTCTCTTTTCCTAGCGGGTGTGCGCTTACACGGAAACATGTTTTAACTTTGTTGGGAGGGAAAATAGTTTGTCACACTACAGAAATAAGAAAATCAGTTGATTCTGATTCATGTAGGAAAAAAAGTCGCAATATTTCTTGTCGTGCAAAAGACCTGTTTATGAACTTCTAATCACGAATGAGGTCCAACTTGAGCTTGTTAGTACAGCAGGAATAGATCATTTTAATAAACATTGTCTAGACTGGTAATTCCCAGCTTATTGGGGATATTTTGTGCATTTCGAAAAGAAATGAACATCCATGGAAGAATGGAAAGAGCCTGAAAGCTGGCTAGTGAGGTATCTATCTATCTATCTATCTATCTATCTATCTATCTATCTATCTATCTATCTATCTATCTATCTATCTATCTATCTATCTATCTATCTATCTATCTATCTATCTATCTATCTATCTATCTATCTATCTATCTATCTATCTATCTATCTATCTATCTATCTATCTATCTATCTATCTATACACACATATAATATAGCACATATACATATTTGCTAAGTAAAGGTAGTGTGTAGCGTTGGTTTTAGTTCCTGCAGAGAGAGCAGTTTGGCTCCTGGTATGTGTGTAATTACATCTGCTCTCTTCTGTGTTGTGGCAGCTGGACTGACCGCTCATGCAAGTCAGTGCATGCGAGTCTCTGGTTTGCAGTAATGAGCAGGTGAGGTTTTCCTCTTCTGAATTGAATCTTTAACTAACCTGACATGAAGAGAAGCAAAAAATGTGGTTGGTACTATAGCTCTGACTGTACCAAACTAAAGCAATTTAAAGCCTGGTTTGTACTTCTCTGTCAACGAGGTTCTGCATTGAGGTGGAAGTGCTCCAAGCAATTTACCGCCAAAACACTATAGGGGTATCGAGTTTTGGAAGGATCTTCCTTGAAATCATGTGAAACTTGTTGGCTGAATATTTACCTTTTGGTTTGTTTTTTCTGTGTGAGAGGGCGATGTTGGAGTTTGAGGGGAGTGATTAGGAACAGCAAATGCTTTTATTGCACACAAAAGAGAAGTTTTGCGAAGAGTTGGTCTGCGTGGCCTTTGAACGAATCAAGCAGAAGCAAAGTGTTGGAAATGATGCAGTGCAGCGGACCAATCTGCAATCTGTGACTGCGTTTACATGCATCAATAACCCTTTTACAGTAAAACCCGAATATTAGCAATAACCCGGTTTTGCACGGCCATGTAAACACCAATAACCCCTTTGAATAACCCGAATTTGCTCATATTCGGGTTTTTAAAAACCTGAATATGAGCCCTGGGTTACTCCTTTTAAAACCCGAATATTCGGTCATGTAAACGCCAAATGGAATATCCCCATCAAAAGGAACAGGAATTTGTTTTATGCGCATGTTCTGTTCACAAGGAATCCTGGTCTTTTGAGTCCAGGACGTTCTTATAAACCCGGAGAAACGCAAGACCAGGCCACACTTTTGGAGTGAGGAGGAGACTAATCACTTCATAATGTAATGAAAGATATGAACATTTTGGCATTTGTAGACGGTAGAAAGTACGGGGATAGCGAGATTTACAAGAAGGTGAGCGAAAAGTTGCGCGAAGCAGCATTTGTTTTGAATTTGGATACAGGAAGAAGAAGCGGAAATGACAGTAATTGCGTCATGATGTTCTCCGTGCGTTGCTGGTTTGATCCAGATATCCCGAATGATTAATTACCATGTAAACGGAATATTCAGAATGTCTCAGCAACCGGATTATTAGCAATAACCCGAATTTTGACTGCATGTAAACGTAGTCAGTGTCAATTCAACGCTACGTCAAAGCACATCAGAGCAACACAGAGCTCAACGGAGAGCCTCTGTGTCACAACACCGTTGGTTTGAGGGAGAAACATAAATGAGGCTGAAGGCCTTGTTCAGACCCTGCATTAACATAAATCCTGAGAAAGGCTATATCAGAAATGGCACTTAGCACGTGTTCACACCTGGCATTCAAATGTGCATCACACAGTGATCAGATCTGACTTTATTGTTCTGCATGCTAATAATGGCTTGGGGACAGGGGGACTGACCAAGAGACAGGAAGCAGAGCTGGAGGTGGCCAAATTGAAGATGTCAAGAATTCCTTTGAGAGTAAAGAGGATGGAAATTATGTCTCAGTGACAAAGGAAGAGAGGCTGGAGTAACTGATTAGACAAATAAAGAAGACAGATAGTGAACACATTGGTAGAAGGATGCTGAGGATGGAGTCGTCAGGCAGGAGGGAAAGCGGAAGATCAATGAGGGAATAGCTAGCCGTGGTGAAAGAGGAGAAGCAGCGGTGGCAGAGCAAAATGCAGAAAAGGGTGAGATGGAAACGATTGGTTTGACGTAGCAGCCCCTGAAGGAAAAAAGTGGAAGAGGAGGAAGATAAAGGCATTTTCTTTTGCAAACACCAGATGCATTGTTCTTTTTAATTGGTGAAGGCAGCAACTGGAAATAGCTAGGCATATATAGTAACTCACAGAAGACAGTGCTTTAATCCATATCAGGACTGTTTGGTGTTCAGACCACGAAGAGAACAGAAAACTTGACTTGGATTTTAAAATCATTGCAAGAGTTTCCATCTTAATTTAGCAATAAGTGACTGGTGTTATTGATGATGGCAGAGTTCATCTTATATGAATATCTCTGAGAAAATTTGGGAACAACTGGATGACAGGTTGTTTTTCACTCTCCCCCACAACCCCCGAGATGAAGGGGCTTCTCCCCTATCAGGATTCCACCCAGCAGGCCCAAAAGTGAAATCTTTGTTAGAGTTGGGGCCTTGACTTCACACCATCTGGTTTCTATTCTCTCTGCCCTGTCCAATGAAATCTGACCTGCTTTAGGACACAACTGAATTATGGATCCATCAATAAATACCATATTTCCCCCTTTGAAGTTGCATACGTGATGCAAAGTGGTAGATGTCATGTGTTAAAGTTATTATCCAACTGCTTAGTGGTAATCAAGTGTGCTTGATGGTCCTGACGTTTTAAGACTCCTGTGACTTTATCTATTTTGACAGCAGCCAGAGTGACTACTTTTTTTTTTCATTTTCCTTTTGCTGAACTTTTGTAACCCATGCAAAGATGTCCTAAAGGCGTGAATGTGGTTCTCCACCCACCTGACTGTATGCAATAGTGTGTTGCTGCCAATTGAGAGCGGTCTTAAAAACAAGACAAACAGTCCTAGGTGTGAACTACTCTTTGTTGTGTTGAAGCAGATATCCACTACCCGGGGTCTGAGATAGTCTCCAGTGGGAACAGCTTCACAACAAGAATTATGAACATATGGGTGGCTGTTGTTGGGATATGCTAAAGAAAAAGGTAACATTGTTTCGCCATCTCAGTGTCGTCTTCATTTATCACCACTATTGCTGTGCATGCAACAGAAATACAACTTAAACCCTCCTCAGCTTCTTCAGTTGATCTCATTGTTCTGTATTGTTTTTTTCTTCCCTTTAACTTTGTAGTCTTCTTCTTGTATTCATTGGCAGTAATGCAAACAGTGTAAGGAGTTCACTATCGCCGCCAAGTGGTTTGGAGGGTTTGTTTGCTTAGTCACACTGCAAAAAGTCAAAATCTTACCAGGAATATTTGTCTTATTTCTAGTTAAAATGTCTTATTTTTAGTCAAAAAATCTTTATTTATAATTACACTTAAAACAAGAGTCATTACCAGAAAAACAACTTGTTATTTGACAATTTTCACCTGTTTCAAGTAAATTCACATGTTTCAAGTAAATTTTTGCTTGAAATAAATTAAAATCTGCCAGTGGGACAAGATTTATCTTCTCATTACAAGCAAAAAAAACTTGTTCCACTGGCAGATTTTTCTACTTATTTTAAGTGAAAATCTACTTGAAACAGGTGAAAATTGTTGTTTTTTCCAGTGATGGGTCTTGTTTTAAGTGTAATGAGATTTTTTTTGACTAAAAATGAGACTTTTTAACTAGAAATAATTCTTATTCTTGTTAAGATTTTGAGTTTTTGCAGTGCACTGCACAGCCAGGTCCGTCACTGTAACGGAGACACAAGAATGGACCAGAAGAATGTCAGCCATGTCAAAACTCCAGCCTCTTCGATTTTAGCCTGGACCCCCACTAATCTGCTCAAGGTATTTTTACACAATATTGACGTTTGTGAAAAGTTTCAGTCTGGTTTTCAATACCATCATAGCAGCAATCTGGTCTCTTAAGGTTGTTTTAAGTCGTCAATAACCTTCCTTTAACTGTCGACTCTGGTAAACTAGCTGTTTTGGTGTTCTTAGACCTGTCTGCAGTGTTTGATACAGTTGATCACAATATTTTGATATCAAGACTGGAAAAATTGGAATTAAAGGTACAACTAGGTCGTACTGTCCTGTCCAGAGATCCTTTCCGGTTCACATTGGTGATTGCTTTTCTTTTTCACTTCCCTTAACTTATGGGATTCCTAAAGGTTCTATGTTCAGCCTCATGTTGTTCTCTTTTTATATATGTTTCCTGTGGGGTCCATATTTAGAAAGCATAATATTACTTTTCACTGGTTTTTCTGACATTATCCAGGTTTATGTGCCCATTAGACCAGACAGTAACGCTTCATTGCAGCTTTTGTTAGATGGTCTCAAAGATCTTAAAACTTGGATGAAACTTCCTTTACTGAACCTTAATGAAAAGAAGACAGAGGTAATCTTGGTTGGTAAATCAGATATGATCTGGGTCTTGGCTGACGTTCTTGGCCCTTTGGGATCATTCAGGAATCTGGGTGTGATTTTTACAGCTCTCATAAGTTGGGCAAACAGATTAATGCTGGTGTAAAATCAAGCTTTTTCCACCTCTGGGTCATTGCTAGGGTGAAGCCCTAACTTCCTTCTACGACCCAGAAAAAGCAATTCATGCTTTTGTTACCTCACGTTTAGATCACTGTAACACCTAATATGTTGGTCAAAATCAATCTTCTCTGCGATGTCTGCAGTTGGTTCAGAACGCAGCAGCTCAACTTTTAACCAGCACCAAGAGATCACATAATTCCAGTCTTGGCATCCCTCCATCAGCTCCCCATCCAATTCAGAATTGATTTAAAAAATGTTATTGATGACTTTCAAAGTTTTAAATGGAATGGATGTGACAACTCCTGCAGATCCATACATCAGTTAGAGCACTGCAGTCAACCAAGCAGCTGCTTCTAAACGATCGGCGATCAAGATTAAAGCATTGAGGTGATGGAGCTTTTGCGGTTGCCGCCCCAGAGCTACGGATTGGCTTGCCTTTTCATATTTGCATTGCTCAGACTTTATTATATTCAAGTCAATGTTAAAAACACATTTCTTCTCTTGGGCTTTCAATTCCGAGCAGAGTATGACACACAGACAGATATTGGACTGGGCTGCTAATTTGATTTTATTGTTTTTCGGAAATGCTTTTTATTATATTTTCCTGCTTTTATATTGTGATTTTTGTTCGATTGTTATTTGATTGTAAAGCACTGTGGTCAACTTTGTAGTTTTTAAATGTGCTATATAAATACATTTGACCTTGACTGGTGGAAAACCTGCCGTCAGTGTGCTGTTGCCGTGGGAGAGACAGAAGTTATAGAGGGAAAGAACCTGCTTTGTGGTAAAGTGAAACTAAGTGTGAAAAATGTTGACGACTGTCCGATGCAGCCATTGTCTGTGCTTTTCATCAGGCCTGGCCTGCCATACTCATTCACTTTGGGAAAATTCTCTCGCATGACATAGGTCTGGGACTCGTCCCATTCACGGTCAATTCCCAACAGAACAGAACATACCGTACTAATTGCAAATGGGTGGAGGGCGGTCTTTATGTGATGACTCATCCAGAAGCATACGAGAGCCACTTTTTAAAACAACCAAGATGGCTGCTGAACTGCTAATATCAACACCTTTTTACAAGATAAACAGCAGCAGCCTTTCACTGGCATCCCCACCGTACTGGACATCATTTTGAATGCTTTTTTTTTGGGATACTGGTCTGGCTGTCACTCTGCTTATGTCACATGCTTAATTTGTCTGATCTGGTTGTATCCAGTGGAATCCAGAGGCAGTTTTGTCTGCACCTGTTGCTACGGCCCCCTGAGTCCAGAGCAGGGGTCGGCATCCTGCGGCTCTAGAGCCGCATGCGGCTCTTTAGCGCCGCCCTAGTGGCTCCCTGGAGCGTTTTCAAAAATGTTGCACCTTTTTTTTCTTTTTTTCCTTTTTTTCTTCTTTTTTTTCCTTTTTTTTCTTCCTTTTTCCTTTCCTTTTTAATCTCAACATTTCGACTTTTTTCTCGACATTTCGACTTTTTTCTCAAGATTGTACTTCAACATTAATCTCGACATTTCGACTTTTTTCTCGACATTTCAACTTTTTTCTCGAGATTGTACTTCAACATTAATTTCGACATTTCAACTTTTTTCTCGAGATTTTGACTTTTTTCACAAAATTTTTAATATTTCCTTGACATTTCAACTTTTTTCTCCACATTTCAACTTTTTTCTCAACATTTCGACATTTTTCTCAACATTTCGACTCTTTTCTCGACATTTCGATTTTTTTCTCAAGATTGTACTTCAACATTAATCTCGACATTTCGACTTTTTTCGCGAAATTTTGACTTTTTTCTCGAAATACTAACTTTTTTCTCGACATTTCGACTTTTTTCTTGAAGTGCATAATGAAAAAAAAAATCTTCCCCCAGTTATAACTAATATAGGAACATGCAGCATGTGTTGTCTTCATTCTAAGGCTTATACAAGACTTTTCATTTTTTGCGGCTCCAGACATATTTGTTTTTTGTGTTTTTGGTCCAATGTGGCTCTTTCAACATTTTGGGTTGCCGACCACTGGTCCAGAGGAACCAGACTAATTCTTTCTATTGAAGAGGAACAGAATCAGGATAACTGGCTAGACTACTTTTCACCCATGCATCTTTGTTCTTTACAGTTTTTTGGCATTTTGCCCTCCTTGACATGAAATTGGTCACTGTTGACCTCATCGCGGCTTGGTCTAACTTTCCAACGATCATCAATCAACCTACTGTATGTATCGTGTACTCTGCAAAACACAAGACACAGGTCTTGTGGCTTGTTTGAATACATAAAGTCTATCACTCAGAGGGAAGTGAGCTACCTTTCTCATCCCAGAAGGAGCTCCGACCTTGCGGGAAGAGGAGAAGGTGGGGGGAAGGGAGCTTCACTTTAAATGTTTCGTGACAATGGTGGATAATTTTACCAGCTGGTGAATAGTCTGCTCTTGAGTCATTTGGAGGGGCTTATAAAGCCTGTGTGTAATCTTCCTGCCTTGCACTCTTTAATTGTGGCTCTCACGGAACAAGTTGCTTTTGTTAAAACAAGCGATTGCCCGAGGTCCTTCTGATCCAACAAGCAACAAAGACAGGACATGAATATAAGCTGTGGATTCATGAGAGTTATTGCTGGGCAGCATTTTAGTATATTACAGAGAACAGGAAAGACAGCGAGAGGGAAACTGATGACAAGCAGCAACAGTCCAACGCTGCATTCGAATCCAAAAATGCACGCTGTATAATCACATTGGTGTGCACTGACAGTCTGTGTTCGCTTGGACAGAAACCGCTGATAGAACAATGAGCTGCTCTGTTTGACTTTTTCTGACTGAAGGCAGATTGAAAAGCCTGTTGTCGCTGTAAGAGGCACAATAAGAATGAATGGTTCAAATTCACATGTTCTGTCAGGGTCTATAGGATCCATTTATGGCGTTGTGTCTGTATGTGCATGCAAGAAATTATAAGTTATAAAGTCTATTTCTTACAGGAAGTAGAATACCAATGCTTCGTGATGTTGTTAGCTTGTGAACTGGATTCAAATTCCAGATTTGTAAATCTGGGAATAGTGTCAATTTTTAAAAAGTAGCATCTTCAAGCTTTTGTTTACAATTTTAAGTGTCTGCCTGATTCACAGCATGTTTCAGAAACATGCTTTAGGGAGGAAAGCAGTGACATCATTACAGCAAAATAGCTCTTTTAAATTAGTTGAACAAGAAGAATGTGCAAACAAAGGAAATAAAATCACAGCATTTATTTATCTTTAGGCCTACTTTTTAAAACAATGGATAAGAAAGGTTTAGATGAGCAGAATAACGGAGACACAGTCAGAAGAAGTGCAGTTGTGTGACTCATGGGTGTGCGTAGCATGGACATAACCTAACTACAGAGCCCATGTTATTGCTGGCATTTATGTTTGCGGTTGTTGTTTGTGTCACTCTCTAATTACACCAACAATACTTGGTGCCAGGGCAGGTTTTTTTCTGCAACGCTGTGGCTTGCAGTGCTGAGCCTCCTTTTGTTTACTCCCTCTATGTTGCACAGATTAAAAAGCAATGGAGCAAAAAGCAGATTTGACACAAGTAAAAGCCCATAAATGTTTAGCAACAGTAATTTTAACTGACATTGCAGCAATCTGTCTTTGTGCTCGACAATGATGAAGATGAAATACTAACAGGAAACCAGAGGAAGAGGAATAATTTCACCATTCACATTTGTTGTGGGCAGCGTCGAGTTGACATTTATGGTGACATATAAATCGGGCTGTAGCATCGCTTATGGCAAAAGGGTTGCCCGGGACACACATCCTTCAGTCCATGTTTGAATCTCAAACCCATTCTTTATTGGCACTTGTTAGGCACACACAAAGATATTAGGGTTGATGAATGTGGCTTAACTCCCCTCAAGAACTCGGCTCCCACAGGTGTAGACTGAGGAAGACGTGAGGCATCAGAAGACTTGTGAGAGACGAGTAGCTCCTTAAGCAGACCCATGACTGACATGACATAATTGGAATAAAACCATGAAGAGGGGAGATAGTGAGCATAAAACATTAGCTTGAGATCAGTAGCGGAGCCAGAGGGGGGTTAGGGGGCGGTCGCCCCGGGGCCCACAAGCTCATAGGGCCCAATGATAGGGCCCCGTTTTGTGTGATACGTTCATACTCGTAAATTGTAGGCTATAATAACGATAACATGTGCATTGTGCGGCCAGTGTAGGCTAATTCTTACTTTACAACTGTCCTGAACGCATCGGAGCTGTGAGCCAACGCTGATTGGCTGTAAAGCCTGAATTATGGTTCTGTGTTAAATAGACGCAGAACCTACGGCGAAGCCTACGGCGAAGCCTACGGCGTAGGGTACGGCGTAGGGTACGGCGTAGGGTACGGCGTAGGGTACGCCGTAGGCTCTGCGTGGGTGGAACCATAAATCAGGCTTAACAGTTACAGCCAATTTGCCGACTCGGCAAGTTTGCTGCCATGAAGGAGATGAGCGCTAAACTTTAAAAGAGGACTAAGCATGTACAAAGTTTTGAATGTTACCCTGTTTTCCATGTTACCTGGATTATTTTGTTATGGAAGAGTCAACTACCATTGTTGAGTCAGTGTAACCTTCATAAATCATTTCTTTATCAGAATGTTGTGGTAGCCTTGACCACCTGAATATTCTCTGTTATAGAGCTCAGAAATGATGTTATAGACCGCTGTGTCTATCTATCTAAATAGATTGTGTAATTTTAGACCAGTTATATTTTTCTTTGTATTTAAACTGTATCAAAGATGGAACTGAGTCAGTCCTTGACTATTTGAGTTTTCAGCGCCATGTGATTGACAGCTGTCAGGCCTGTGTGTGTGTGTGTGTGTGTGTGTGTGCGCGTGCGTGCGTGCGCATGTGTGTGTGTGCGTGTGCGTGTGCGTGTGCGTGTGCGCGTGGGTGGGTGTGTGTGTGTGTGTGTGTGTGTGTGTGTGTGTGTGTGTGTGTGTGTGTGTGTTTCTGAACAAGTTTGTGACTTTACTCTGCTTTCTGCAGCATAGGCCTATAGGCTTGGCTCAATAAAAGTGAGAATAAATGTTGTTTGATGGGTAGGATGAGGTGTTGTTGAACGTTAAAATGACTATCATAAGGGCCCATGGAGAATGCTCCGCCCCCTCTGTACTGAGACCCGCGCTCCGCCACTGCTTGAGATGCTTGCTTGAACTTGCTCCCAAGGGATCGCTTCACTTTTGGTTTCCCATGCTCTTGGCTGTTAGTATTTGAAGTCTGTATCAGTGTCAGTGAAGTAGAACCCCTCAATCAGTGCAAAGCATCTTTGGTTGGGAAATATTAATTATAATGAAGAATGGAGACGTCACAGGGATTATTTTTAGGATACTGAGAGGAAATTCAAAAATGTAGAAAATGTAAAATCTGTCTTAAAAATTTACATTAATATTTTATTTCATTATTTATCACTTTTGATTACATTTGAAGTAATCTTGTTTTGTTTTATATTTTTTAAAAGGCTTTTCTTAATCTCCACTCACAGACTTTTCAAAGCCCGATTATGCCGCTATTTCTTCTTTGTTGCTTTCAAGTCACGTAGAATGATAGTTTGTTGCAATGCCTGTAAAAAAGACTGATGCTCAACATTTATGGGCTCCAACTCGCATAAAATATACTTTATATGCTCTTTTGCTTTGTATATACAAGGAGCAAACACAAGGAAAATCAGTACTGCAAGATATGGCTGCATAGCCTACGTGTGTAGCTGCTACGCAAAAGCATAAATCAGACTTGAAACTTTTTTTTTCTTCATATCTGCTTCGTTCATAATAGTCTGAGAAGCAGCATGAGATGACATGAAGCTGGATTTTTGGTATCGGACCTGGGCCACTTTCATGATGTATGTCTACACCGCATACAGCGCTTATGTTTTGTAATGCATCCATCAGTCTGAAGCCGTGTCACAGTGGATCTGTCTTTTACGACAGTGTAATGTGACAGTCATCATTAGTGGGAGCTTGGATTGGAGCTCGGTTGCGTTGGGAACACAACAAGTATGAAATTTAATTCTCTAAAGCTGCTCACATCGTGATCCCACCACTCTGGGCTCCAACTCCACACACACACACACACACACACACACACACACACACACACACACACACACACACACACACACACACACACACACACACACTACACAGAAGTAGCAGCCGTGGTTCCATAAAAAGCCATCTGTGAAAGTCTCTTTTTACTAATCCTTCATTTTATAATGTTGACAGCGACACACACACAGAAAAATCAAAATCAGATCTAAGTAAAACCATCCAAACTGAGCATTGAGGCCGGAAGTCTGAATGGCAGCCCTTTATGTTATAGGTTTAATTTGGCTTAAATCAAAATCATCTTTATGGTCTATTTTTTTAACATGTGCTGGTACGGAAAATTAGGGGTTAGGGCCAATGAAGAAAAAAAATTGAATTCTAAGGAAAAAAGTCAGAATTCAGACTTTTTTTTTTCGAAATAAAAAAAATACTCACTAAACTTTTTTTCTTGTTTTAGGTTTCTGAAAACAGTCCAAATTTTGAGATTAAAGTCAGAATTCAGACTTTTTTCTCAGAAGCCTTTTTTTTCTTCTTCAGTGCCCTTAATACTCTTCCGTATGCTGGAAATAGAAAAGTAGAAAGATTTTAAAATATACACAAAAATATAAAGGACAAAAAGAAAAGTACAGATTTACAAATTTACAAAACTTTCCAAGATACTTTTTCCGAGATTTTTTTAGGTTTTATGAAAACTTTCTTAGAAAAACAAAACATAAATTAAAGCTGCAAGCAGCAATGAACAGGCCCTCACGCGTGCAATTTTCACAAATAAAAGTCAAGGACTCAAAACTAAGTCCGATGACACCACCCATAAGTCTTTATGTCAAACCATTCAAAAGTTATAGCATAAAATAGGAACTATCACATATCGACCAATCAGAAGAAGGGGCGGGGCTAATTTGAACCAATTATGGTGAATGACTCAAAACCGAGTCCGAGTATCAAATATGGACCAGCCAGATGAAGTGGGGGCGCGCTTTTTGGCGTCTAGCGTCGCCACGGTAACACTTTTGACTGAAAAAAGTAATGCGCATCGTTGCATGATCGAGACACATATTTTGATGTATAACACACCTGGGTGCACTTTACGTTTCGGGCCGTATTAACGGCCGAAGAAATGGCATAAATTGCGCCAAAATTACACGATTAATTCAAAATGGCTGACTTTCTGTTTGGTTTCGGCCATGGCGCCAAGAGACTTTTCTTTAAGTTGCAACATGCTAGGTGTGTACCGATTTTCGTGCAGAAGTTTTCTAGGGGGCGCTGTTGAGCCATTAGGCCACGCCCATTAATGCAAACCATTAAATATAAAATTTTTCGCCAGGCCTGTCTTGCATGCAAAATTGGGTTACTTACGTTTAGGGGGGCAAAAAGGCCCTCCTTTCATCGGAAGAAAAACGAGAAAAACAACGAGAACATCTCCTACAGATACAATAGGGCCTTCGCACTGTAAGTGCTCGGGCCCTAAAAAATGCCCTATCTGCAAATTTTACAACATAAGTGACTTATAAAGGCGAAATAACCTTTTGGAGTGATGGAGACCATAAAATGTGCCAGTGAAACTGAGCAACCTGGTAATGAAGATCTCCAGCAGAAGCCGGCCTCTCTGACGGCGCAGAGCGATGAGCGGTTACCCCTGCAGAGCAGCTGTCAGGTGTAATGAGTAACAGCACTCTGGCCATCCTGAATGGCTGAAAACGAACTCAGCTGTCAGGAAGCTTCAAATGAACAAAGAAAGAACCACTGTCATCCAACTTTGAAATTAATCCAACATCTGGAAACGAAGCAAAAAAAAAAAAAAGAAAATCTAGTGGAAAAGACAGAATGAGGACATTTTAAAACGGATTCAGTGCCGGTTTAAAAGCCGTCATAGCAGAGCATATAGAGACCAAAGTTGTCATAAAAATGTCTATATAAATCTCTAATGGACTTGTTTTTAAAAGAACAGGTGTGCTCCTACGCTACGAGACTCAATCGGCAGTAAAATCTTGAGAACCGAGACATTTACCACAACAAGATTTTTCAGAGCTGCCATCTGATAACATCATCCTTGTGTCATTTCAGTGGTGCGTAGGAGGAGGTGTGAAGATATTCCCAGCGATATTCATTAAGAAGCTGGTGCTGCGCTCAATCAAAGCTCATTTCTGCAGAAGGGTAGTGTTTAAAGCTTTCCACAGAGGTGCCTGTGGTTTGTTCTTCCTCTCCGTTTCCTCCTTTCTTCTGTTTCCATACCCCTGATCGTCTCGTCAGCAGAGTCCCCGCAGTCTGGCCCAAGTCTCTGCTCAACTGAACCCTGACTTTGCAGAAGCCCCAGGAATATTCAGCTAAATTGAATGTAATGAACACAGAGATATTTCCATGTAGTTTCATGTTATTTCAGTTATGTATAGTAAATGTCAGCATTAGAAAAACAGGGGTAAATCATGGAAGGCACGTTTTCGTCCGATGATTCATGGTCAGATTTTTGCCGCTGAGTGAGTGAATGAGCGCCTGCAGGCTCGTCCCCGTCCAGAGCAGGTCGTGACCCTGCGGTGCAGAGCTTCTGCTGGAGAATGATCTGTTTGTTGAGAGAAACTGCTGAGCCAGAGGAGATGGCCATGATCAGAAGAGGAGGCATCGAGACCTTTTGTGAGGCTCAGATCAATCAGCCTCAAGGCTCAGCTCCACTAAGACCAGCCCGTCTTTATCAACACCATTTAAAGGCCACAATTTCAATTTCAGTTTTCTGAATGTCTCGCCTATTAGTGGAGATTCATTTGTTTCAAATGTCAAATCCCAGCGTTTTGGTTTAATAAACAAGACCGTGGTTAAAGCCCACGCTGATTTCAGCGTGATGCCACTCCAAATAAATAAAAGAAGAAAATTAAAGGGGACCTATTATGAAAAACACATTTTTTTTCTTGCTTTAACATATATAAAGTGGTCTCTCCTCAGCCTGCCAACTCAGAGAAGGAGGAAAGCAACCAAATTCTGCGGTGTCTGTACAGCCGCCCGGATGAGCCATCCAGTGTGATGTGGATCTACGAGCCGTTCAGATTCTGCTCCTGTCATTACGTAACGACATGAGCGATGCGTGAAACCACGCCTACAACTAACTCCGCCGGCCGGAGCGTCCGCCATTTTTTCGTAGCCGTGTATCGTGTCATTCAGGCAGCCAATCAGCACAGTGCCTCATTATCATAGCCCCGCCCACTCAGAATCCTGCATAGATAATGAGGTTAGAGAATGGGATGATAAAGACATGGCTCAGAGGCTGAATTTCTAATTTATTTAGCAAAAACAATCAAAAGCTTGTTTTTAAGACATCCAAGGCCTGTTTAAAATAGGTATTAGATGCCATAATAGGCCCCTTTAAGCATAAAAGAAAGATATTTCTGGTATCAATTAAGGTCGTTAACTGATCTGTGATCAGCATGTCATGTATTTGTCTTTTTTTTAATCTAGATCACACTAGGAATATTATATAATTTAACTGCAATGGCAAAAATAGAGACATTGATCTCATGCTTTACTTACATATGCAAAAAAAATTAACTGCCATCTCATTGTGCGGACATGCACAACTTGGAGAAGATTTAGAAATGAACTGATTCCCTGAATCAACTCACAAATAATATATGCATTTTTACCTCTTGGCAAAGTTAAAACCTGTTGCTCATCAGAGCACAGGGGTTTGAGAGCAGACGCCTGAGAACAGGCTGCTAAGTAAAAGACTAACTGTTCCTTGTGTCTGTCTGAGTTTCCATATAGATTAAAGTTTGACACAGGATAAATAAAGTTTGCCTGTCCTCTCATTTGCGATGTTTTAAAGTTGCAGCGGGTTCAGCTGTCCTGCTCCTCATCCAGGATTGGCTGCACAACCCTGTCTTCTTCCTCCCACCTGGTACCTGCAATCTGATTGGCCCTCTCTTCATCTTGCCCAACCGGTCCTTGAAATCGGCCTCCTATTTAAACCCGGCGCCCGGGCCCTCAAGTACTGCTGGGTTTATGTGGAGTAGCCCTTTGATTGTCCTCTCTGGTGCGGTTTGAAACCTAGACTGCAGCATATCCAAACTCAGATAAACGATAGATGATGGATGGATGGAAACCATGTCTGCCCTCAGGGTTGCTAAATGACTGTGACTCCATGAAAAGTGACCAGATTTACTGGGCATTGTGCTTCATGGCCGCATGAAGACAGCCAAATGAAGTATTATCAAGATGGATCATGAAAAAGAGCAAACCGTTTTAGAGAGATGATTCACTTGTGTTTTGTTTAATCTCCTAGCAATGGTAATTGCTGGTCTGCCTTGGCTGCGTGTTTAATGGTTACAAGTGAAAACAACTTCAGTTTCTAATGAAAAAAAGATGTATTTTTTGCCAGACTATTTTGTACAACAGGTTGTTAAAGTACTGTTTGCTTCACTGCTTACCGTGTTCACATTGTTAAGTTTCTGTGTCTGTTTTTCTAGCCAGCTCATCTGACTGGGTGCTTTCATTGTGAAAATACGCATACCCAGAACACCATGGAAAAGCATTTTTTGGTAATACACCTACTCTGGACGGCTTTACTCTGGCCTCTAGCACCACTGTAAAGAAGCTGGGGGTCATATTCCATCAGCATATGTCCTTTAGATCCCACATCGAGCAATATTGCCAAAGTCAGACACATCCTTTTTCACAGAAAGATGCTGAAAAAATAGTACATGCATTTGTCACCTCAAGGTTAGATAACTGTAACTCCTTGTTATCAGACTGTACCAGGCTAAAGTCTCTCCAGCTGGTTCAGAATGCTGCCACTCGTGTGCTAACAAGAACTGGGAAAAGTGACCATATCACCCAAATATTCCTTATATGGAGCTAGAACAGTCTCATAATTCGCAAATGCACACCATTTCACAAATGCACAGGACAAAATTCAGAAATGCACAGACCGATCTGCAAATGCACACACCGTTTCACAAATGCACAGGACAAAATTCACAAATGCACACACCGATTCGCAAATGCACACACCGATTCGCAAATGCACAGGACAAGTTTCACAAATACACAGAACAATTAACACGTGTGTAGGACAAGATACACAAATGTATTTTCACTGTTTTCTTTACCGAGATCACAAGAAAATCAGAACAGTGATCTTCTCTCCATCCTGTTTATTTATCTTTTATCTCCTGTTGCTGTTTATTTATCTTTACTCCACCAACTCAAAATATTAATCACTTTTCTAAGCAAACGCAGTTCAAACAGCAGGTCTATCCACCCCTTTAATCTGATTGGTTTTCGTCCCCCACGTGGGGTGCGCTCTTATGATTGGCTGAAACAAAGGAAGACATCTGATTGGTTGCAGATCCTTCCGTGTTAAAAAAAACGTATTTGTGGATCGAGTCACGTCAGGGGAGTGTCAAAACTCACACGCAAATCCAGCGCAGCTCACAGACAAAAAAACTTTTGTAAATCAGGTTATATTTGTGTGTGCATCACAAATACATGTGTATATCTTGTCGTACGCACGTGTGAATTGTTCTGTGCATTTGTGAAACTTGTCCTGTGCATTTGTGAAACGGTGTGTGCATTTGCGAATCAGTGTGTGCATTTGTGAATTTTGTCCTGTGCATTTGTGAAATGGTGTGTGCATTTGAGAATTATGAGACTGTTCTAGCTCCATATCCTTACACTGGCTCCCTGTAAAAGCCAGAATATTCCTGAATGGTCCGGCTCCATCCTACCTCTCATAGTTCCCTGCTATCCTGCTATATCAATGCGCTCACAGAATGCAAGATTACTTGTGACTCGTACGGTCTCCAAAAGCAACATGGGAGGCAGAGCCTTCAAATTTCAGGCCCCTAACCTCTGGAATAATCTTCCAGTCTTGGTCCGAGAGGCAGACACACTCTCTGCCTTTAAGAGTCGGCTTAAAACCTTCCTCTATGAAAAATCCCATGAGTCAGCTAGCCTGGTGTTACTGTGTTTTTTGGATGTTTGTTGTTGTTCTGTTTCTCTGATGCTTATCTTTTATTTTATGATGTGTGATATCTGATCACTTTTATTACTGATGCTGATCTTTTTCGGATGATTGTGTTTTTATACATTATTTTATTATGTGTTATCTTATACTTTTATCTCTGTTTTTCGTGAGTTTGTTTGTGAAGCGTCATGAGATGACCTTTGTTATGATTTGACACTATACAAATAAATTGAATTGAATTGAATTGATGGGGACACGAGTGATTAACAAAGAAACATCCTAAAATTTGCTTAACAGGTTTGCAAAGTCACCAAGCCGCCAACAAAAACAAACTGGCGAGTGATAAGCGCTTGCCAACAGTCTCTTGATCATTAAAGACACTCACCAACACTTGGCCTGTGCCAGCGCTGTTGGCGGTTACACACCTGAGCTTCAGTTGATGAGGTTTACTCAGCGGATAGTTAAGAAGAAGAAGAGACAGCAACATGCAATAAATCATTGTAGAGATGACTCTTGTTTGGTTTATGGTTTTGTTCCCATGTCATGTCCCATGGCAAAGCATGGTTAGGAGATTAAACAGAGTCGACGGGTGACTGAGTTGCTGTTAGACCCAGCATCGCCTCTCAGTCATACAGTGTGAACAGCACAAAGGCTTCCAGACTCCAGATTACCAAACAGAAACTAAGCATGAACAGTGGGAAATCTGAAGCATTCCCAAGATGTTGGTGTGATCTGAAGCTTGGAATGAAATTTGTGTTCATGACAAATCTACGGTGGCCGAGACCCGCCATTGCTGAAAATAAAAGTAACGCTGCAAACAGAAACAAACGCCGCTGCAAATAAAATAAATGCTTAGCAAATAAAAGAAACACTGAAAATATAAAGAAACCCTGCTGCAAATAAAATAAACCCCGCTGCAAATAAAATAAAAAACAACGCAAATAAAAAAGCCACAACGGAAGTGAATTACCGGGGACTGTTTTTGCCGATGCACCGGTGTTTTTATGCGAGAGGACACCGGTGTTGTTGTTTTTATCATTAATAATAATGCCAAGAATAATCTAAAGCATGGGTAACAATAGTTATTTGTATGAATGGGAAGTTGAAGCTGTGTGTGATGGTCAGGGACTTTTCCTCTCACGTAAAAAACACCGGTGCATCAGCAAAAATAGTCCCCGGTAATTCACTTCCGTTGTGGCTTTTTTATTTGCGTCGTTTTTTTTAATTTGCAGTGGTGTTTCTTTTATTTGCAGCAGCGTTTTTTGTATTTGCAGCGTTTCTTTAATTTGCAGCGGCGTTTGTTTCTGTTTGCAGCGTTACTTTTATTTTCAGCAATGGCGGGTCTCGGCCACCGTACAAATCCACTTGCAGACACCTCTAACAACCCAACTGGAGACGGTTCTTTGCTTGCATCTCTACAAAATCTGACTTGCCGCCATACACATCTGCACGTGAAAGGGGAAAGCTACACAACTGATCAAATAAAGTCTTCATGCTAAATGGAGAGGGAAGCTGAGAGACTTCTTCTTACCTTTGTTTGTACTAGAGACTGTTTGCCACAGCTGAAAATATAGGATCAATGAGAAAAACTGGATGATTATTCAATTGTTGGACAAGGGTCAATATCTGAAGGTCTTGGACGAATGACAGTTGAACAATCAGGAGAATTGAGTTTACTTCCCTTGTCTACCACTTCAGTAATCATCCTTGTCCCTCCTTCAGGGCCTGGAATCAAGCAGCAGGCTGCAACTTGTGCAGCACGTGTGTCTCAAACCCCGATTGAGCAGAAAAACAAGGTCGTCTTTCCTCAGACATACATTTTTAAACTCTCCAGCCATCATTAATTCAGTGAGCTCAGAAAAAAAGGTGAAACGAGAGTTTGTTGTACAAAGTACAAAGAGAGTGATCACGCTGACAGCCAAACTTTTACCTCCACACAAGCGCTTCAGTTGAACAAAAACGTAGAAGAGAGAAGAAAGAAAAAACATTGTGCTCATTATTAGATGGATGTTTTTCCTTCCTTCCATTCATCTCATCCATCCTCGCCTGGCCTTCTCCCCGTCCAGTGTGGCAACGTTCCTCATTTCATGGGAAAATATCAAATTCTGAAGACAGATTTGTCTTCTTTAACACCACAGACACTTGTCTTTTGCTCATGTACAACCTTTACTGGCCCATTTCTCAGGAAACACAGACACGGAGAGGCAGGGAAGTCCAGACAAGTCTTTGTAAGAAACTCTATTCCTCATGCTTTCCAAACAATATCCCGGTTTCCATGGGGAGAAGAAAATTGGCTGAAGACAAATTTACATGAGAGAAATGTCTGAGTACAGGTTTACGTTTCACTTAGGTGGAGACCATAATGAGGTACTTACCATTTATCATCATCATGTCGGCACTTTTACACATTTACCATTATTAGTATTCATGTTCTTCATGCACATAAAGTTAAAACTGCAGTCATCACGGACATTAAGTGCCACTACAAAAATAAATGTGAGCATTAAAGCAGCACACACACACATGCGGAGAGAGACAGACATTTGTGGTCTAGAGAGTATAAAATACACTAGAACCAACGCCGGAAAATCAAATCTATAAATACCACAACATGACTTGACAAGTAGGACATGAGGGCAGGAGGCTGTTTTGCCAAAGGATATAGGAAACTAGGAAACATGCATTCCAAACTGGTATTAAGGTTTCATCTTTTTCACGCCCACTTTTTTTATTTTTTTCTTCAGTTTGACCCGTAAAACTTGCAAAAATACAAAATCATGTCTTTGGGTTGAGTAATCCGCATACTGCGGTGTCAGGGAGCTGCGGGGCTGTAGTCTGGATGTGCGGCTCCTCAAATTAAAATGAAGCATTTTGTGCGAGCTTGTGCACTCCCGTTGCTTCTCAGCACTCCCCCTTTTTCTTTTTTTTTTTTTTCGGTAATCTAATCAAAGTTCCCAACACACCAGGGCTTGAGGGGAAAGGAGGAGGAGGAGGGGGTCCCTTGTGTTAAACATCTTTCTGTAATTAGAATTTATTTAAAGCTTACAAGCGGTCCTTTCACTCTTGAATAAATCAGACAGAAATCCTCTGACTCTGACAAGGTTTCCCCTCCATTGTAATTATCCTCCGCTAAACAAGCACTGCAAGAGCGGCCCTCCTTTCACCCCCTCATAATACCTCAGAGGGTTAGACTTGTAATTAAATCATAAAGCAACTGCAAAATTCAAAGTTTGCGATGCTGGGGCTGTAAAAGTGTGAACAGAGGAAACGGGTGCATGTCAGTTTGCTCCACTGATGTCAAAGTCTTTTCAACGTATATCACGCTCTTCTGCAGAGGCGTTTTCCTGCCTTGCGGTGCAGGCGCAGGGCGGTATACTCGCATGCTGATGGGTGTCACTGAGTAATGCGACACACTTCTGCCGTTTTACAAGTTTCAACAGGTTATCAGTCACAGAATCATCCTGCAAACTTCAGCTTCTTTCCCTCTGAGGCTTTTTCCTCAGCGACCTTTCCGAGTTTCATCCAGCGGCAATATTGTCTCGAGCCGCGGCCTGCTCCGTTGTTGTCAAAATTGTAGTTGTTAGTCGTGAACCTGCACTGGCCCCCGGGAGGAGCGGGAGCAGCACCAGGAATCTGTAATTATAAAATCCCACCTCACATTCTGATCTGTTCACAGGAATTTTAAGCCCAAAGATGCGTGACAAATTCAATTATCCCTCTCACAGCTTTGGTTTTAGTGTAGAGTTCAACTCAAGTTTGGTGATTTGTTTGAGATTAATAGATAAAAGACTTAATTGTCTTTTATCTATTAATCTCTTTTATTCAACTCCCTCGCTTCTTTGTGTTTCTCTTCATAAAAGCGAAGTCACCTCTTGACGGTTTATCTGACACTAGGTCTCTTCTTGTCCTGTATGTTTTCACAATTCCTCCTCTGATTACTTTGCCCTTGTGACCGAGTGTTGAATTAAATGCCTAATTTAACATGGATCTTTTGTCGGCCAACCTTTTTTGTTGAAAAGTTCTTTCTCTAATGGTCCGGTGGGGGCCGCGGTGTTTTGTGGCGGCCAGGGGGCCACTTGGTCCGCTCCTATTATGCGGCGGTGACAGCGTGTCCTTGGGCAAGGCAGCGGAGCTGTCAGGTCCCTCTGTCACACTTCTCTGCAGGCAGGGCACGGCCAGCCCACGGCACAGTCAGGGGTCCTGCAGACCCGGGGCAGCGCTGCTCATCTGCAAGGATGCCTACCTTGGTTGTTTAGCAACCCACTCTGGCTGACAGTGTTTGTTCGTTTGTGTTTGGCTTTTGTGTGATGGACTAGTGCATCGGAGAGAGAGGGGGGGGGGTACAGAGAAACTAACCAAACAACACAAAATGCGCTTTTGTGGCCTCAGTGAGGAGGAGGAGTAATCAGGTGATCCCACTGTGTGTCCTAAGTCATGGGAAGAGCAAGCTCACACGGTGTCACAAAAAGCCTTTCAAACTTCTACTCAAGCAAAATTCACTTTATCTTATACAGGACCGTCTCAGAAAATTAGAATATTGTGATAAAGTCCTTTATTTTCTGAAATGCAAAAATGTCATACATTCTGGATTCATTACAAATCAACTGAAATATAGCAAGTCTTTTATTATTTTAATATTGCTGATCATGGCTTACAGCTTAAAGGAGCTTGAGGCAGGATTTATGAAAAAAATTCGTATACGTTTTAAGTTTTCTAGTAATAATGTCAGATGAAGGAAAATTCGGGCCCAGAATTGCAGCACATTTTGCAGCACACAGCCTGTTCAAGGCAACGGAGAGATACGCTAGAGGGCTCATTCTTTTTGGTTTGGAACGCTTCATCTGACATTATTACTAGAAAACTTAAAACGTATACAAATTTTTTTCATAAATCCTGCCTCAATCTTGCCTCATGCTCCTTTAAGAAAACTTAAATATCCTATCTCAAAAAATTAGAATATTCTGGGAATCTTAATCTTAAACTGTAAACCATAATCAGCAATATAAAAATAATAAAAGGCTTGCAATATTTCAGTTGATTTGTAATGAATCCAGAATGTATGACATTTTTGTTTTTTTGATTGCATTACAGAAAATAAAGGACTTTATCACAATATTCTAATTTTGTGAGACAGTCCTGTATTATTATTCTGCATTTTCATTTTATCAGAGATGTTCAGTGTTGTAACTGCATCAGCCGCAGTAGACCAGTCCTTTTCAAAAGTCCCTAAATAATAAAACGAGAAGAAAAGTCCATCAGATTCACCAGTTTTGCGCATGAATGAGTCTCTGTTTTGTTTATGGGATGTATAACTGGACACAGCACCATTAATGCCAAATATCCTGTAATATATGCAGAAGAGTTTCTGCCAAGTCCTGCGGTTTCCGTACGGTCACAAGACCCTCTGTCAGCTGGGTTCATTAGCCGCTTTCGGGAGAAAATACATCTCTAAAAGAACTCATAGACACGTCATGTTGTATTCTTATTTGAAGCAGTTATCTGTTACTAATGTATTTGATCAGTTGTGCTAATCAAGACTAAGCTGGACATGAGCATACGCACCAATGTTTCAGTCAGAGCCTTAAAATTTCATTACGTTTTTTTGTAATTTTCTCTGTTTTAAGATGCTAAAATTAAATAGATATATGCAATAACCACCTTTTTGGCTTCACAGCAGCATCAACCTTTCTTCGTATATTTACAAGATCAGTGATTTTTGTGGGATTTTAGTTAAATACGTAAATAACTAGTTTCACCAAACAGCTGGCAGCCACCACTCATTTCTTTTGTAGATTGAAACAGGCCCTCTAGAAGTTAAGCCTTATACTGCTAAATCTAGTCACCTTGTTTTATTTTAAGAAAGAAATGCATCTGTCAGTGGGTTAAGAAACATTTACTTGGTTAGAATTCCTAAAACTAGCAAAACAGTCTTGCCACTAGAAGCAAGACTAATTTCCTTGAAAGAAGGCATTTTTAGGTTTGTATAAATGAGTTTTAGCAGTGTGTTTAGGAGGCTTTAAACAGGGACAATCAAACTCTGTTATAAAAGACTGTTCCGAAGCAGATGGGATCAAGATGTGCCATTTAAGCTCTTTGAAGAACAGATAATGTTGACGACTGTAGCTGCAGCGAGCGTTGACATCAGGGCTTTCACCCAGGGCTTTTCTGCCAAAGGAGAGATTTTTCTCTTCTTTTTTTTTTCAAGTAGTGGGACATGTTGAT
The DNA here is from genome assembly GCF_033807715.1 of Cololabis saira. Lineage (NCBI taxonomy): Eukaryota > Metazoa > Chordata > Actinopteri > Beloniformes > Belonidae > Cololabis > Cololabis saira. The sequence continues at coordinate 39,157,130 of NC_084595.1, read as the reverse complement.
ACTAAACCTGGAAAATCTCTACGCATCCATGGAGAGAATAATCTCAGCGGTGGAACTACAGCTACAGAGTTTTTTCCTGGAGGTGCTTTTCCTCGCCAGAATCAGCCATGACTGCAAAAGAAATAAAAGATCCTTCCTGGACTGACCCCCACCACTTCCCGAGCTGTGATTAAAACTGCTTGGTGCTCATGGTATTACCATTTTTTTCTGAAAACCGAGTAACAACAGGTGCTCAACAGAATCGGCAGCTTTACACGTGCAGACAACTCATCACGTGAAGATGGATGGAGGTAAAAACAACTGGGATATTGGGTTGTATTTAAGTCCAGCCAATGATTTTCAGCTGGTTTAAGTCCTCGCGAACTGTCCTGAATAATTTGGACCTAAAAGGGCAGCAATATTGGGCCATCTTTATTAATGTAGTAATTTACCTGCACCAATTTTAACAACATTAAACTATTGTTTTTAAAGCCTGACATTGGTCTGCATGTTGATTCTTGCAACCATGGCAACAGAGCCTTTTAAACTTAGGAATGCGGAAATGAAACCTGAGCCTTGTCCATAATTCTCACCAAGAGCTTCTCTGAACGCCTAGACCTAATCAAACCCTAATCATAATCAGCATTTATCAAAACAGAGGGGAATCAAAGAGTTTCAAGGTTTCAGAAAAGTGATTTTGATCTGCTGAGATAAATATGTCAACCTTCAGTGTGAGTCTGGAGACTGTATAGACTTGTATTTTGTTATCTAGTTCTTACGACTAAACATTTAAATGACTTTTTTTTCAACTGTCATCATTTTATTCCATAAAAAAAACTTTATTCTTACTGATCTGCCTGCAATAAAAAAGGAGCAAATTGGAAACAAACTGATTAAAGGTACAGAGTTTTGTACTTTTATTACTCTTAATGTTGTAAACCGGGGGGACTAACTTAATAAGAGGTTAATCTAGAGTTTCCAGGGTTTATATTCCACCTATTTCAGGTTTCAAACTGTGTAAGCTACAGTACAGTAGCCAAAAAGCCTGGCAACATCTGACTGAACGAGCTTCCTCTTTCTTTCATCTCCCCTCTAATCTTCTGTTTGCAGAGCTCTCCATCTTGTCAGCAGAGTTTGTTTAGGTTTTATGCCCATCAGTGCAGCTGTATTCCTCTTTTTCAAGGTATCGTCAACATCTGAAAAGATAATCGGTGATAGATTTGTAGGCAGAACATTTCCTCAGATGGAATCCCGGGCTTTGTCTGGAAAATGATTAAGGGCAGAGGTGTGCTCCATCCGAGACGGCTGCAGGGAAACGTCTCCATGCTTGCAAACGTCTGCAGATTCACTTTTCAACACAAGATTACCCAGAGGTGTTTCGGGATCAGGAGCGGTGAATACAGCCGAAGAGGATTTTTAATCCCCTTATTTAGCGGTTCTCATGCACATAATCTTTATGAGTGTGACAAACTTTTGAAAACAGCCTTATTAGCTCTTCTTAGGAGTTTAATGAGAAGACATCACTCTTACACTCCCAGTGAAGTGAATTTTAAGGTGCTTTTTTTGGCTTGTTGGCTGGCCTGCCCTGTAAAAGAGAGAAAGAGAGAGAGAGAGAGTTGTTTTCCTTCGACCTCAGTAGTTGGTGACTCACGCTGGAACATGTTGACTACTGACAGAGTTTGACAGTTTAATATTTACGCTGTCAATTGCAGAGGCTAACCTCGGTAATTAGAGGAGCTGATTTCGGACAGATGTGGATGGAGGGACAAAGGGGCCTTTTGTTTGGCGCTTGCAAATGCAGTCATCTTCCCGGTGACAACTTAAAAAAAGATGCGTGCAGTCATTGGTTTGCCCTGCGCTAACTGCGTTTAGTTGAGTCCCATTTCTTCATGGCATGATGTCACCCTTGGGTGGGATGTCCCTTCAAACAGTGTTAGGGTGAAGCGTCCTGTTGACTGCAAACATCAATTTAGAGATGACCTAAGAGTGAATTATTTAAACATAGCTAATTGAAATACACACAGATGTTGTCACAGGCCTGATTCTGTCAACAGCGGTGTTGCCTGAGTGCAAACAACAAAACAATGAATTACCGTAGATGCGTCACTAAGTGGGCTGGTATGCAGTACGGACACTTTTCAATTCCCCCCATTAGCGAGCTGGCACTTCTTTGCAGCGTAGGGTGCGTACCGGGACTTTTCCCAGGTCTAACCAGAACCCTCCGACCTCTCCACAGTTTACAGCAGGCTTTTTGATGATTTATATTGTGTATTGTGGCAGAGTGGAGGAGCTGCAGCCACTCAGGCTGACGGGACACAGGTGTGGCCCGTCAACCTCTCCACCCTGCCAGCCTTGATAAGGCGGGGCTGGACAGCAGCAAGGGGATCGGATGGAGAAGCTGCTGCTGGAGCTGTGGAGGAGCTGGAAGCACGTGTCTTGGCTTGGGTGATTGCAAATAAAAGGGTTCTGCACTAAACTCCGTGTCCTCTCTATCCTGTCGGTCGGGCCCGTGGCACTCGCCGTGCTACATGTATGTATGTATATATATATATATCCATCTATCCATTTTCTATTTATCCTTTATCCTTTGCAGGGTCATGGGGGTCTGATGGAGCCTATCCCAGCTCATTACAGGCGAGAGGCAAGTTCACCCTGGACAGGTCACCAGTCCATCACAGTGCCACATACAGTATAGAGACAGACAACCATGCATACTCACATCTACGGTCAATTTAGAATCACCAATTAACCTACCATGTGTGTGTATGTGTGTGTGTATATATATATATATATATATATATATATATATATATATATATATATATATATATCCTCAAAAGAAACATTTTGTTGTGAGGCAAAACGCTTGCCGTCCACATCATGGCGTGCACACCTTCAGGGTGTGTAGGTGTTTCAGATGAGAAGAGAAGTGGAGGGAAAACAATCAGGGCTGGGATGTTGGCCACGGACTATTCGATATTCAGCACGTGTATTTAACCAGGAAGTCCCTCGAGATTTAAAATCTCTTTTTCGAGGGAATGCAGAGACTCTGTGTACGGCTGGTTTAATATATTGAGTATTTGAATGAAGTGGAGTTTTCACAGGCCAGGCTCTAATATTGAAAATAAATCTATTTTACAGAAGGAAACAGTAATATTTTTACACTTCTTCATGTTTTTGAGGTGCTTTTATTTTATTTATTTTATTTTATATGATATTTTTCATTCCATGTTAACACCATGAAGGTTAATAAACGCAGCTCCTGTGAATTTGGCTCATGTGGATTTAATTTAGAACTGGCTTTGGTCTCTGTAATTTCTGTACACAATAGATACAGACAGACAGACAGACAGACAGACAGAGACACACACACACACACACACACACACACACACACTGTATACCTGTCACTCGTGTTTTTGTCCCGTATTTGTATGATAGACAGGGGCACCGGCACTTATTTTTTTTCCACGACCTCATCTGTTCACGTTGGAGAACCCAGCACTGATGTCATTGTATTCCCCTATTACGCTTGCCTAAATATACTCAACTTTCCAAGTAAATATCCCTGTGGAAAATGTGTATTTCACTGACATAATTTAAATTATTTTTTGTGTCTATCCAGTCTTTGGTATCTGCATGAGAGGAATGTGTGTACAATAGTACATATACCAAACTACACACTCAAACTAGGTGGATTGATGGGTAGGAACAAACTGTAGCGTGAAATGTGTTACAGTATTTTGAAGAAGTGGTTTAATCACAGCACTTGCAGAAATTCATCCACTACCTAGAATGCATCATTTTGTATTGAATTATCCTCAGCTATCCAATCAAAACAACATAAAAACATCTGAGTGGAATTCATTATCCCCAATCCCTGGAAGCAATAAAGATGAAATTGGATCCAGCTAGCAGCATGCAATCTTGTTGGAAGCACCTTTACTTTATGGTGTTTTGGTGCTGAAACTGTTGGAACAGTTTCAACCTGAAGGTCAGCAAGCTGTTAAGTTATATGACCAAAACATGCCTTTGTATTGATTAATCCGTTGACTGAGATTCCACAAGAAAGCGACCAAGTGTTATGTGCTTCTGTGTCAAATTTGGAAAGTAAGACAGAGGGAGGGATTTTTAAAGGTACGTTAAGTAATTCTAAGTGATTTCCAAGCCGGAATACTTTTTGTCACATTCAGTGAGTATCTCCTCAACATCTGCTGCTTGCCCATCATCTCCAGAGTGCACTGTGACAGATCCTGGTCTACATATACAGCTAGGGTTGCCACCTTTCAGAAATAGAAATAAAGGACGCCCCAATTTCAGCAGCGCAGGAGCAAAAAAAAAGCCCCAAAACTTCTAAACTGCATAAAAATATTTTATATGAAAAAACGTGTTCTTTAATAGCATTGAACTTGCATGACTGTACAGACAGCCAACCATATAGCAGCTGAAATAGCCGCCTATGCTATGCATGTCCACATCTGCCAAGGTGTAGAATATTGCTTCAGGTGAAGAATATGGTGTAAAAGTTAACTTATTTCAATAATTCAACTAGAATATGGTGTAAAAGTTAATCTATTTCAATAATTCAACTAGAATTTGGTGTAAAAGTTAATCTATTTCAATAATTCAACTTAAAAGGTGAAACTAATATATTACCTAGTCTTATTACATGCAAAGTATGATATTTTGATCCTTTATTTGTTATAATTTTGATGATGGAATTGTTTATTGATTTCATAAAATATTCTCTAATTTATTTTTTATTTGGAGTTTTCAAACTGTGAGCCATAATCAGAGAGCAGCGTCTTGCTGGTGCAGGAAACTGCTGCACGGAGATGAGTGACGGACACTGGCTGATTTATGGTTCTGCGTTGCACCAACGCAGAGTTTACAAGGTAGGATACGTGGGGACGCAAACGTACGGTGCGCGTCGCACGCGTACTCATCGCCGTAGCCATGCCGTCAATTTAACGCGGAACCATAAATCAGGCTTAACGCTGGCACATTGTCAGTTTTCTTTTCGTCTTTTCAACTGAGCACGCAAACACAAACTGAGGGTGCAATGCTTGCTTATGCACCCTCGTAGAACCGGGCCTGGCATAATATATGTCCGTATTGGTTCAATACGGAACTTTTAATACCCAATTCCCAACTCCTACCTGGAGGTGAAGCCCGAGTCCTCCCGGCAGCGCTGTCTGGCACACATAGAAAGATCTGGGCACAGACGCAGCAGGTCCTGTTGTCCCGCCACAAAGAGTTTGCTGGCCTTAATGTTTCCTGTGTTTTATTTTGTTCATTATTGTTAAATTTAGTGTTTATGTGTGTGTGACAGACGTGTGTATGGGGTGTTAATGAAAATACGGGACAAATCGCGTCCCGTATTAGTTCAATACGGGACGCAACATTTCTTTCTCAAATAAAGGACAATTCCGTATTTTACGAGACGGGTGGCAACCCTATATACAGCCCCGGATCGCTACACTGGAATCAAGACTAGGGGGTGTATAGTAGGAGTGGGACGATACGGGTAACTCATGATTCAATACTGTGGCGATATGTGGCCCACGATAACGATAATATCACGATACACGATATCTACGATATTCGATATATTGTAAGAAATTTCATCAACGATATATATCGCAATATATGTGACTGAAAAAAAAAAATACCCATAAAAAGGAAAACGTTTGTAGTTATGCATTTATTCAATGTACAAAGAAAGTGCATTTGTATAGAGCAGAGGTCACCAATCCTGGTCATCGAGGGCCGGTGTCCTGTATGTTTTACATGTTTTGCTGCTTCATTGCACCGTGATAAAAGTGACTGTGTCGTTAAGAGAATTGTGAGGACCTCAATAACAAGCTGATGATGATGATTAATTAGAATCAGGTGTGTTAAAGCAGATACAACTCTAAAACATGCAGGACCCCGGCCCTCGAGGACCAGGATTGGTGACCCCTGGTGTAGTACCTCACTGCCTTCTAGGCTTGTAAATGTAAACACTGAACAGCTGGAAAATGGAAGTGCATGAACAATAGTGCTGTGACAACCGCCTAAATCCATTATGTGTGTTGTAATAAAATATCGATATTTGCCGTCAGTTTATCGATTATTTATTGCAACAGAGAGCGCAAAATATATTGCAATATCAATTTTTCCCCCACCTATAGTATTTACCATGCAAACCGTTTTAAATGAAGCTCCAGCCAATCGCTGACTGGGGAAGGGTTTGTGCTTCTGCGAATGGACTAGGGCGGAGGTTTGGGAGAGTTCACCATTGGCCTGTGGTGCAGATGTGATGCCATCCAGAAATCGCCTACCCTTCCTTTAATTTTACCAACATTAACCGACGGTCAACGATAAACCACAGACAGAAAATGTTAAGAACAGATATGTGCAGCATTTGTGAATGTTTCCCGTTTTGAGACAATTGAACTGTGTATCAGCGTGTGTTAAACACAAATATGCAGATACTTTCTGGTAGGTAGCCTGCTGTTACCGCTTTTCCCTCTCGGCTGCGGTCATTGGTCAGACTGACAGCCATGGCTTGGTCTCTGCTCTGTGTGAACAGTCTGACCACTGACTGTGCACGCACCACAAACTGCTACTTATTCTCAGAAAGCCACCATCAAACATAAATACTAAAGATTTCAGCCATTGGAACATGGAAAGGTTTTATATTTATGCAAGGGCACAAGTAGACCACAATTTGTTTTTCAACCTGGTGGTTCGGTTTGATTTTTTTTCTTTTCTTGTTTAAATTTTGAAGCATTTTCTGACAGAGGCAGGTTCTGCGACTCGTCAACGGCATTAACCAATGACATAAACATCACGGCAGATTCACCGCAGGTAGCTGCCGTAAACACTCACACGAGACACAACTGGACCAACACTCATTTCCTGGAGCACTTTAGTTTGAGGACAGCTGACCTCCAGCCAACTTCACGAGTCATAAAGGACGCCCGCCAAACTATTACGACATGACAAGATGGCATCATACTGCAAACTGTTGCCTCTGTTGGACCACAGTTTCTGATGAGCGCAACTTTCTGAGCTTAAACAGGGCGAGTTAATCATTTTTGGCCTGGAACAGAAGCGTGATGCACAGATGGTGAGAGCTGCCAGGTGTCTGCAGACTGGTTAAAATCCATCAGCCTTGGCCATTTTCTGTGCATGTGTTGTTCGGTTTGAGAGCCCCGTGTGAACTATTACACCTGTTAACATGTGCTTCTGCAGAGAAAGAGTGAGCTGTGCGTATTAATGACAGAAATAAAGAGTCGTTATGGAGCTGTCCAAAGGTGCAGTTTCCTCTGCATGCAAATTCAAATCCAACAGAGAAAAACAATTTGTATCAAACAATCCGACTTCCTGCTACTAAAGGTGACCTGCTTCGTACTGAGTGAGCAGTTCAACAACCGTCCAAAAAGACCAAACATTGCCTTTAGATTATTTTCTGTTTCAACAACACAGTCAGGAATCCTACAACTTCATCTGCCTGCCACTTAAAACACAACATGAAACCACATATTGCTTAAAGTGACTTGGTATGACTTGATTTCTCCGTAACCTTGACCAGGACCACACTCTCCTCCTTCACCGGTTGTTTTCTGAAGTGTTTTCAGCACACGTCAACAGAGGTGTCAAAAGTATTCACATTCATTACTCAGGTAGAAGTATAGATACTAGAGTTTAAAAATACTCCTGTAGAAGTTGAAGTATCAACTCAAGTTTTTTACTCAAGTAAAAGTATAAAAGTACTGGTTTCAAAACTACTTAAAGTATAAAAGTAAAAGTAATGTAAGGGGGAAAAAAGCCATTAAGGACAAAAGCCATTGAAAATGAATGTATCTTAGTATAATGCAAATATATTAAAGAACCATATATGTGTACTATTGAGCATTAACATGTGTTTCAGAGAGCAGGAGATATGATGACTAGTTGCCTATGAGTATTGTAATGGTGCAAAAAGTCAAACTTCAGAGGCATGTTATCATTTATCCTAACCTTTATTGGAATGTACATCCAAGTTTAGTTGCAGGAATCTGAGGGAACGGATGTAAGAACAAAACTGGACAAGAACATCTGAAACAACCACAACCAAATTCACTCTAACCGGATGGAGCAATTTAACTGGATAGTTTTATTTAAAGGCCGAAATGAAATAGAGTAACGAGGCTGTTTTTAAAATGTAAGGAGTAAAAAGTACAGATAATTGCGTGAAAATGTAAGGAGTAAAAGTAAAAAGTCGTTGTGAAAAATAATTACTCCAGTGAAGTATAGATAACCAAAATTTCTACTTAAGTAACGAAGTATTTGTACTTCGTTACTTGACACCTCTGCACGTCAGTCCGCTGCATTAATCAAAAAAGTACTACAAAACATGGAAATGTCTCAGTTGCTAGGGATACAGTAAATGCTTTGATAAATAGTGCAGAGTTCATTTGCCAGGACCAAGAAACCAGCTAATATATTTGTCATGAGGCATGTGCATATCCTTCCAAACGGTCATGGGATCAGTTTTATTCACAGCTCTTGGAGCCTACAGTGCAGAATTAGGTGCTCTATGTCAGAACCGTGAAATCTTACAAGAGCATTATTAATTTTGTTATATTCTGGGCAGATTTATGATATACGTCAGACTAAAGGGACAGAACAAAGATTAAGATATCCAAAAAAATCAAGGAGTTTGGGGTTTGGCTTCAGTCTGCACACCTAAATCCAGCAGCTTTTAGTCCCTTCACCCACGGTTTTGATGTGCTACAGTCAAGAGTCTCCTTGATATTGAACAATATGCTCTGCTTTCTTCAGTTAGGCCCCCCCCCCCCATGTTTTCCTTGTGTTTTATCTCCCGTTTTCACAAAGAGGCCATGCAACCAGCCTCCTTCACACCTCTTAGCTGCTCTTCTGAATGATCTCAAGTACTTTTCCATTCATGCAAGCAAATGTAAAAAAATCTGGGTAATGGAGAGTGTGCAGCCCCTTCTCCTCACTGTGAAGAGTGAAGAAAAAAAAACACAAAAAAAAACGCCATTGGGCGATGGAGTGAGGTTTTTATATGAAAGAAGAAAAAGCACAGGCTCCTGTTCAGTGATTGGCCTTGAAATGTTTATAGGTTTTTCCAAAAGGGCGATTGAGAGTGAAACGTTCGACAATAGGGCCCAAAAACTCCAGCAGCTTGGAACCTTTATGAAAGTGCCAAATATGAATCACTGCAGTGCGGATGCCAGACGGGCCTTTCCTGTGTTGCTTAGAGAGCCCCTTGGACGTGCTGGAACAGCCTGGGCGGCCGAAGGGGGGGTTAAGTGTTTCGGATGGCTGTACAGTACCGCACGGTGGATATGACTTGATGCTACTATTCCTTCTTCACAACATGGGTGGTCTCCGTTTGATTTTACTGCCACCTATTAGCACCACGAGCTGGTGATTTATGCAGCTGTCAGCTTCAACTTCATCAGCTCCGTCAACCATCGGTGAATTGTGGGGTATGCTGGCAAAGCCTGTGCTGTTGCACCTCCTACTTTGGGGCTAAAGTAAACCACCCCTGAGAAGGAGAGGAAGAACAAAATAGCTGTTAAAAAGAAAAATAGAATTAAGATAAATAACAACCATGCAGACCGCTGAGGCCTCCTCTGCAGAGAACTTCCAGCCTAAACATCTGGCTGGCTGCGTATAAGGAAGGGGCTGTTTTGTTTAAAGCAAAGTGAGAAAGGAGGAATTCACATCCGAAACAGCCTGTTACTATGGAACTGATGCACAGAATCGCCAGCGTTTTTTAATTTTTTTTAAATCTGCATAAGTATTTCTGTAATGTGGGCTCATTGGGCTCGGTGGCTTAAGTGTGGAGGATACGGCTAAGAGGAAAATCTGTTGGAAATTAAGTGAGTTAAGTGAGTGGTGAGTTATTTAGCATCAGGTTGTACAGTACAAAGTAATGGAAAGTGTGGGTAATAGCTCTTTTTAGCTGCCTGATGAGGAAAAAGGTGTTATTCCCTGCAGGCAGAGCAGAGTAATGGGTTTTTGCTTGGTTGTAATGAAGATGCTAGAGTGAAACTGGAATGCTGCTCTGGACTGTGCAAAAATTCGATTTACTGATTTACTTAATTTTAAGCTTATACAGTAATATCGCGAATGTTGATGCAGACTGTGCATCGCTCTATGCTTCAAATGTAAAAGCCCACAGATGTCACTTCAGGTCTGTATGGGTTAAATTCTCCTCTTTATATTGCACTGGTTCAATTTTGAATTTACTTGGCCAACTAGCTCAGGCAACACATACATTAAATACTTCTCCTTCCTGTATTTTGAAATAGTGCCATTTTATTTGCTTTTCATCCAAAATATTCAAATATTTGTTTGTGTAGCAGCTGTCAAGTCTGATTATTACAAATCATTATGCAAATAAAACAATGTTTAACTGTAGCATGGACTTATAACTGAATAGCTTTACAAGCAAATGTAATTTCATTCAACAGGTACAGTTAAGATTGGGTTTAATATGTTTGGGATATATTACAATAAGCATCAAATTTTATTTAGACGACCAAAACGATTCATTTTTTTCAGATTTCCCTTTGATCAGTAACAACTGCAAAAGTCATCACATACTTTACATCGGATTGTGACACATTTTTGAACTAGTGCGAAACCCTCTACCTTTGCCTGGTACTGGTCCTAAAATGGAGCCTTGTGGTATGCCCATTTTGCAGTTGTGAAGATGGTGTTATCATATTATTAACTTTGCACATTATTTCCAGCATTTCAAGTAGGATTATAGCCATGTACAGTAGCGGTGGCTGGTTGACCCATTCCTCCATGTCTTTCACGTTGCAGGTTAACACATTTGCATTTTTGTTTTGAAACATCCAAATAATTCTCATTCAAATGTCATCAACAAAATGTGTTCACACAATGTGCGGAGAACTTTTCAAAGTACTGTGGATGAAAGCATCCAGGAAAGTGATTTTTGTAGTTTGAATATGGAACTACTGACTAAATACAGAATTAATTCTGGTTACTTGAAAATACTGGTGACGAGCAAATGTTGGGACTGAAGCCAAAAAGTGGTAAAAACCAGTGGGTGACGTCACAGTGACAAAGACCAGCTCTCACCAGACCACCAACAGGAGTAACACCTTTCTTACTCATATTTTCTTAAAAAAGTGCAAATTATTTAGTGTGAAATTCTTTGCAATTACATGTTTTAAGATTGTTTCAAACGGAGCTGCAGTTTAGGATTATTTTGGTATTTAATTGCATTACTTTCTGTAAAATGTCCCCATACTTGAGAATGCTGTCTTTTTTTATTTCCCTGCCCCTAAGTATCTGTAACCTCATGGTCACCTTTTTCAGTGGCATAGTTGCAGTTTTCATGCAGACGGTGAAACTTACAGCATTGTTATTCCAACTATATTTACCGTTGAAGTGAAAAGACCTGAGATTGTCGGTAGCATTGATGTGGTTAAATGCTAAATGCTAAAATCAGACACATTTTCATAACCAACTTTATCAATTAAGCTGACTTGTCATTCCAACTTTACTAGCTATCAGGTAAAGTGACCTACAAGTAAAATAATCATTGAAAATACATCAAACAACAGGAGAAAGCAAGTATTCAACCTTCACTTTTATCAAAATTAAACTCACAGTTTTCTATGAAAGAAAGAAACCTCTGCTAACTAAATTGATCCTTCAAACAGTTAACGTGATACTAAGAAATAATGGGAAATGTTTATATTTCATGTTCTCACATGGCTAATCAGCAAAAATCTCACAACAACTGTCCATCATTTTGAGGCTTTATGTCACACATCAACAGCGTTGGTCAACCATGTCTGAAACTAACAGTGGACGTCATGGGAGAGGCAACTAAGTCAAATCTGAAGTGTTGCAGGCGTGTAGGGCTTGTTCCTGTGACATGTGCTCCTTTTTTATCCTCCATAACAGCTAAATCTACATGCCTATTGGGTGACCCGTTGAGCTAAAAAAAGGAGGTTCCTGTGCATATATAACCATATTACTAATTAACCCCACGTTAGTTCTGCCCCTCAGTTTGCCGTCTCCTGCAGCTGCTTCAACTTCCAGACCTACATCACGCCATCCACGGTGGATTGTAGCAGTTGCTACATGCAGGGTGGGACTGGTGGCGAAGGGCCTCTCCTTGGTGTAAAGTGGTTTCCTTCATTTATGCGAGGCTCGAAGCAGAGGTCATATTTTTGAGATGAGAATAAAAGGCCCGTGAAGGTCACACGCTAACTTTCCAGCAGCCAGAAAGTGTGATCAAACGGTTCCCAATTAGAAGCATATAATTTGGTAACATTATGATATTAAAGCTGGCAGCGTTGGTTTTCCCTAGCAAAACTAACTTCATGAGCGGCTGACCATAATTTGGGGTTTCATTTCATTTATGCAGAGGGGTGATGGTGCAGGGGGAGGTTATGCATGTGTGTGTGCGTGTGTGTGCATGTGTATGTGTCTGTGCGGTAGGGTGACAGGCATTTTTCCAGAGACACAGAAGTATTCTGGAGAATCAAATGGTTGGTAAGCGGTCAAATATGCATTAGCTTGGCCCAGAAGCAGCACGGCTCCAGGATGAAAGGGCGGGAAGTAGGTACTGTAGGAACATGAGTATTTCACACGGAAGGCTTTCAAGGTTTAGACTGTCACTGTTAAGACAAAGAAATACACAGAGGGAAAAGACTTTTACCACCGTCATATACGCTAAGAACACGACTGCAGCTGCTGACAGTTGTCCTGGTGACTAAGGAAAACAAACCGGAAAATAAAGACAACAAAGTTGTACTCATAGCCTGTACAAGAAGAACTGAACAAACTACCGAGTCGCGCTGCCAACTGGGCGACATGGTTGTTTGACGGATCTGCAGCGGAGGAGCTGTGGACCTGCCAGTAAATATTTGCAATGAGACTTTCCATTTCAAATGTCATTTCAGAGGCAAGTCCAGAAATAACTGCTGTGTTTAGCTGGCAAGTGATTAGCACCAGCTACCTGCGGTTTAGCTCCGTTTTCAGACTCTTCCAGGTTCAAGCCACAGACACACACGGTGGTCTGTTAAAGTTAACAAAATGTATTTTCTCTTAAATATGAACGGCTATGCTATGTTAAGTCTTTATTCACCGCTCTAAAGCTAAATCAGAAGTTGATGGAGAGCTAAGCGGCATACGTGGAGACAGCTAGCCATTTGCCAATTAAGACCACAATTATACATATATTTGTTGCTATAGCCTATGATTTTTAGACTTGTAGTTCACGAGACCGGTCTTGGTCTCAAGACCACTCTTTGGTTGTCTTGGTCTTGTCTCGGTCTCGTCAGTCTTTGGTCTCGGTCTCGCCATCTCTCAGACTCGGATATTTGAGATGCCGTTGCACCAAGGTGACAGAATCTGGTGATCACCAGTTCTTCCTCTTGTTAATGTACAATTTTGTAAACTATTCGTATTTTGCATTTGATTTAATGTTTTGGTGCATCTGCATGTGTGTCTGTATTTCATTACAGTTTTGTTTGAATAAATATATGGCATCATTGGCCTTTGAATAATATTTGGATATCGTTGTGATTAATTAAGCATTAGGTCTATTTCAGTTATGCTGATATACAGTGTAATTTGGCTACTATAGCCTAATGGTAGATAATGCAAGTCCAAGTCGATAATCGTGTGTATCTTTAATATTTAAAATTCACGTTTCACAAATTAAGTCCACTTTAAATCAGTAACATTTACGATTCATTAGACTTTTCTGAGGTGGAGGGAGATGTTGGAGGCTGGTTATTTTGCTAGATTTTTGAACAAAGCTGTAAATGTGTTTATTTCTGCTTAAAAGGAAGACAAAGGTTATGTTTTTCCTCCATTTTAACATAACAAGTGTCAGGAGAGTGACTTGGTTTTGGAGCCTGCCCCCGGTGGTCAGTCAGAGAACTGCAGTTGCCAGCCTCAACCTGGAAGTAGGAATGTTGACACTTGGTGTTACTCCAGGAAAGTAAGAAAGCTGGAAAAAGATAAATTCCGCATGCATAACAATGAGGTTTAAAAAAATTTTAGCATGGGGGGGGGGGTGGGGGGTGGGGGGTTACACTAAATGTGCTGTCTTGCAGAAAAGTAGCTTATCTTTGACTTAATAGCTGTCCAAAGAAATATTGATATGAAGGGTTGCTGTAACTTTTGTTACAAATACTTAGCAAATTATAAAACATGCAAAAAAATTTGATCAAATCACTGGTGTGAAAGCCCCCAAAATATCTGGATGTATTGTCATAAAAAGACAACTCACTTTTGGAGCTTCTTGTGTCAGGATGGCCTGGATAAAGGGCTGCAGTGGGAAATGTGCGAAGCATTTCTTTGAAACACATGTGTTGCATGAGGAAGAAGTTTGCTCAGCTCAGTGAAGCATTGTGACCCTTCGTGGCCAGGTTGCCAGTCAGGCATGCATGAAAGATCCAGCAGAACAAGAGCGAGTGAGGATTCGGGAAGAGGCTGAGAGTTAAGAGCAGAGCTGAATCTCCAGAGATTTCTGGCTGTCTCGCTCCGTCTGTTGACACTCTCCTACTCCATTGACTTTTTTCATTAACCCCTTATCAAAATGTTTTTCTCTCCCACACTCCAGTGACTACAGCACTATTCCCAGGTTCTCCCCATGGAAGATCCTGGTCCAGTTGTTCCCCCTTGTGGTCATATTTGATAGGAGGGGTGTTTGCTGTAGTCCATATCCATCTGTATCAGACTCTTTTTTCCCCCTCTTTCTTTTATGGCTATTTAATTTATACCGACTTTTTACCGCAACCGCCACATTAAACATTCATAAATGTCATGCAATGCCTCAATAAAGAGTTTAAAGGTTAAGATGGTATTTCCATGGAACAATTAGGTTTTTGTCAGTTAAAGTTTTGTCTCTTTTTGGGGTGAAGGATTATGTCTGCGTGCAAATAATAATAGGCTCCTTTAAATTATAGTCAGTCTGCAAGAAATTTGTTTGGTGCTGAAAATTACAAATTGGCCAAAATCACTGACGGCCGTGCATATAATAATCATTTATACCTTTGTGTGCAGCCAAACTCTGCTGTTGTTGGCCTGCATGCAGAATTAGGAGCTTTCTACTTCTTCTGCACCATTATTAACTCCAACCTCACATTTAGTGCCTCTGTCAAATTAATTAGATTAATAGCAGAAGTTGCATGATTTAAGCAGGTCACGTTTCCAAACACAACAAGAAGTGGGTTACTGCTCGTCTTTGTAGCAGAAAAAAGGGCAAAATTCTCCATACAGTAATCCATAAATTATAGAGAGAAAAAAAGAAGTTGAGAGTTAAGGAAGAGTGGCCTAGTTAATGCAGGAGTTAGGAGTATTTTAGGTTATTTTACTCAGTTTCTTTTGTATTTTTTCCCCTTAAAGCAGGACAGTTTTTCCCAGCTGCTCAAACACGGCGCATCGTTGACCTGTTGCTCCAGGGTTGCCTGAGAAACCCCCGCTAGAGCACCAACTAGTGGCTGGAACGGTGAGTTGGGTGCACAGCTTTAGTGAGCTCTTCTTTAAATTATGTATTCAGGACTGTCTCAGAAAATTAGAATATTGTGATACAGTTCTTTATTTTCTGTAATGCAATTAAAAAAAAACTAAAATGTCATACATTCTGGATTCATTACAAATCAACTGAAATATTGCAAGCCTTTTATTATTTTAATATTGCTGATTATGTCTTGCAGTGTAAGATTAAGATTCCCAGAATATTCTAATTTTTTGAAATAGGATATTTGAGTTTTCTTAAACTGTAAGCCATGATCAGCAATATTAAAATAATAAAAGGCTTGCAATATTTCAGTTGATTTGTAATAAATCCAGAATGTATTACATTTTTGCATTAGAGAAAATGAAGGACTTTATCACAATATTCAAATTTTCTGAGACAGTCCTGTACATGGTTGGAAAGACCTTTCTGGATACTTTTGTACTTGTATTTCTTAAGTATTATTTAGATATGGACTGTCATTGACCACCAGGTCTACGATTTGCAGATGCATGGTTAAAATGACAACTAATTCTAGGATGACCCTCTCAGGAGAAAAAGATAATCTATAAACCATAATCCACTACGCTCCCCACGGATACCAGCCCGTTCCCAGGCCTGAATGCTCTAATTGCTGGTGACGTAGACGACATTCGGTCTCACGAGATCTCCGAGCAGGAACTGAGTGACCTGTGAGACTCACAGAACCAGCTACCTCCGTTTTCCTCCAAGCATTACGCTTCACTTCACTTCATCTCATCTCACACAAAGTATTACACTTTCATCGGGGTTGCATTGTTTAATTATCAAAACCGTATCCCACATACAATAGTCCCAAGTAAATGTTGGGCAGGAGTTGTTCAGACAGGTACCAGCCATTTCCCTCTATTTTGATCAGCTTGTGACACACAAACAGTTTGGACTCAGGTTCTACGGTTTGGTTTATTCTTTTACAGACATTTTCATTGTAAAACTGTTCGAAGACTTCATCATAGTACAGTCAAGCTGGGAAGGATAGAAAATTGTACTTCATTGCATTGAAATCTGCTACCTTGCCCTTTGATAAGAAAAAACAAAAAAGGTGATGGAAGACACCAGAAAAATATCATTTAGCAAAAAAAAGCCCTACTGGCCAGTTTTTGCAAGCTTTTATATCCCTGATCCAAAGCTGCACCACATGGCCTTTTAAGGTGATGGTGGGTACCGTTAGGAAGTCGTCTAAGCTCAGAATTCCTCCTCGGCGTTCCGACTCCTGGAGGACTTGAGCTGTTGGAGACGCGCGACGCACTCGTCCACGCTGCGCTCACCGTGGACTTTGTTGTCTCTGGTGCGCACGTTCACCGTGTTGCTCGTCTTCTCCTTCTCTCCCACCACTTTTCCGGATTAACAATTCAGAAGACAACAGCAAAGAATAAGAGAGGGGACAAAAAAGAGAAACAAATCAATACTGGGATGGGACAGCGAAGCAGAGATAAGGGGAACAATCGACAGGCGGGAGGTAAAGACGTGTCGCCACTGACCCAGGATGAAGTTGTACTGGGCCAACTGTGCGTTTCTGATCTTTTTGTTCAGAGTGCAGCCGGGGTCCAGATCCACGTCAGCCATGAAGCCGCCGCTGTGGAAATCTTGTCTTACCTGCAACATTAACCACAGAACATGTCCTTAATTATTTTCCATCTACTGCACCGTATCCATTTCAAATGCATCACATTTTGAACAATCTTAAATTTGTTGCAACAACCACCAACAATCTCAAACTAAACAACCAAACAGCTGCATTTTCCAGCAAGATTGTAAAACTTATTACAAAAGAGCTTTTATAAAAATGATGAAAAGCCTCCTTCACACCTGGTATGAACATGTGTGAAGTGATTCGCCCACAACTCCACAATCAACTCTCTAATGCCGTCTGATGACCCTTTGTGATTTGAGGTCTCTTCCTAATGTTTCTGCAAAATGTTAATTATGATCATTTTAAATGAGACAGAACTAATTTAAGCGGTTAAGACAGCTCTGAGTGCACCTCTGATGACCAGGATAAAGACTAAAGCGAGGCTTTAAATCTAGCTGCGTTTCAAATGATATACATCTTTCTGCATTTGCATGTTATAAAAAGGACCCTAAAAAAAAAAGAAACTCTTATGCAGGTGATGACAGTTGATTAGATGTTTCTGCAGCGTGACCCGGTATGGATTTACCATATAAATGGCTCAGAATATGGTCCAAATGATCAACTCTTAATGTATCAGAGTGTGTTCACATCTGCCAATGTGCCATTGCAGCTGTGAAGATGGGATTTTAAAACGGTAAAGGGTAAAAATGTCTCAAAACACTTTAAAGGATAGTGTTACGTGGCAGACCTGAGAGCAAATTGTCATTTGCTCCATCATTACAATGTCGCCACAGTCAGACTCAAGAAACTGAGTAACCAGCAGATCTGAGGGAATCACTATCCTGATCAAAGTTAAGTCAAGTCAACTTTATTTATAAAGCACTTTAAAAACACCAACATGGTCCAAAAGTGCTGGACAGGCAAATGGAAGACAAAACACCATAAAACACAAGGCACATAAATAAAACAATCATGATAAGTTAAGTGAATAAAAAGGATAGAATAGAAGATAAAATAATAAAATAATAAAATAAAGAATAAAAGGATAAAATAAACTCAACTGTCTTGCTAGGTGTTAAAAGCCAAGGAGAAAAGGAGGGTTTTGAGAAGAGATTTAAAAACAGACAGAGAGGAGGCCTGTTTGATTTGCTGAGGCAGGCTGTTCCAAAAAAGAAAAACATTGATCCACTAAGCACATTTTAGATGAATTAAGGAACTTGACTGTTGTTTTTCCCCCCTTTAAACACACTAATAAAAATCACTAATTTAAAGCCATCACAATGGAGTCGAGAGTAATTTAACAATTTCATGAAAACAAATCAGAAAAAAAAAAAAGAGTCAGCTTCAGAATCATGATAGCGTTAAATTAAAAGTCTTCCTAGCTCCTGTCTAGAGAATGTGTGCATGTACTGGTGTAGTTGGGTCAGTGCTTACTTTCTCAGCGTACTCCTCACAGGTCGGTCCCACGGGAACCACCATCACTTGACGAGGAGAAAGCCACAGAGGCCTAAAACAGAACAGAACACATCTGCGTTTAGGTGGTTTAGAGAACAACAGACCAACACACCGTACACTCAAAAAATGCTGGTGTTTCTTTACATTTCCAATAAATCTGGAAGTCATTACAACACTGCATTAACAACAAACATATGTCAGTAAAAATGGCTGCGCGTGACAAACTAACATTATGAAATGATTGTTTACAAACCATTTCCCTCCGTAGTTTTCAGTCAGAATAGCGATCATCCTCTCCACTGACCCCAGGATGGCTCTGTGGATGATCACCGGTCTCTTCTTGTCATCGCCATCATGGCTACAAAATCATTTTAGAAAAAAGGACAGAGTGAGAAGAAATAAGAAAAAAAGAAAAAAATAGAAGCACAATATCTTGGAAAAGAGGGCTTGTTAAAACTTACACCAGCTTGTGCACAGTTTTAAAACTCTTAAAGCCCATGAGGGAACTAGAAAAGTTTTCAGACTGGGGCAGGTTGATATTTCAAAATAATTTTTTATATCCTTTTTTATGACTTTCATGCAAAGGATGCTGAAATCACAACAACTGCAAAATACAACTCCTCTCAAACAGCACCGGCTGCAATAAATACACGCCTTAAGTCATAACGATAAAATAAGCTGCAGCTCTCGTGGAGCTGCTTTCGTGTGAGCTCAATTCAAAAAAGTAACAGCAGCTGTAATGACAACAGGATGTAGATATTACTCCAGTGGTGTGGGAATTAGTTAGTTGTGCAGTAACAGCAGTAAGCTGTAAGCACCTGATTATAGATGAATCACATGGTCACCAATAAAATCTACTAGTAATTAATAATCCTGGTGGGAACAGGGGATTACATTAAATTGGTGATATAAAAGTAGAACTCCCTGGTGATTAATTGCTAACTGGAAGAAAATTATTTTTTTAATCAATCAATAATGGCAGCTCAAATCAATGGCAATTATCCCTCAAATCCCACTCAGTTCATGTCAATTTCTTACACTACAAAAATTATTAGTTCCTACTGTTAACTATATTTTAATTAGGGCTTTTGTAAAGGAAAGAGGAGAAAAAAAAAGACAGAAAAACCAAACAAAAAGCTTATTTTAAGTCAAGCACCATCCATAAGGATGTCTTTTGGACACATGACCAGAACTGCTTCTAGGTCTTCAATATCACAAATTAATCCAGGATCCCATAACATGGAAACAGCAGAAAACCATTCACCTGACGAAGCTGAGATTAAAGCGGATGGGCAGCTGGAAGTCGAGCTGTATCGTGGCACACTGATGGTATCGACCAATGGCATCTTTGATCTGAATGTCAATCTGGACACAAAGAGACACATGATCAGTGGCCTCGTTGCTGCTGATTCCCAGTCAAACGTCCTCGGGGCTGCAGAGCGCGGCTCACCTTGGGTCCGTAGAAAGCTCCGTCGCCCGGGTTCAGAACCCATTTCTCTCCAAACTCGTTCAAGCTGTTCTCCAGTTGCTGTTTGAAGAAAAAAGAAAAACAGTTGTTGGTTTGTTACCACATGAATGGATGAGCGTCATGAGGTTAATGGTGAAGTTAACCACAGCCGTATAATCGGCCTCGACCTTTACAACATATGGAACCAATTTCAGAGCCAAGAAATGTTAATGCCTCAATAATATTTTATGGTTGTTTGTAATAATTAATGAGGTGAGTGAAGCAGGAAGCCATCGCTAGTGCAGCCGCCATGCCATCACCTGTGTGTGCAAACCCCCAACACAAACATGTTGGTTATGCTGGAATTATCCAATATCTGCTGCGACCATTTGATTGATAGACGATAGAAATTAATGTCAAAAAATGTTAGTAATGTTTTATGGAAAAAGTTAAATGAAACTGAGACGCAGGGAACAAGACTAGGCCTGTGTTGAAAAAAATGGATTTCCCAATTCTAAATCGATTCTCATATTAATTCCTAAACATCGATTCATATCTCTAAAGATCTTTTTTTTTTCTTTTATTTATTTATGTATTTTTTTTCATCATTACATTACAACTTTTGGTTATTTTTTTGTTTATCCCCAAAAAAATAATGTTTTGTTGGACACGAGAATAACTGGTGCCATTTTTTTACCTTTAAATATGTTTAAAGGTATGAAAACATTAAAGTGTTAGGTTATAATTGCATAAATTGTCTATATTTCATTACTTTATATACTGTTTTGGGGTTACATTTGCAAAAAATGCTCAAAACCTAATGCTCAAAAATTAAAAACCAAAATAGACCAAAAATGGAACAAATAAAAACGGAATGTGGGAAAAAATAAAACCGATTTCATCCGTCTGTGTTTGCTGCCCTGGATCTGTTTGGTAATTCTGACCCACATGATGTTTCTGTTTGCAGTTCTATCAGCATTCTGGGAGCTGATTGGTCCTTACAGCATCATTAGCTGCAATACTTGCTGTTTAATCTCAATATAATACTAGTAGTAATATTTTGCATAACTATTGTCATATAATTCATGCAACAGCTCAAAAAACAGTTTTAATAACACTAACCCAAATCAATATCGGAATCGAATCGAATCTTGATAATCGATTCTGAATCTTAAGAATCGGAATCGAATCAATTCTTGACATTTGAATTGATCCCCAGCCCTAAACAAGACTGAACCAACAAAAACTAGAAACCAGGACTAGAATAAAAATGAACTTCTTCAAGGCTCACGAAACCCCATAAAGCGACAAACAACATCTTTAGGCACTTTTGTCACCTGTTTCAAGAATGAAAGCTGCTTTAGTTTCAACCAAAGCTGATTAATCACCTATAATTGAATGTGAGAAAGTTGTTTTTGTAAGCAGAAAACATGCAGCAGAGCATTAAAATTGCAGAGTATTTTGACAGAAGCCAACAGCACATTAAGATGACAATCCCAGCATCAGAGAAAGGGAAAACGGGAAGAAAAAAAAAAAGAGAAAATAATTCACTGGAGTGGAGACAGGAAGAGACAAAAAAATCCATCAACTTATTATGTCAGACGCGAGTTTGCAAAAGAGGAAAACAAAACAAGCCTCTTTGTAGCCGAAAACAAGTGACAATTTTCACAGCAAAATTGTCACACTGGTGAAATAACTGATATTTATCTTGTGAAATAACTCCAAAGTCTGATTCAGTGGAAAATAAGCACCATAGGAAAAAAGAATTAAAACTAACAAAAACAAACTCCCGCCCTAATACAAAATTCAAGTCATGCCCTGTGTCTGAAAACAAACACCCTGTCATCCATGTGGAGCCGCCAGTTAGGACTTGCCAGAATAACAACTTGTATGTCTTTGATACACGAGTGCTGTTGACATTCTCACTAAAACGCACGCAACACCTTTATCAACTGTCATGTTATAGTGATTCTACTAAATCATCTTTCAGCCTTCAAGCTGTCCCGGGATGGATTCGTCAGCGAATCCTCAAAGCAGCAGTCAATCAACCGTCATCACCGTTTAGTTCAACTCATTGTCTTGTTATCGTTTGTTCATGTTTAATTTAAAAATAAGCGGTGGAAATGAGAGCAGTGGGAAAAAAAAAAGAAAAGAGATGGTTTTCAGACAACACATGCAGATAGCAAGTGTGGCACAAATATGAGTGGGAGGAAATCTCTGGAGAAGGAAAAGCTTTTATTCTTCAGACCTGATGGCAGGTTGACAGGAAGAAAAAAAATAAAACTCATTAAAACATAAATTTTCTCTGGATCTATAAATCTCACACTTCAATTTGCTGTATGTGGAGTGCTGCTCGAGTTGCCATCGAGATTATATCGCCTCAGCATCTTAATTCCCCGAGGAAGACCCTCTGTGTGCGGTGTTCATATTTTCTGATATAAAGGAGGACAACACAGAACCCTCCAATTACCTTTTCTGCTTGTTCCCAGATCTCCGGCTCTCCCAGAAACTTCTCTGGTCTGGTGGAAAGGTTGAGTTTAAAAGTGAAGCCGAACACGTCGTACACGGTCCGCAGGAAGTCCAGGCAGCCTTTGATCTCCTCCTCAATCTAAGATCGATAACAGAAGCATTATCATAATATGTTTGCGTGTGCACTTCCATCACATCCATCCATCCTTTCAAACAGCAGCTGGCATGTGTAAGATAGATGGCAATGATTAGGGGCAAATAGATCGTTTTCCAATTCTGTGAAGATGTATCACTCAGGTGTCACAGATAACAAGCTTAATGGCGACTATTAGAAAGTATTATCTCGTCTGAAACATATTTTCAGTTTGATTTTGTTAATCGCCAGAGACGGACTATAAGCAGCTGCTGCGATGAATGAAAGAATGAAGAAGAAAAAAATGAACACATTTTTGTATATCAAAGAATCCATCAATCCAATCCAGTGCCATCACTAATGAGGGAAGAGAAAAATCAACCAGTGAGGAAAAAAAACCTCCAAATTACTGTTTGAACTCGCTGATAAAAATCAGTTCAGCTTTCCAGTCTCTTTTTTGTATGCACTGATAATGTTAGAACTGTTCTCGGCTCAAAAAACAGCCCCCTGTGGCGTTTTAACCTGCTAATCATAACAGCATTCAAGATTACTAATATATCCTAGAAAGACAGGGATGTACTGAGAACCTTCAAACCTCAACTTCTTGCTAATTGTTTTTTCTCATTTCTGGTTGCTTTTTCTAAAATCTCCACTTGCTGGAGCCATGCACCCAGCTAGGAGGTCACATCTCCGAGCCCCCCCAATTATCACGGGGATCTCTCTTTGCACATCCTTCCCATTTCCACCTTCAACTCTTGGTATTTCTCCAGTTTCTTGTGGTCCTCGTTCTTGCCATCGCCACATCAATCACTACTGCTCTCTTCTGGAGTTTGTCGACCACCACCATGTCCAGTTGGTTAGCCATCACTAGTGTATCCATCCTTGCTCTTCCATCCTACTTCCACTCGTATCTCCCATGTTGACTCGGCATAGATGTTCCTGTAAACTAATTCAGCTACTTGTCTTTGGCATTGCATGTATGCTTCGTCTACAAGTATCTTCCACCCTGCCATTATGTGCTGCATTGTCTCCAGGGGGATCTTTGGACAGTCTCAAGCTGGGGTCTTTTCTGCCAGATTCCAGCTCATCAGGTACTGGGAGTTGGTGGCTTTTCTCAGGCAGTTGCTTCTTCGCTGCACCTTTCAGGAGTTTGTATCGCTGGCTTAGCTCTCTCCAAGCAGCCTGGACAGTGGTGTCGAACCTTTTCAGCCATGGAGGTCTCTGCTAATTGCCTGTGGTGTTAACCGTGTAGCCAAACCACTGCTGCTGCTGTTAAAGGGGACCTATTATGGCATCTAATACCTATTTTAAACAGGCCTTGGATGTCTTAAAAACAACCTCTTGATAGTTTTTGCTAAATAAATTAGAAATTCAGCCTCTGAGCCATGTCTTTATCTTCCCATTCTCTAACTTCATTATCTATGCAGGATTCTGAGTGGGCGGGGCTATGATAATGAGGCTCTGTGCTGATTGGCTGCCTGAATGACGCGATACACCGCTACGAAAAAATGGCGGAAGCTCCGGCCGGCGGAGTTAGTTGTGGGCGTGGTTTCACGCATCGGAGGCCAACCTACAGTATGTAAATCGCTCCCGTCATTACGTAACAAAAGGGAGCAGAATCTTATTGGCTCGTAGATCCACATGACACTGGACGGCTCATCTGGGCGGCTGTACAGACTCTGCAGAATTTGGTTGCTTTCCTCCTTCTCTGAGTTGGCAGGCTGAGGGGAGACCACTTTATATATGTTAAAGCAAGAAAAAAACCTGTTTTTCATAATAGGTCCCCTTTAATAGCACCGTATTCACATCTGCCAGAGTAGTTTCAGAAGATACTTCTCCAAGCCTCGGTACGGGATCACTGAGGCTCAAAATCAGTCATGATCTTGCTCCTCAGGTCAGATGCCCTTGTGTTCAAGTAGTCAGGGCATGTTGCTGGGGTTGGCACCCGTTCTTCAAGGGTGGGGGTGATAATGATACATCCGTCTGACCTGTTGTCCTGGCTTCCCCTTGTATTATTTTCGTTGTACTCCACCAATCTCTAGTTTTACTTTCAAGTTTTACTTCCACACTGAAACATGAGCCACCAGGTGTTTCTTGGTTAGCCTAAATGTGGGGTTTTGAAGTATTTAAAAGATACCAGATCCTCTACATAAACCCTCTCTCACTGGGGTTGCTTACATAGCAGCATTCCAAAGATCCAATATTATCCCCGAGTCCATGTGTGTCTTGTTGGGGAACAATGCCCCTGTGCCACCCAGTCAGTCAATATATTGGTTTTCCTTATCATAATACATCTGCTTTATCCACAGTGTATGAACCAACAGTTCAGCAAGGGAGATGCAAGCATGCATTTCAAGATGAACTGATTAGATTTCTTGTAATTTTCCACCATGAACAGAAACTGCCTTGAGCAATGTCACTCAAGGCAATTTATCAGGCGTAAAGATTTTTATATGACACGAATCCAGTATTTAATTCCGAGTTGTAAGCAGACTTTGATATTTGAGGTCCTTCAGGCAACAGTTTTTAAATGAAAAGTGTGTGTCATGTGAATGTTATTCACCTGGTCCATGGAGCAGAATATATGTGCATCATCTTGCTGGAAGCGGCGGACTCGAGTGAGCCCGGTCAGAGCTCCTGACAGCTCGTTCCTGTGCAGCACGCCGAAGTCGGCCATGCGGATGGGCAGCTCTCTCCAGGAGCGGGGCCGGTGATCAAACATCAGACTGGTGCCAAGCAGATAAATAAGCAAAATGTGTAAATAAAACTGTCAACATCAAGCCGGAGTTACCAGAATGTCCTGAAAAACTGCTTGACTGATTCAGCGATACTGTGAAAAGCTGAGATAATCACTACAACAGAAGCTCAATTTTGATTCTGCTGTGATATCCAGGAGAGAATAAACAGGTTTTAAACAGTACAAGGACATGAAGGAACTACAGATTGGAACCGCGTACTGCAATGCAGCATTCAGATGTAAACTGAACTGGGTCATTATATGAGTGAAAACAATGCGAGAGCGTCAGACTACTGCAAGCTGAGCTCAATTGGTTGACAAACTACTGGAGCATTAAATTATGCAGCTGGATCTCAACAACTGATAACAGGACTGAGTGTAAAATCTAATAAAGCTACATGGAATATGGTGTGTAACTCCCCCCCCACCCCACACACTTAAACATTCAGAATCATGGCAGTGCTGGAGTAATTTAATGCATGAAAAACAAACAAACAAGCATAAAAACCTTTTAATGCTGGAGTAATTAGGCCATATAAAGTTTGACATTCCTTTTTTTTTTTTGAAGAAGGCTTGCGCCGAAACGCGTGGGTCTCTGCTCCCATGTTATAAAACTTATTAGCCATGTTTCAATAAAGGCTTTTTAATATTTTTTCCACAAGAAGAGTGCCTTGGACTCCCTTTTTTGACAAGATATTGTTTTTTTTCCCCCAACACCAAAGAGCACCTTCAAGATTTTTTCTGAACAATTCCCTGAGCACTTCGGATTTTCTCTTCACTTGATTCCTTTTTTTTTTCTTTTCTTTCCCTTCCCTTCTCCAACCCCCCCATATAAATGCTGAACCCTCACCAGTGCCCAGGGCAGTTCATGGGTTTGAGAGCGAAGATCTCCTTCTCGACTTCGAAGGAGAACATGTTGTCACTGTAATGCTGCCAGTGTCCGGAGGTCAGCCACAGTTTGCTGTTGTAGATGTTGGGAGTCACGACCTCCTGGAAGCCCCTCTTCCTGTACTCACTCTGCAACAGACAGGGCAAAGTGGTTACCTTTTAACACATAAAAAACTAAAACAGCAGCACAATTACAACTGAACAGGTTCCACTGGGGAATTGTTGACAGCAGCAGACGTAAACCCTGCAAAGTAGAGATTTTAAAAGCAAATATCATCCAAGAATGTTTTTCGTTGCTGCACCCTTACATCTGCGTCTGTTTAGAAAGCATTTAAAAGAAATCAGGAGTGATATTTTGCAGTGCTTTAACCCATCAAAACCTCAAGGGGATGTACAGTCATATGTTGCTCTACACTGAGAATCAAGTTGTTAATGCATGTTGGATTATCCTGTTTCGTTAAACAAATGAATGAAAGAGTAAATTTTCTTTAAATATTACCAGTATTTGAGCGTGTGGGTTTTGTAGCCTGCACAGACCATTTAAAGAAAAAACAACCTTCATTTGTCACAACATTAATATGAAATTGCTTCCAATGACTTTTCCATTATGGCTGCACATATTGAATATCGACATCTGAAAACCAATTTGACCATCTGTATCGTGGTGGAAGACAGCTTCTCCTTAATGCGGTCAAATGTCTGGCTTCCATGTTTCAATTTACTCCAGATGTGCCCAGTTTACCAAACATAAGCTATTTAAAGATTCTCGGATTGTTGTACAAAAGGTTAACATCACAATAAGCAATCTTTTTCCATTGCCAGGTCAGAAGTGTGCACGATTCAGACAAGTCAGTACATATTTACATCTCAACCGACCTGGGAGGCAAAGGAATGATGGTAAAATCATTTAACTGTGCAAATATAAGAATATTTTTCATTTGTTTCATCTTTGAAACTTCAACATATCATGAGAGCCATCCTAATGAAACATAATCAAAACCTTTGCTTCTATCAGTTCCAAGTTTTTCAGATCAAAGCATTAGTGGGTTTTTTGGTTAATTTTCAAATCCATTTCAGACTAAACACCACTTATCTAAACTCAAGCTTTTCTTATGCCAACTGCAGTAGAAAGTGAAGGAGGATGTGTGTAAGTGCATAATGTACTAGTGAGAGAAAGAGGATCTACCACAGAGCTTTTCTCATTAAAACAACAGAGTATTGGGACAATTGCTTCGCTCAGGCTTTTCACCCAGGAGGAAAAAAGGTGAATTTAGAAGTCTTTATACCAGAATCCTGTCCGAGTGAGCAGCAGCACAAAGACTATTACTTTAATAGCCTATTACTCAATCATCAAAACCAAAAAGATCTTTCAAATCCCCCTGTGTCACTACACATTTCGCACAGCCACACATTTCTGCTGAGCATAAGACGAGTAACCATCCGTAAATCTCACGTTCAAAACAGGCCAAAGGCCGAATCCATAACTGAGCTGGCTCATGCAGGTTTTGTGTAATATTGCAAAGAAAGTAGCATCATGTAATGAACCCATGTATGATTGCTGGGGCCACAACATGAACACAAGCTCAATAAATAAAACATGCTGCTTAACAACATGATGCATAAACTCTGTATGGAAATTACAGTGATGGATCTGCAGCACATAAGCCGGCAGCTTTCTGAGGCAGGAGTCAGCTAATCGATCTGCAGTAGGGAATCAAATGCAGCAAATGAAGGAGGAGCTGCTATTTTTTAGGTTAATGGGTTATATTTAATTGTTAAAAAAAAAAAAATCTCCAGTGAATCCCAATTACACAAATGCAGTTTTTGTGTTAGTAGCGCCGCTCATCACATTTTCATCCATCCTGGTTGTTGCTTTTTATTTTAAAAAAAAATTAATTAATGCACATTAAGGAATATGGAATTTCCTAATGTGTAGCCTTTATCTCCTCAAGAGTAAAAATATGGCCATTGCTCGCTGATATGGAGCAGTAACAATGTACCCAGTTGAAACCAATGTCTAGAAACATCTATTTTGCCCTTTTATACGACCGAGGCCGAGGTTTTTCTTTGGACCCTTCCCCTGAAAGTGTTGTTGCTGGTTTGAGAACCCCCTCTTTCCTTTTTTCTTTGTGAATCACTGCACAGCCTTGTTTATGCTCCAAACCAGGAAAAGGAAGCAGCTCAACCGTTACATCAAGAAGCAGAGCAAAAATATTAATAATTTTTCATGTGATACGCATAACTAATAAATGTTGTGGTAGTGAATACACAATTTACAGAAATACCAAAGAACACTTTAATTGTAAACAAAGACATAAAGAGTATAGATTTGATTTATCGGCTGTCTGCATGGGAAGAAAATAGGGGATTGTTTTACATGTCTGCAAATTGTGTAATTCCAAAGCATTTATTAGTAATGTTATTAATAATACAGCCGTGTTGGGTTGAAAGAGGATGCAAGACGTGTTCCCAAGATTTTAATTCGGAAGTAACTTCTAGTGGAAAAAGTTAGTCTGAAGCTCTGGATTATGTTTTAATTGGATGACTAAATGTACAAATATTTTGGTTTTATTATCCTGAGGTCTTCCTGCAAAACTGAACTTTCTCCCTTTCAGCCTCCACCTTTTTCTTGCATCTTAAAGCTCAAAGCCTGGAGACAGATCAAAGTAATTATTCACTGAAGGCCCCACGACTAACTCACTCTGATGAACTCAATCAGCGTGTTGTAGATGAAAGCTCCCTTCGGCAGGAAGAAGCAGCTCCCCGGACTCAGTTCATGAAAGAAGAACAGGTCCTGCTCCTGAAACAAATATAAAAAAAATGTTTTAGTGTGATGGCAAATTAAAATGGGTAACTCCATGGTCAAACAGGTTTAATTACAGCGTGTGCATGTTTTCATTTATGTGCTCAACTTGTTTTTCAACAAATGTAATTAGACTTGAGTAAAAGGCTACAATAGCACACGCCCTGAACCATAAATCCCCTATTACAGCACATTACAAATGGCTCTGCAAGGAATGAACACTGTAAATAACAATAAGGCCATGTAAATGTTGTTTTACCAGTAATTGTTAGAATTAGAAAAGTTTAGAAATATACCCAATAATGCATCAAACACAAGGCCATCTCTACATGTATCTCATATTTATTTTACGTGCAACTCAGTGAATACCAGCCTGCCATAAATACCCTTACTTTATCATGCTAAAGTCTGCAGGAGGCCATTTTAAACTCCTCTGCTTAGTGAAAATGCAGTTACATTTCAGTCCATACCCGTCCCAGTTTGCGATGATCCCTGTTCTTGGCCTCCTCTTGAAACTTCTCCCATTCTTTGAGCATCTTGGGGTCGGGAAAGGAGATTCCGTAGATCCTCTGGAGGGTTTCCATGTCTGCTTTCCCCTCCCAGTAAGTAGAAGAGTTCTATCAAATCACAGAGGAAGAATATTACCTTTCACTGTTGTGGAGGATCCATCAAATCCCCCGAGAATAAAAAGACACGGCAACAGCGCCTCATTTCTCGTGAATTTCACAGCTGCTAATAATAAGAATTACCTTGTGAACCTTGAGTGCCTTGATCTTTCCAGTGTGTCTGACATGAGGCCCACGACACAAGTCAATTAATGGACCACATCTGAAAAGCAGAATATTTAGGAGGTTATTTTGCTTTTTTATTAAAAGCAAGAAGAAAAAAAACCCACTATGTATAATGTATATTCTCTCTTTCCACTAAACTGTGTTTTGAGTGCAACTCAATGAAAAAGAAGATCTCGACTTTATAGCAGATGGACAAAAACATCTTTCATCCTAAAAATGCCCGACTAATTCTATAAATAGCTTCCGGCTGATCCAAAATGCAGCAGCGCGAATGCTGACAGGAATCAGCAAGAGAGACCGCGTCTCTCCTGTGTTCGCCCCCTCCACTCGCTCCCCGCAACACTCAGAATCCAATAAAAAATTCTGTTACCTGCGTATAAAGTCGTTCACGCTCAAGCTCCACGTTATCTACAGGACCTGATTATGCCTCACGCTCTCAAAGAGCAGGTTGGCTTGTAGTTCCTAGGATACGCCAAATTAGATTTGGAGGACGGGCCTTCTGCAATCAGACACCATTACTATGGAAGCAGGTACCAGGTTGGGTTAAGGAGGCTGACACCACCTTCACCTTTAAGAACAGGCTTAAACCCTTTCTGTTTAGTAAAGACTGAAGACTTAAGTGTGTAAGGGCCTAGAAAAAGCTCGTCTCTAACATAGCTCCGTCATAGATATGCTGCTCTAGGCCTACGCTGCAGGGGGACTCCAAAATGATCCGCTGAGCGGTGCCCTTCCCCATTTTTTCTCCTCTTCTTCAGGTCAAGCCACGATTATTAATTAAAGGAGACCTATTATGGCATCTAATACCTATTTTGAAGAGGCCTTGGATGTCTTAAAAACAAGCTTTTGATTGTTTTTGCTAAATAAATTAGAATTTCAGCCTCTGAGCCATGTCTTTATCTTCCCACTCTCTATGCAGGATTGAGTGGGCGGGGCTATGATAATGAGGCTCTGTGCTGATTGGCTGCCTGAATGACGCGATACACCGCTACGAAAAAATGGCGGAAGCTCCGGCCGCCGGAGTTAGTTGTGGGCGGGTTTTCACGCATCGGAGGCCAACCGATGTAAATCGCGCCCGTCGTAACGTAACGACGGGAGCAGAATCTGAACGGCTCATAGAAGCCACATGACACTGGACGGCTCATCCGAGCGGCTGTACAGACACTGCAGAATCTGGTTTCTTTCCTTCTCTGAGTTGCCAGGCTGAGGGGAGACCACTTTATATATGTTAAAGCAAGAAAAAAACCTGTTTTTCATAATGAGTCCCCTTTAAGTATTTGGTTAGTATAACTGCGCTTTATTGTTTATAGTTTATTGTGCTGATCCGCCCCCTCCTTTTCTCTTCTGGGTATGTTTACAGGCCAGAGCTTCCAGAGCTTCATGCTGACCTGCAGTCCCCCCTCTGACCATCAAGTGTCTACACCCGTTTATACAGTTGTCTCTGTAGTCCACCAATGACCAGGTATCAGACGTGTGTTCATAGAGCTATCAGATCTCCAGCTAAAGTCTAATTACTACTAATATATTCTGTCTTATCTAATATTGATGATATATCTCTTCCTCTTTTCTTCCTGTACCCTGCTTGTTTTTGGCAGGAGACACGGTCCAAGTCCTGCTCAAGGTTTCTTCCCTCCCTAAGGGGAGGTTGTTTTTTTTTTTTGTTTTGTTTTTTTGCTGTTCCTTCTTTAACATTTGCTTGTGGGTCTCTGACATTTGCGCCGAGACAATTTAGAGCTGTAATAGAGGCTATAAATAAAATGATTTGACTTGTTTACCCATTAGCTCAACAGCATAACATAATGTCCAGAGCCCGCTCGTGGACTTTTATTTAGAAAATTACCACAATTTACTATTCTGATGACTAATTTCCTACCAGTTTAACCTGCTGTGTGGAAATTAATGCGGTTCACTCGTGGTCGAGGGTCAAAATAGACTTTAAGCATGTTTTTATTGGAGCAGCACAGACGGTTGCTTCTGGGAAGCTGCTGAAGTGCTGCACGGCCGCTGCTGTGTGACCGCTCTCATTAACTAGACCGGTAGCGTTGCTGCTCTCACGTTGCATCCTGTCCAACCAAAGCAACCAATGCATCTGCATTTCACAGCCACAATGTGTGTAAATTTAGGTGAGGTGAACTGTAAAATAATTTTTATTATAATTTGATATAGATCTTTTGTTCATTGTTTTGGTTCAAATGTGGAGACAGGAGGAAGCCTTAAAGGAGCATGAGGCTCCTTTTAAGAAATGAGACTATATAGCGCCACCCTTCACCGCGACGGCCGTCGGGGGTACTGCAGCCAACAGTGAAGCCGGCACGGGAGAACGGGGAGAACGTGCATGCAGCGTCATGTGACGTCACATCCGCAGCCCAGCGCGGGAAATTTGGGCCCGAATTGCAGCACATTTTGCAGCACACAGCCTGTTCAAGGCAACGGAGAGATACACTAGAGGGCTCATTCTTTTTGGTTTGGAACGCTTCATCTGACATTATTACTAGAAAACTTAAAACGTATACGAATTTTTTTCATAAATTCTGCCTCAATCCTGCCTCAAGCTCCTTTAAAAAAAAAAGAAAAATCTGTCAAGTTGTTAATGAGAAACAGGGGTGGGATTAAATAAGTTTTCTTCTTCCCACTCCCTTTCGAGTGTTAACGAGTTAATTTGTATTTTGAACCTGCACCTGATATTATTTTTTTATTTGTTTAATTTTATGTTGCACGCAGGTCACTTATGTTATGCTGTATTGCTCGAAATAAAAAATATGAATGAATGAATGAATGAATGAATGAATGCTTAAGAAAAACAGAAGACTTCCACCAAGCCCTTGTATACTGCGCTCCCAGACTCACCTGTAAACGGTGGTGGTGGGAGTGGTGACTTTCTCGTTCAGAATGCGGCACTTGAACTTGTTGTACTGTAAAAAAAAACAAAAAAAAAACCAGAACATTTTTGTTCAGTATGCGCATATATCATTTAATTTATGTTACGTCTGTATGTGTGTTAGTGTTTAAATATACCTTAAACATTTCCAGTAAAGTTTCCTTCTTTATCTCCAACCTCTCAAATGGCTGTTTCTCCTTGATGATTTTCTTGCACAGGGTTTCCAGACCAGGGAAGTCATTGCTCGATACCCCCCTGTCCATACGTCAAGAAATAAACAGAACAGCAACACTATCGTCAACAGGGCTTTCAGAAATGTTTATTAATGAGCACATTGTCTCCAGCACTTAATATAGTCTGCAACAGCTTCCAAAGGGCGTCATGGATGTGACCTGATATTTAACAGTGTAAACAGACCTTTTGTCCACCAGGAAACTGATGACCTCTGCCAAGGATGGACAAATATTTTAAATCCTTGGCTTTAGGGCTTAAGCAATGTCAGAATATCCTTGTGGAAAAAAAGTCTGTAAGAATGCCATTAGCATAAAATGACTTCATTAGGGAGGTTGTAGAATTAATTAGACAGCACCGCTCAAGTTCTCCGGCAGCCTAAAGCAGACAGAAAAGCATTTGGTGCACAGAAAGGTCATGTGAAGAGAGTTGTTTATGAGGAAATTGGGTTGCAATATCAAAGCTAAACTAATCACCAAGTCTGCTGTCTGATGCAATTTGCTCTTAGTAAATCAATCATGTGAGCGTATACGAAAAGGAAATGATTTCAAATTCACATCCAAGTAAAATCCAGACAAAACAGCATTAGTTCTGTTAGGATCTACTTCTCTTGTTTGGTTTAAGCCCCAAAACTCAGGGAAGCTGTTAAGACAGCTGTAACGCCCTCACGTAAACACAGAAAAGAATAAACGCTGAATCCTGTCTAACAGAAACAAACCTGAACCCAAAACCCGTGTGACTCACTCGGTGTTGTCCAGGAACATATCGTAGTAGAAGCCGTTCTCAATCGGGGGGCCGTAGCAGAGGCAGCCGCCGTACACTCTCTCCATGGCTTCACCCAGGATGTGAGCGCTGGAGTGCCAGTACACCTATAAATTATATATATAAAAAAGAAAGTACCCTCCAGATAGAAACGCAGCAGTAGTCATGCAACATATGCTTGTATCTGTTTTTCATGCCTGAAGCGACAGGAGCCAGGGGCTTGACATTCAGAGCTGCTGCCAAACTTGCAGGTAAAGTCAATAATCTCAAATAAAAGTTTAACTTCTGAATATTTTTTTTTACTTTATTCAAAAGCTGGACAAAAAATTTTTTCTTGGATTTCTTAAATCTTAGAAAAAAAGAAAATTAGAAAATAAATCTGACTTTTAGAATCTGTTTTCAAACAATCTTCAGGATTTTTATTGCACAACAACATGGTTACACATCTATTTTCACACTTGCCCCGGGGCCCTGAGTTTTTCCCTGAGGGATGGCATGTGAGAAAGGAATATTCCC
Source organism: Cololabis saira (assembly GCF_033807715.1). NCBI lineage: Eukaryota > Metazoa > Chordata > Actinopteri > Beloniformes > Belonidae > Cololabis > Cololabis saira. The sequence continues at coordinate 39,122,915 of NC_084595.1, read as the reverse complement.
TCCGGACTTCTTGCAAAGATTGATAAACAAAAGGCAGGCATAAAGCAGCTCATCCAGCAAACGCAGAGTGCAGTTGACAAAACGGTGTTGTTACAGGATACTGTTTTGAACATGGTTGCGTCTCCTGTGTAATCTGGACCAATCACCACCTCCGTCACACTTCCTGCTAATAGGATGCATCTCCAGTACAAAATCCCAAGCGGCAAAGTGCAAGTGTGAACAGGAACCACAGAAAAAATGATTCTTGACAATATTGTCCACACATTCACTTTACTACGTTTTAGACTGTTTCCAATGCGAGCATTGGAAATATTCACCAATACTGCTGAAAACAAATAAAATATCTCAGAATTAGTCAGTATTTACTTGTATATCTGATATGTCATTTTTAGAAACGGCATCCCGATTCATCTTTGTTGCTCTAAACCCTAGCATAGGATGCTGCCTTGCAGCTTCCTGTTTTGAGTCAGCAGGTGGAGGAGCGGAGGCAGGTGATTTGTTGGCTCCAATGTCAGCGTCGTGTTTGCAGTACACTGATATTTCAGGCTGATAAAATCCAACCAGGAAAACTGTGACATGTTCAATATGGAAGGCTTTGGTTTCCAGAGCAGGCACAAATGCTGCTGAAATTAATATCAGCAAATGGGATTAAGCATTTAAGTGGCCGACGTACGAAAAAGTAAAATTTTAAGTCAAAGGGAAAAGGAGGGGGCTAACTGGGGTTTGCCTTCAGAAATGGGAGAAATTCCAAGGAAAGCCAGAGATCCGGGGAAATGAAAGACAAAACTGTAATTCATTGTCCTTACATGACCAGCTTCAGATGGTCACTAAAGATGATGAATCTCTCTGTGCTTAAACATTTTCAGCTATGTTACCAGGTTCCCTGGTGGGGGAACCTCTCCATAGTAAGAGAATGGCTGATCATATTTCATGTCAGCTGACATAAACAACATTTGGTCCCACAAAGTGTTTAAATGTGATAAATAAATTTTTTTTTTTACATATTTGTGGCTCCTAATCAGGGTCACAGAAGGACTGTCATCTACTGTTAATGGGGGAAAAAAAAGGGTATTGGAAAATGTCTACTATATTGGGAGAAAAGGAGGAGGGAAAGCAGACACGAGTCGCACCTTACACCATCATTTCTAATTCTCACATATCTTCAGAGATAATGTCATCATTTTAAATCAAATAAGCCCTTCTAAATGTCAAAGTAGGACTGGGATATAAATGTCTTTTAATAACAATAAAAATAAAAAACAAACAAAACAGAGTAATATTGTCATAGACTTATGTTAATGTCAAATTCAAAGTATTTTCTTTCCCGTCAGGCTTAAAAAAAGACACGAGGGCTGAGATGAACTTACAGCCTGAGCTTCCTCATCATCAAACTTGAGCAACTGAAGGCTGCAGTCGTCTTCCAAAGGTCTGTCCAGGTCCCACACGCTGTTGTTTACTTTGGCAATCACTGTGTTGTCGGCAAGGCCTTGACTGCAACAACAACAAAAAGAAACCATTAAAAATAATGCAAAAATCTGCAAATGGACAGAAAAGTAAGTACTCTTGTTCCATAACCCCTTTGTACCTTGATATTAGTCGCACAAGATGACTTCAGATTCATTTTCCAGTCAATTACAATAATTTTCCAAAGGATATAAAATATATTTGCCCTTCTGATGAGACAAAAAAAAAGACTTAACAACTGACAACTTTCTTCGGTCAATTGCAGATAATTGCAGATATTTTTCTGTTCGTAGAGTTTAAGGCCAAAGGTGATAGTCTGGACTTTCTGTCTCTCTTAGTAAAGTCCAATTTGTATAAAATAAAAGCATTTAAAGGATACAAACTTTAAAAGCTGAACATTCATATTTGTATACTTTGCATAATCTTGGCGTTTCTATTAGCTGGGGTTTGAGCCTGGATCAGTATGCTCATTTCTTAGTAAACTTCTGTATTATGAGGTTAGGAATAAAAATCAGATCTGCTGTATTCGTACTGGAGTTAGAAATGATTGTTCTTTTTAAATCCTATCTTAAAAGCAGGTTAAGTGATGTCTGGATGCATCAAGTCTGTTGACGGAACAAAGCGCTAGCTCATCCTGAAATATCTCTATAAATGGAGACTGTGCTTTTAAAGTTGTTGCTCTTGAACTTTAAAACTGTCTCCCGCTGAATGTTAGACCCGTAATCACTGTGGACACCTTTAAAAACTCAGGACCCATCTCTTTCAAATGGCTTCTTTTTTTTTCTTCTTGTTTTTATGCAATTGTTCTTTTTTTCCCCATTTAGTCATGATGGGACTGTATCTGGTCAGTTGTTTTTATATCAGATTATTTTTCTTCTTGTTTGTGTGTAGCACTCTGAAACAGCTTTTCTTAAAAAGTGCAATATAAATAAAAATGTACCCATTTACTTTCCAATGACCTTTTTAAGGGAAGTGCACAAAAAAGGCCAGGACTTTAAAGACATATGGGACATTGCAGGCATCTATTCTTATGGAGCTGCTGACATTTAAGAGGACTTTTATGTCTGAACACAACTGCAGCTCCTACTTTACGCTGGACTGTGCCGATAAAGACAACATTCTCAGACAATAACAAAGCAAAGTTTCACCTAGAGTTTCTTAAACTCTTCTTTTCTGGGCCAAAATATATTCTTGTCATCAATAAATAGTCAAAGTTTGACAGGTGTCATTTGTAATTTCGGTTTTCATAGGATGGGTGTCATGAAGCTTTTGAAAATAGTAACTGGTGACAGGCCGCATAAATAAACTTGACAGCTAATCTTTGGCAATTAAGTTCTACTTTCCAGCTTTTTCCTTTTGGGCTTTTTTAAAATGTTTTTATTTAACTATGGTAGACCAAAGGGGAATTTAAAAAATGATCGCACTGACCTGATTCCACATGCCACCTGGTACGGGGTGGTTTTCCAGGACTCCGCCTCCACCACTTTGCCGTCAGGCAGGGTCACCTTGATGGGTTTGCTGTTCTTTGCAGCTCGTTCTCCCATGAGTGCATCATGCTCAGCTTTCAGCTTTGTGTAAAAGGTGAGACGCTCCTCAATGTACTGAGGTGGCGGCGACAACTGGACAAAAAAAAAAAAAAAAAAATCTAAATAAGTAGTTGCACTTAAATGGACAGGCAGACTATCGTGGTTCCACTGCGTATAGCATTCGCCGAGCATAGTTACGCACAACTTATATTAGGGGTGTAACGGTACACGTATTTGTACCGAACCGCTTCGATACAAGGCTGCCGGTACGGTGCAGATATGTACCGATCCGATACAATGTTTAACAGTAGATAGTTAACAGGATAAGTAGATAAGACAAGAGCAGTGTGCTGACATTGTTCACCTGCAATCGGGCATGTTTTTGGCAATACGTCAAACAGCAGTGTCAACGCAGCTTACCTTTGGCATTTAAACAGGCTTTTGACGGTAATTCTCGGGCTAAAACTATGACTGATGCCATTGGTGTTTTTATAGCAGCGGATCTGTGACCACACCTAGTTGTTGAGAACACAGGTTTTAAACATGTTTTATATTTTGTTCAATTTGAAAAAATGTTATTTATTGGAGGACTTGGTAATGGATTGAAGCAGTATTCCTATTTTTTTTTTTTTTTTTAATGTTTCATTTTGATAAGAAAATGTATAAACCGTAGTTTGCAAAAGTTGAAAATTAAACGAAAAGTAATTTTTAAGTTGTGTTTTTATCCCCCTTACTGTACCAAAAATGAACCTAACCGTGACCTCAAAACGGAGGTACGTACCGAACCGTGATTTTTATGTACTCTTACACCCCTAGTATATACCATTTCTTGCAAAGAATTTGGTCTTCAGATCAAAAATTTTCAGAATTTGTATAGTCTATGCATTACAGATATATTGAGACAAATACGTTATTTAATGTTGTTTAGTACAGCATGAAAATATACACACAAAATAGTGTTTTTTTTTATGAAAAAGAACTACAGATGTAATTTATAGATGTTGCATAGATTTTGATTCAGGGACTGTGGAAGGAAATGTGAACAAAAGTAACCAATTTAGAACAAGAAAAATCCTGGATATACAGTAACGTATACAGTACACATGTGACTTTTGGGTTGGTAACTCACCTCGCTCTTGCCAGAAGAGTCTCCAGCAGCATTTTTAGTCTTTTTCTTCCCTCCATCTTTACCACTTTCGCTTCCCTTCTGTCAAAACATTAAACCATGAAGTTAGAAAAACTTCACCATAAAGAAAGGGGAAAGAAATGTGTGGTACGACACTTTGCAAACACTCTTTTGAAGCAGTTTTGAAAAGTACACATTCAAATCTCTCCACCACTTTAAAAACAGTTTATAGGAAATAAACCAGAGTTTCTGATTGGGCTTTAAATTGACAATACTTTGAACAAGATAGGTAGGTTCAGTTGGGTAAATAAACCCATTATGTGTTGTAACCTTTTTATGTTTTGTAAATGTATTCATATGTCTGTGCGATTACTATTCAGTTTCTTTCTTGTCTGTTTTTTTTTTTTTTTTTTGCTCATCTGGAATGAACTACTTCTACTTCTGCTCTAAAAGTATCTCACTGGTACACTTTACCCATGCCGATTTATAAACAACATTTTGGTGCTTAATGTAGCATCTTAAAAATGGCTTATTCCTGCACAAGACAGCCACCAGAATAATAAATATAAAACTATTATAAAACACAACAGAGATTGGCACAAGTCTCACTACCTGAAGCCTGATTTATGGTTCTGCGTTAAATCAACGCAGAGATACGGCGTAGATTACGCGGCGACGTGCACCGTACGGAATGCGTTGCCCCGTACCCTACGCCGTAGGCTCTGCGTCGGTGTAACGCGGAACCAAAAATCCGCCTTGAGCAGCACAGCTTCCACGTAATTGCGACGTGGCTTAAGGTTTGCTTCACAAAACAGACATGTTTCTTTTTCTTTTATTCCCTAAATGTAAGACTTTCTATTTTGATAAAGAAAACCATAAAATGACTCACACAAGCGATATAAGCGAAACATTAGCGGCGCGTTGCTAAATGTCAGCATGTGAACTGCAGGCTAGGCTAGCTGCCGGCTAGATTTAATTACTCTAATGTGACCCGTGCGGTTAATGAAGCATCACCTTTTTGCCCTCGTCCACTTGCAGTTCGCTCATTTTGTCCACGACAGCCTGTTCTGCCATAACAAGGCAAGTATTGGGCTACTTTTAGGGGTATTTGCAGTCTGATGTGGATGAACTGGTGACAGCAGCGCTGGGTGACGCTTGGTGATGACGTTACCCGGTCGTTCTGATGCAACCTCGCCTGGTGGGCGGGGCTTGTCCTCATAGTGGGCGGGGCTTATCAACTATGGAAATGTTTACCTGTGCTTCTTATCCAAGTACACCCAGTACTGGAGTTGAGGGGGGGTGAGAGGAGATGGCATCCCCCCTGAAATAAAAACAGTCAAAATCACCCCCCTGTAAAACTACCATCCCCCCTTTCCATCCCTTATGTCATTTCATCAATGAATGTGGTTTTACTGCTATTTCAACATTTAGAGTCATCACCAGAAAAATAACACCAGAAAAATGTGACAATTTTCACCTGTTTCAGGTAAATTTTCATTTGAAATAAATAGAAAAATCTGCCAGTGGGACAAGATTTATCTTCTTATTACAAGCAACAAAATCTTGTTCCACTGGCAGATTTTTCTACTTATTTCAAGTGAAAATCTACTTGAAACAGGTGAAAATTGTTGTTTTTTTCAGTGATGAGTCTGTGAGTCTTGAGATTTTTTTACTAAAATGAGACATTTTAACTAGAAATAAGACAAATATTCTTGTTAAGATTTTGAGTTTTTGCAGTGATCCATTTTACTTATCCTGTGAAGGACAGAGTCATATTGATAAGTTCAGAAAACAGTTTTTTATTTTTGTGTTTTGATGTATTTGATGTAAGCCCAGTGGATATTTAAAGCTTACAGAAGGCTGCATTTAACTGCTGCTATGTCATTCCTGCAGTATTTCTGCAGGTGTTTTGGTCACTGCTATTATTTGTAATATATTATATTATTTGTAATCAGCACAAATTATCTGTCCCCATATGATAAAATCCACCATCCCCCCTGATTTTTTTTTACAACTCGAGTACTGAGTATACCTAACCTTGATTTCTAATAATTCCAGTAGGTTTTTAAAAAAATAAATCACCAATGGTTAATTAGAAATAGGGAAAAACAATATTTGTTAGAAATGTGTAAGGAACTCATCCATCCATCTATTATCCATACCCGCTTCATCCTGTTCAGGGTTGCAGCAGTTTACATTTTCGCCATGTGGTCAGGTGTAGAATAATCAAGCTCTCTTAGCGCAAACCATTTTAATATTCTGGCCATCTGTAGGAGTCTTGGATTTGATTTAATTTTAAATCATAGTTTGTCTCAATCAGGCAGCTGCAGCTGATCCAGAACACAGAGTCCTTACAAACACCAGGAAACTGGACCACATTACACCGGTCATGAAATCACTACACTGGCTTCCAGTGAGTCAAAGGATAGAGTTTAAAATCTTACTGGTCTACAAAGCACTGAATGGTCTTGGACCAAAATACATGGTTGATCTGTTAGTTCCCTATGAAGCTCCCAGACCCCTGAGCTTCATCTGGATCTGGTTTGTTGTGGTTCCAGAACCAGAACCAAGCAAGGTGAGGCAGCGTTCAGTTATTCTGCTCCTCACCGGTGGAACAAACTTCCTGTAGACCTGAGGTCTGCTCCAACTGTCATCTCCTTTAAAGGAGCTTGAGGCAGGATTGAGGAAAAAAATTTGTATACGTTGTAAGTTTTCTAGTAATAATGTCAGATGAAGCGTTCCAAACCAAAAAGAATGAGCCCTCTACCGTATCTCTCCGTTGCCTTGAACAGGCTGTGTGCTGCAAAATGTGCTGCAATTCGGAGGCCGAATTTCCCGCGCTGTCCTGCGGATGTGACGTCATTGACGCTGCATGCGCGTTCTCCCCGTTCTCCCGTGCCGGCTTCACTGTTGGCTGCAGTACCCCCGACGGCCGTCGTGGTGAAGGGTGGCGCTAGAGAGTCTCATTTCTTAAAAGGGTTAGCCTCATGCTCCTTTAAATCAGGCCTAAAAACATTACTGTTTACTGAAGCGTACTCTTAAATTAAATACTGACCTGCTGTATTCTACTGCCCTTACTTTTTAACAACTTGTGCTTTTATTATTTTACCTCTTTTCTTATCGTTTTATTTCATTTTATTTATATATATTTTATTATTTAATTAGGGCCCAACAGAGCCCTTACATTTCGAAGGCCCTATTGTATCTGTAGGAGATGTTTTTATTTTCCTCCTTTTTCTTCCGACGAAATGAGGGCCTTTTTGCCCCCCTAAACGTGCCCCAAAAGTCACCAAATTTTGCACACAAGCCAGGCCTGGCGAAAAATTTGATATTTAATGGTTTACATTAATGGGCGTGGCCTAACGGCTCAACAGCGCCCCCTAGAAAACTTTGTGCCTCAAGCCCCACAATACGGTTTGACGTACATGCACGAAAATCGGTACACACCTGTATCCTGTCGCAACTTAAAGAAAAGTCTCTTGGCGCCATGGCCGAAACCGAACAGGAAGTTGGCCATTTTGAATTAATCGTGTAATTTTGGCGCAATTTATGCCATTTCCTCGGCCGTTAATGCGGCCCCAACCCCAACGTGCACCCAGGTGTGTTATACATCAAAATGTGCGTCTTGATCCTGCAACGATGCGTATTACTTTTCTCAGTCAAAAGCGTTACAGTGGCGATGATAAATGCCAAAAGGCACACCCCCCCGTCATCTGATTGGTCCATATTTGATAGTTCCTACTTTCTGCCATAACTTTTGAATGGTTTGACATAGAGAGTCGTGCGTGGTGTCACCGGACATGGTTTTCAGAACTTGACCTACATTGGCATGAATTAGCCCCGCCCCTTCTTCTGATTGGTCGATATTTGATAGATCCTATTTTATGCCATAACTTTTGAATGGAATGACATAAAGACTTGTGGATGGTGTCATCGGACATGGTTTTGAGTCCTTGAACATAATTGGTGCAAATTAGCCCCGCCCCTTCATCTGATTGGTCGATATCTGACAGTTCCTACTTTATGCCATAACTTGAATGGTTTGATATAGAGAGTTGTGGCTGGTGTCATCCACTAAATGTCCAGGCCTGAAGAATCTACATACAAGTCATACAAGCTTCCACTGCAGCCTGAACGTGCACAAGGGTGCGAGGGCCCGTTCATCGCTGCTTGCAGCTTTAATTGTGTCTTGCTGCTTTTAATGTTGATGTAAAGCACTTTGAATTACCTTGTGTTGAATTGTGTTATACAAATACGCTTGCCTTGCCTTACCTTTGTCTCATTTTGTTGCTCTTCGGTGAACTGACTGGCCCAGCCTCCTTCAGCCATGACCACTAGACATGATGGCATGATGGTCTCATGGGTTCTTCACCTTTAATCTCTCACATTAAATCTCACACTGCACAATTTGATAAAAGGTCATTTTTAATTCTCATCAACTTCATTTAATTTGTTAATATGCATCTATTTATGCATTTCAGGCCCACAAAACATTAAACAAAATAGGTGCAATTTAGTGCAAGGAGGAAGTTGGAAGAAAAGAAAGATTTTATTTTAGATTCAGATTCAAATGTATTGTTTTGTACACAGTAAGGCAATGTGGCAGTAAAATTCATTGTTTTCTTTGTGGTCCACAATGAATGCCAAACAATATAGAGTCCAAATATAAAATAGATAAGCACACAATAAAGAGCATTTGAAAAAGGGATCATGTTAAAAATACAAGAGAATTATCAACTGACTAGACATACCATTATGTGGATAAAAACGTAGCTGCAAACAGGTGACGTCAGTGTGTCTGTGATGATGATCTCATGTAAAGGCAGTATCGGCATAATCTCTAAAGATCAAAGGCGGGAAATGAAGTGCTTAAAACGATGATCCTCAAAGAAAATTGGAGGGGATTTGCACATTTCTCCTGTTTGAGTGAATAATGCCATTAAACAAACCAAAGAACCTGGAGGAATTTCAGTGAATAGATGGCAAAGATGCAGGCTGGGCTGGAGTGTACAAAAGTCAAAAAAGACCACCCAGACTGTTTTCAGCAAGTCCATAAATCTAGACTGTGATGGCATGTAGTCGTTTCATCAAGTCATTTATACTTCTGTGGTGGTAAAATAAATGCAGATAAATGTATCGATGGCACCATATGCTACCATCAACACGGGACCATCCATCCATCCATCCATCCATCCATCCATCCATCCATCCATCCATCCATCCATCCATCCATCCATCCATCCATCCATCCATCCATCCATCCATGCATCCATCCATCCATCCATCCATCCATCCAGCAGTTCTGAGTTTTCCGCAACAATGAAGTTAGACAACAAAAACTCATACTTTTGCACACCTTGAGACATGTTTTAAAGACAAATGATAGTAAATAACACGTCAAACACCTCAACACTTTGTGTCATCAATGCCAGGAAATCTTTTAACTATCGTGAGAGAGAAAATGTTGCAGAATACATTCTAGGACTGAAATACTAAAGTATCGATATATTATACTGAATTTCATGAAGTTGATGTGAAAAACCATGAAATTGTGGATTTATGTTGTTTGCGAAGAGATAAATGTTATAGCAAATCTTAGGATCATTGCTTTTTTTGCATCGCAACAATTGTGCTGCCACTAATATGCTTCCAGAACATGATGGTGTGGTAGTTGTATAGCCTACAGTACATTAATGTAAAACTATTGCCCCAACTGTTCGGATGCCTGTTTGTAAGTCTGTTTATTAGTACCAGAGAAAAGTGAAGGAGGTTTCACAAGAGAGTATCCACAACATGGTTCATCTTTAAGGTTTCTGGAACTAAGGTTATATAATCAATTCTCCCTCCAGCCATATACGATATATTGCTAGAGGGAGAATTGATGAGTGGATGTAGCCTGATGTGACTTGGAAATCTTGGGGAATCTGAAATCTTACAGGCTGCTGATGTATGCTGACAATTTAAGGTTTTTGCATTTTCAGTGAATAATAGAGTGGAGTTCACAAATTGGTCAGGGTAAAAGGTTTAGCCCAAAATCTAGCTTCTCCCCTTGATGCATAGTTTTATTTTTAATGATGAGGACAGGAAAATGCCATTAATGCATAATAAATGAAGGTTTTATACACAAGTGACGTTGATGGCTTCAGATATGTGACACCTTTAGAAGATTTTCCTCTTAACGCCCACTTTTTATACATCACTTTTCCTTCATGAAAAGCCCTTTTTATGGTCAGTTTTTAGATTTTAAAAGCTTTAATAGCTTTATAAAATCTGACGGGTCTGTCAATGGGCCAGAGGTCTTTAGAAAGTTCAACGGCTGAACCTCCTGAGCTACAACTGCCCACGTTGTTCACACTCACTACCCATCAATGAAACAAAGAACAAATTAGTCTTGTTGCTGATGTGCCCCTGACTGCTCTGCCTACTGAAGAGAGTATCTGAGCTCTCGCCTGCCCTATATTTTTTTTTCTGCCATTCAAGAAGGTGCCAGACTTCAGACAACGTTTGCATGTTAATTAAGGCAGAGCGCCGGTTTTAAACTTGTGACTCTCTCTGAGGGAGTAAAGGAGAAGCTGCAGCTTGCTGCGCTACCCTGCTGTTTCTGGCTTGTTGTGAGAGGAATGAAGTGTTGAATAATTAACCTTCGAGCGCTTGAAAAGTCAGGAACCAGGCTCGCTTTCTTGGCTGTGTTTTAGACTTTGAACACTGTTCCTGTTGCTGCTCAAACTTCCGCAGGAGTTTGGGTTGTTGCAAGGTTAAATCTCAGCCAGTAACAAGTTACAAAACATGCAATAGGCAAGCAACTTTTCTCTCCGCTCTTCACTTTGTAGGGGACGCCACAGGACATCACCGTGTTCCGCATACAGCATCAAGTCGGTAAAGGTTTTACACCGTATACCCCTCCTGACATAATCCTGGCGGTTTATCTTGGCTTGGGACTGGCATCATTAGTGGCTTTGGGAATGGGGATGATGTGGGGATCAGTGTTGCCCGGGGACACTTTAGCACGTGTCAGGGAAGGGGATCAAACCAACGATACATTTGAGGTGGGAGTCACCCAACTGTAGCCTACCCATGCAATACAAATATAAGAATTTGTAATTGTCAATTATCAATTATATCAGTGGTTCTTAAGTACTTACAGGTTAAAAGCTTTATAGAATCACAGGCCCATACCCTGGATAGACCCCCCATGTCAGATATAGAGGAATGCATTGTAAGAAATAAAGACGGTAAGGGTCAGCTATCAGTATTGTACAGTATGCTACAATCCAAATCGAAGGATAACTCCCACTGTAGACTCAATGCATGGAGAGACGACTTGGGAATTAATATAACAGAAAATGAGTGGGAAAAAGCTTGTCTAAAGGCGCAAACAAAGACTATAAATTCGGCACTAAAACTAATACAATACAAGTGGCTATTCAGAACTTATGTGACACCTGTAAAATTACATCATTACAATCCCAACATTCCTGATAGCTGTATAAAATGTAATGGTTGTGCTTGCACTCTGCTGCACTGCATGTGGGAATGCCACAAAATTCAGTCATTTTGGATGGATGTAACTAACATGATTTCACGTATAACTAACACAGCGGTTCCATTTGAGGCAAGGCTCTGTATTTTGGGTATTGATTGGTCCTCAACCTTTTTTCAGTGATGTACCCCCTGTGAAATATTTTTTCAGCCAAGTACCTCCTAACCAGCGCAAAGCACTTTTGGTTGTAAAAAAAAGACCTAAAACAGAGCACTGTGCCATGAGTAACTGATTTATTAAACATAAAAAATATTGCTGCTATGCTTCAACCACGACTCCATCGTTGGTCCAAGTGATTGACAGATGAAGCCATGTGGCTTTTGACAGGTGAGGTGGAACCATCCTGGTGTGGGGGATTCTCTGGGGTTTTAGGATAATAAGTTGAATAGCCTACTCCTGAAGATAAAATTATTTTTATGAATTTAGACTTATATTTTCCTCAATTATTTATGAAATAATTATTTTTAAAGGATTTTTGCATGGATACTACTTTTTAAATATATGTATATTTTAAAATCTCATGTACCCCCTGGAGTGTCTTCACGTACCCCCAGGGGTACACGTACCCCCATTTGAGAACCACTGAATGATATGGTATGATGGGTTGGCGATCTTACCCCAGTGTGCCCAGCATCTGCTCGATGGCAGCCGGTATAGGCTCCCCTCCCCCAACCACACTGAACAGGATGAACAGGTTAGAATACAAATATTGACACAGCGTTTCACATTTTATTTGATTTACTTTTTTTTTTTTTTAAAGGCGTGGTGGCTTGGTGGTGAGCACTGTTGCTTCACAGCTTGAAGGTTCCTGGTCTGAATCCTGGCCGGGGCCCTTTGGTGTCTGGGGTGCATGATATGTTAGGGTTATGGTGTATATGTCCCTGTGCTTCAGTAAGTTTCCAGGTACTCCATTTTCCCAATTGTGGTTCTTTTCCTTTATGTGGTCCTGCATTGAGTGCACCCTCCCTTTTGCACAAGACAGCTGTAAAACCCCTGTGAATCGGAAAAAGATAGCATAGATAGACGATGGATGGACATATTCTATTTCTTAAAGGAAAGACATGTTAAAGAGGAAAATAGAATTTGACGGGTTGCTAGTTTAATAATTTATAATGAAAACTAGTAACAGGTAGAATATGATGGCTCAATAAATAAAGCGTGGCCTAGAAAAGATAAAAAGGTGTGAGAAAAAGTAAAATGGTTTATTTAAAGCGAGAAAATAAAGACGAGTGTGTTACTCAGAAGAAGGAAAAAACCAAAGATGTAAGATTTATTCAGGGAGTTCAAACGCTATAAAGACACCATTTATGTGCCAGAGTGACCCCCTTATTTTGGTGGATATTGTTAACATGCTATTTCTCTAGCCATTAGGTGTCAGTAGAGAAGTCTTGAAAGGAACAAACCTAATAGCAGTAAGTCACGGTTTTTCTTTTTTCTTTCTTTTTCCTCCAGTTTGCACTCCCCCACAATAGAGCATCTCACTTCTCATCTCCCTCACTCAAGTTTTGATACAACATGCATTTATCTACAGGCATCTCTGGAGATAGCAACCAAGAGCTGCCGCCTCTCCATTTGCCTCATAGTCAAAGTGACAAATGTTTGGTGGGGATTAGGTCCAGATGCTTATAAATATTCTAGTGTGCCGTGATTATATTGTTGTCAGACATCGTGCTGTAAAGAAATTGTTTTGGGCTATTGTGAATATGACATGAGAAAATACTGGGGAATACCTCCTCGTTGAAATAATGGGAAAAATTGCTAGGGGATCTGGGCTAAAACAACTTGACTAATCCTTAACTGAGGATTAGAGCGGGCATCAACAAACAAAGCCACACAAGTATGATGCAGCAGAACAATTGGAGATGGTGAGAATAGCCGCGGGAGCTGAAAGATGCTGGTCAGCCTCAGCGATACCCCTCCAGAGTACTCGTGAGGGTCATGAACACACACTGAATGCAAATTTAATAATGCTCAATTGTGAGAAGAAGTATTCTTACAGCGCAGCTCTCAAATGAGACAGCGTTCCTCCTGCAAGGGCAAACTCCAGTAGGAAAAATCATTGTCCTTCAGGCAGCCTCCACACTTGAAAAAGATGACAACGGGTGAGAGACAAGGGCACGCCGCTCAGCCCAGCCATGCTGACAACCTAACCATCTGCTGCAAAATTTGTTACGAGGTGCTCCAGTCCTCCCCAGACTCCTCCTCAGAGCTGTCACACGTCTCCAGACAAAACATACACACACAGCTTTTTGCTTTTTTCCTTGTCCTGAAAGAACATTGCATTATTACATATTTCCAGTGATTCACTTGAACCCTCGTCATGACTACTTCTTGTCTAAACTGAACCTTACCTTAACTTTAGCCACACTTTAGTTTATACTGAAAATGGCTTGGATGTGACGCAGGAACACATTTATATCCTATATATATATATATATAAATATATATATATATATATATATATATATATATATATATATATATATATATATATATATATATATATATGGTTGTTTGGGCTTTTGTTTTGTTCATAAATTCATAAGTCTCAGAATACCGGTTGAATGTAAAGTGTATTATGGACTACTGGAGAAGGGTTAAGATTTAATAAATAATACTTCTTTTAATCCCTTTTCAGACATATTGTACAGGATTTATGTGTAATGTTATTGTTATACATGTGCATGTGTGGATATATATACGTATATACATACATATTGACATATAGATAGATAGATAGATAGATGATAGAGTGTATAGATGTGTGTATGTATACTGTATCGATCTGTTTATATAGATACATAAGTGTTAATGTTGTTATGTCATATGCAATGGTTTTGAAGTGTGGAATGAATCAATAAATGAAAATGAATGAAATGAAATAAAGCCTAACATTGGAACAGGTTTTTTTTTTACCTGAATAATCATGCATCATCTGCAAATGACACTTGTAGTCAGATGCAGAATGTAGTTCAATCCAATTCACCAATTCAGTTCACCTTATTTATAAAGCACCATTCACGATTAAATTGATCTCAGGACACTTAAAAATAAACAAATAAATGATTAAGTTCAGTTTAAGTCAATTTAAATATCAAATGCAATTTATTATAATCCAACTCAACCTCTATCAGTGGAGTTCCGTCTATATCAGCCCAATTCTACTTCGGGGTATTCATGCAAATCCCTAAAGTGGTGCTGTCTTAAGGAATACAATAGATACAATTGATATTCATTTTCTATTAAATTCAATCACTCAACCTGCATACACAGGCCAAAAGAAAAATACTTTGTGTGTCCATCAACACAATTACATTTATTTCTACAGTATGCTATTATTTCAAAATGCTCTGGATGTTTATGGTAACATTTAGTTATGAATGTTTTGGCTGCATATTATGGAAAAAGATTATTAAACTCCTAAGTGTCATTGATCTGTGTATCATGTGAATGCCACATATGTTGGGCATCATATCAGTTAGTTAAGGGAGCAAACACAAATCTAACTATTAAAAACATACTGTTATCCTATATTTAGAGATTTACAGGAATAATAAAGGTACCTGCAGAGAACAGTGCTATTTTGTTGAAATCGCTTGACATCATAAGTCTGATATAGAACATTTTTAGATTATCATTAAAGCTCGTCCATAATAATCAGCAGGTGAGAGGTACGCCTTTTATATGGACCGATTTCAGATTTATTTAAGATTATACTGATTAATCAAATAATCAAGCTCAAATTTAATCAGGCGAAAAACGGCTCTCAGACTCTGATTATGGCTCACAAATCAGAGATATGAGAAGTGCTCTCATCACACTTTCAGCACTGGTCTACAATTCAAAGATATTCTGTGCAGTATAATGCAAATTTAACTCATTGTATCAGGTCAGATTGACAGCCATCAGCTGATAACACACTCCTCGTATTTTACATAAATGACTTCATATAAGTAAGAAGTCATTTCTAATTAAAGAAATAGATTATTAAAATGAGATAATCTATGTCTAATGTGAAAAAGTCAACTTTTTAACATATCAATCAGTTATATCTGTTGCCATGCTGCTATTTATTTTCTTATTTGAAGCCCTTTATTTTTTATTCATGTGAATAACATACATCTACTTGTACATCATGATGAGACACTTTCTGGTCTTTTTCTGGCTCGTTTGCATTCCTGTGCTGAGCTTCCTGCACAGCTTCTGCTTCAGACAGAGGTTCTCCCTTTTGAGTTGAAATTCAAATGCAGACGCATATGAAACAGCTCTGACGAACACAGCAGAATAAACAGGAAGCACGCTTATTCCATGCAGAAAGAAAAGGGGGGAAATAAACACAATCAGAATGTTCAAATTCTGAGCTGGAGTCCTTTTCATTCAAAGTAGATTTCTCCCACAGAATTCAGAACAGTGAAGTGAAATGAAGAAAAAAGGAAATACACTGAAGCGGTTGGACGTGACCAAAAGCTAATAAATAAATGAAAAACATTACTATTAAAAATGTAGATGGGTTTCACTGTATATTACTTGTTAATGGCAAGAGTACGGGCCACATCAGAGAAGATTGAGGAGGTCCAGATTTCAAAAGCTTCCATTACTGCATTGCTACGCTGAGGGAAGACTGCCTCTTCAAAAAAACCTGTTTGCTGCCAGGAAAGATGAGAAGAACGGGAGCCGAATGGACTATAAAAAAAAAAGAAAAAAATACTAGGCGTATATTGTTTTTCCTATTTTTTTACATTTTAGTATGAAATGAGAATCAGTTGATGCAGAAGACGACAAAATGTTTTGTTTTGTTCCCCACCCCCCCCTAGCCACGGGTGATGGCAAATCGACTGATAGAGATTGTTTTGAAGGGGAGGGATACAGAAACGGAGCGTGATAGAAGGATTAGACTTGAATCTGGTCCCTTATCATTCAGTTCAGTCTGCTGGCTCAGCAGCGGTGAGCAAATTGAAGTTAACAGGATCGGCTGTAGCTACCTTCACAGCAATATGTGAGCCAAGCCAGGCCCGACTGTCATTAGAAGATTACACTTTACGTCCTCCGCCTCTGCCAACAGAAACCTGATGCACCCAGAGGAGCAGCTCTCCCAGAAACAAAAAATCTCATTATACATTTGTTAATACGAGGGTGTCTTCCTCCGACAGGTGACAGGAAACTAGATTGGGACATTTTTCAGCAGCTTACAGAACCTTTAGCAATTATTTACTGCCGCCGAGGAGTTTGGTACCCGAACATGTCGCTGTTAACGGAGGCTGAAACCAGAACACTCACTTCTGTTCAACTGAATATCTTGTCATCTTGGTAAAAAGGTACTACATTACACAATAGTGGGAGCCAGTTAAACTCATTTTCCATTCTAAACATATATTGCACTCGGTTTATTCACTTCAGCAAAAGAATAAGCCTCTGGAGATTAAGCAGCTCATTAGATGCACAAAAACAAGGAAAAAGCTCGACCTCGGCTTCAGTATCATTCCCACATCTCTGAGCGCTGCATAAAAAAGCCCTGGCGATCCACACAGGTAAGATATATTAATCACACAAGGTCTCATTTCATTAAACAAACTGAAAGGCAACTTACAAAAATAAAGTAAAAGCTAGTATGTTCATATAAATATTGTGAAAATTAATATTTGATTTTCTGCTAAACAATGCAGCTCTTCTCTTCGAGGATAGTAAATGTGACTTCAAATGACCCCGTGCATCGTTCTGAAATCCGGCTATAATGAAAAGCATATTCAGTGCTATTCACAGTAGTTATAGTCTGTTATTCTAAAGTAACTGTCCGCCAAATAACAGTAGTCAAGTGTCATGTGATGAAAAATGTGACTGCTTATTTCTATTGGCAATTGTAGCTGCCTAAATGGTCACATTTGCAACTATTTACTGCTGAATTTGTCACATCAATTTGAAAGCTGTTATTATATAAATGTTCATCTTTCTATATGACCTCAGTGTATCAAACAAAGGTGAAAATGTTCAGGTACGAAAGAATACTGCGTTGACTTTTATATTTATTACTTTAAAGGAGCTTGAGGCAGGATGGAGGCAGGATTTATGAAAAGAATGCGTATACGTTTTAAGTTTTCTAGTAATAATGTCAGATGAAGCGTTCCAAACCAAAACGAATGAGCCCTCTAGTGTATCTCTCCGTTGTCTTGAACAGGCTGTGTGCTGCAAAATGTGCTGCAATTGTGACCGGATTTTCCCGCGCTGTCCTGCGGATGTGACGTCACATGACGCTGCATGCACGTTCTCCCCGTTCTCCCGTGCCGGCTTCGCTGTTGGCTGCAGTACCCCCAACGGCCGTCGTGGTGAAGGGTGGCGCTAGAGAGTCTCATTTCTTAAAAGGAGCCTCATGCGCCTTTAAATATAAGTCTTTCTGAGAATGATCAGTTTTCAAACATTCAGTGATGTGATGTCCTTCCTTTTTGTACAAGTCGTATTGAGCCGTTACATTTCTGCAGGAGATTGTGAAATTCTAATCCTCTAAATTTGACAGGAGACATCAAAAGCAACACTCTAAACTATCCCAGTCATGCCAACTGGCTACAATAATTCCCCTCATTAGTGGAAACCTTGAGAGCACATTTCCTTCAGAAATTTTTTATCATGTCTTTCAATCATGGCCCGCACGTTATCAAGTACCTCCAGGATTCTTCCTGATTAATTGTTACCTTTGTGAAACCAAAGATGGGGAAGGTAGATTGTCTGTTTATTATCAAAGTCATGAAGAAATCCTTCTTAAAACCATTCCCCTGGGAGTCTATTTATTGTGTGTCACATGCCTCTAAAAAGTGCAGACTGTCAATCACAAATATGACTAAATGTACTTGTACTTCCAGGCGACTGGCTCATGGATGATGTATGGAAGTGAATAGCTGTCAGTCATGGCGGCCAGCAGTTCACGTCAGTAATCATAAGCCAGGTCCCACCTCCAGACAGAGTGTGCAATTCTTTTTCATTTCACTTCCAGCCTTCCACATCCTAATGAAAGCTTATAAACATGCTTTGCATTGAGTTGACAGATACGTGCTGTCCTTGGTAACACGGACATGCAGTGCACCTTGTCACACTGTTTCTTTCTTTTGATTTGCTTCTGTTGATTCTTCAATCAGGGATAAAAGACACAAATCTCAGACATAGCGCTTTTGAATGTATATTTTTCAGAAAATCATTAAATGCACACATACCATACATACCCTATTGTGTTGTGCCCCGCCATATCGTTACTATCATATACATATATATTAATTGTGATTATTCAAATTATTTTAAAAGTTAACCTACAATTAATCGCACAATTCATTTTTCTAATGTTCTGTTTAGGTTCTAAAGATATTTTTCAGATGGCAAAAATACAGAAGCAGACAATCGCCTTGCTTTAAAAAAATGGTTGTTGTTGTATTGTTAAATGTTAAAACCAAGTCCTGAAAGTCTAACGAGGGCAAAGTTTGATCCAACAAGCAACAACTGATGACTATCTGAGTAATTGTATAAAAGAATAATGTCCAATTTAACATCACCTCTAATTAATCTCTAATAAACGTATTTGCAGCTCAGTTGAAAAACGAACAAACAAACCAACAAACATTTTTTTAAATTTTTTAATTTCTGAAGGGGGGGCTACAATTTTTTTAAACCCCGTGAGGTGAATTTATATATTTTTTTAAAATACATTTATTTATAATATGAGGCATAACCTTTTGATTGACAGTCGGCTTAGCCAATCCCTAGCCATCATCACTTTTAACAGGCTGTTTATACAAACCCGGGGTCAGCTGCATGCAGCAGTAACTTATGATTTTGTTATTAACGTTGTTAATATTGTTAACATAGACAGCCCTACCACAAGAAGGGATAAAAGACAAAAAGTTTAGAAATAGTCCCTTTTAACACACGTTTTGGGGTTTTGTAACGCGGTAAATGGATTCCATACCAAACCACCGATGCATTATACATGTTTGAACATTCAGCTAAACACATTTCCAGGGAATTCCTGAAGTTACAAGACAAAATACAATGCATTTAGTTTGCAATAACACCACAACCAGCGAGGATTAAGAAAACAAACTGTAATGTTGTATTGTTCCCTCAGAGAGCAGTTTCTAAAGTCATTACTGATCTCTTCATCGTATAAAGCTAGCTGCACTAATGTAACTCTTTATGTTGGCATCAAGTCACACATCTCTTTTACAGTCCCGTCTTGCTCTGCATGCTTGCTCTCCAGATCTTGATTGGTAAAGGCAGACCAAATCACATCATTCCAATTCAGGCCTCTCCTCGCGGATTAACCATTTAGAATTGATTTTAAATTTTAATGATTACTTTTAATCCATGGTTAGATCTAGTCTCGGAGGCTTCGAGGAAACATTTCAGCTCCCTAAGCCCCTATTTAAACACTCTCTTTGGAGTCGGGATCTGAATTTCAAAGGTGAACATGACCATGTTTTTCCGTGAGGACCAACACCTTTGTCTGTGTGTACAGTATATAATCAACGATGACATGTTAATAAAAGATAATGAGGCTTCATTGATCCTTGGGTAGAAATTCACAAGTAACTTCCAACAATAAATTAGGTATTATGCTTGACCTTTAAATGCTGCAAGATTTAAGTAATAGTAATTTCAGTGCAACGATTGAACCATATGATACTCAATAAATAGTATAAATAGTACTTTTTTATGAATGAACATATAACAGTTATTTTCCACTACTGATTAGAATATATATATAAAAAACAAATACACACGTTTAACTGCAGGTACATAAGACTAACATGTAAAATGTAAAATTGTATAAAATAACTAAATTACAGGGTCTCAGATATAGTTTGAATTTAAATATCAGTTCATCTGTTTAACATTTCATGTCTTTTATGATGCATTTTATGGAGTTTCTTTCTTCTTCAATAATAGTATTATCGCAAGCTTCAATTGCACTGCGCTTTGTGAGCCAACTATTGAGGAAAAAAATCACTTTGAATTCAGTGGCTAATTCTATTCTTATTATGTGAAAAGATAGATCCTGCAAACAGATGATTGGCAATAATCTCTCCAGGCGCATTTATCCACCCACAAAAGAACAGCGAGGGAGGCTTTGTGAAACATATAATGAGACATGCACGATTCAACAGCACCTGCTGTAGAATCGAAGGAAATGGAGAGGGGACACGAAGCAAAAGCCAGCGAACCAGATAGCACATGAATAAGGCAGCAGGGAGATGGATGGAGCAGGATCCTTAGTCCTCCCTCCCTTCTTATTTCCTTGGGAGCGGGTTGGGAGGCATCCTTACCTTTAATCAAACTCACCTAAGCATACCTCAGCACTCCTGTGGCAAGATGATGGATGGCATGGAAGAATACCTGTAATGGCGGGTGTTATGCTATGCCTTGACTCTGCCAACGAAGATTTTCATTCCCAAAAAGCATGCTAAGGAACCAAACAGTTTCCCAGTTTCACATGAAATTGCGTAATAAATAAAAAGCACCTACATCTCCAAAATGTAGCAGTGTAACAATGAAGGGTGTAAATCTTGGAGAACTATATATTATTGTAGCCGCAATACATGATGGAAAGCCTCGAAAAGCATGGATATTTTTCTGGCCCTGACGGCTAATTCTTTCTTTTTATAAGAACTTAAAACCTGTTAATTACCAGAGCCGCCTGTACAGGGGGCAGAGGTGATTTGTTAGTAGTAAAGGTTTGTTTATTAATTCTAACCATGTTTTGTGGTTTCTATTTCTCTTAATATTGTCTTAGGCCACGTTTACACATAGCCAGGTATTTACAAAAACGGATATTTCCCCCTCTACGTTTTGAAAAATACCATCATTTACATGAACCCGCATAAATATGCTGTTAAGGTGCTATGAGCAGCCAAACCTGCAGGGGGCAGTGTAACGAGAAGCATAAAGTCATGCTAGCCAATCACAATCCTGGAAAAAAACGTCAAAAAATGACACGAGTAACTTCCAGTTACTTCCAAGATGAACGAGAGTCTTTCGGCTGGAGTGACAGAGAAGTGGAGTTACTTTTAAGTGTTACTTTAGAATATAAAACAGGTAAAATACAAGAAAATATTGATGGTATTGATGGCAAAACAAATTGTAAACACAGGTCGCACACATGACGCTGGGGACGTTTCTGTCGCATAATGTGACATTGAAGCCTAAATGTCCGTTACCCTCTGTTTACAAGCAAACGTGAAGACGGAGTTTTTGCAAATCTCCACTTTGGCCGGACGTTTCAGAAATGATCTTTTTTGGTGACTTTGAGCTTCGTTTTTGTGTAAACGAACGGCCAAAACGCATGAAAACACCACAGTTTTTGCTACGTGTAAACAGGGCCTTTTTTTCAAGTCAAAATTTTAGTATTATTATCTTTTTTTGTGTACCACATTGATCCAAATATAAGACATGGACTTTATTTTTCTCAATTTTTTTGCCTTATGCCTTAAAACCTTATGTGGTCCTATAATTGGACAAACCTAGACCTTTACATTCACAGCAGCTGGTGGTGCGGTGCCAGGAGCCCGCATGTGGAGCTCGGTCAAAAGTACAGCAAGTGAGAAAACAAATGAGAAGAAGTTTTTGATGCAGACTGTAAGATTATGATGATAAATGTTGGGGAGCTGTCTCGCAACTGCCAATCAGTGAGAAAATAGCGTGTCCCACAAAATGTAATCTGTGGCGTTGGACAAGCCAAAAAAGGCCACCTTAAAACCAGCAACATTGTAAGAAGTCTGGAGCGAGACTGAGAGGAGGGTGTGTAAGTATGTGACTGAAACAACAAATGAAGGCCTGCCCATCACTTAGGCCATTACTCAGCTGAAAGCTTTGATATCACCAGAGACAGAAACACACCCACCCATGAGTTGAAACCAGCCTCGGCTGCTACAGACAGTTGGAGCAGCATTTCCTATCGTGGATCCAGGATTTTTCTAAGTAAGGAGTCATCATGGGGCACATTTCTCACAGAGGAACAAAGTATTTTTGTTCAACATCCTTGCACACAATTTCTATTTTGGTAACATTTCAACAGTCACAACTTGTTCAAACGCTTGATGAAAAAAACAGCACAACATGTAAAACTCCTCATCAGTATTTCTTACTGCGCAGAATACTTCCATGTCAAAATCGTTGTCGGCTGTCAAAAAACTTGTTATTGAACAAGTTTAATATTTGTCGGCCACGACCTGTTTTGGAGCTGATTATCGGGACAAATTCAATCTTAACACGCCTCAGACTACAGAATAATCTGATAGGATAATACCTGTCATTAGTGAAATTGACAACAACTCACCTCGAGGTCGTTCAGTGGACTGTAAAGTCTGTGCTCACGCTGTCTCCAGGATTTCTTCCATTGTCTTTTGTTTTGTTTTGTTTTTATTTCAGGATTTTTCTGAACACAACAGTCCCAAGACCACCATCATTTCCTGCTTTTGTATGTCTTCTTCCACTGTGTTGTGTTTTCAGGTTGTTATGGCTCTTTGGTATGTTTCTTTTTTGTTTTTCTTACATCACATTTGATAACGTGAGATCTCTGGACGAGATTCTTGACAGGCTGTGGGACAGGATCATCGTGTGTACGGTGTTCTGTGCTGACATTATCAGAGCACACACCACACACAGTGCGATAAATGCCTGATTTGATATCTTCATGTGTGGGGTCTCTACAGAGAACAAATCTCTTCAGATGTAAATAAATCCTTACATGCGTAGCCCACTTAAGCTTCTTTTTCCTCATACTGCATGGCTCCATGTTGCAAATGGACTGAACAGAAAAGCCTGGGGAAATGGCTGAAAACACCCCCACCTTATTCCAATCACAGTCAGCTATTTTAGCTTGGCTGACTTAGCCATGCCAACCTGCGATGCCAATTTGTACTATGTTACACTCATTTTTAATATTCTTAGCAAATGTGTTCAAAAAAATCCACATATGAAGTTTCGCTTCTGACATAATAGCTGAAATGAGTTCTGGCAGAGCTGAAAGAAGGACTAAAAGAGCTACGTGGGAACTAGGAGTCTTGCAGGTGCCAACAGACCTCCGCATGGAAGGATCCTGAAATGAACCACCTTCAGCTTCCAGCTCCCCCAGCCCATCCTTGCCAAACATTTGCAACAGATCCTCTACTTTCAAATGCTGTTCCGGTAAATCAGAAATTTGAACCAGTGCTCGGATAGCACAAGTTGCCTGCTCTTAGTTAGTCTTCATCCTTGATCCTTCCAGGCCAAACCCACAGGCAGTCACGCTAGTAACAGCACAATAAAACACATTCCCCTTAAAATATGAATGACTGGGCTCTGCTGGATTGTTATTTGCAGCTCAGAGGTGTTGCACTCTTAAAAAGACATGACTGCATCCTCCTTTCGACAACTTAATTCTCCTTAGTTTGGTTTTGGAGTTCACATAAGGCAAAGCACACCTGCCTTTCAATAGAAAGTCCACTCTATCACTTTCCCTCTCAACTGATATGACATTCTTGAACTATAATGAGCTTGGTCATCAGCCAGTTGGAACTCTTATTTCTTACAGATAAGAAAAACTTGAATAATTCACAGAAAATGTTGAAACTGAAACCATTGAAATATTCTCCTAATTGAAAAACTTCTAACTCACAATTACTTCTTGGTCACTATACTTAGAAGTCATAAAGTGTCAACCACTAAATTCCAAAAGTGATGACAAAACTGTATTTCTGCTGCAACATTTTACTAGAGGAATCAGAGGACTTGCTTTTGACCCCGGCGAGGAGAGGGACACTTCATGAGGTCCAGATAAACAGTGTAATCCACATAATTTATCATGCAGTGGTGTAAATACTGAGATGTTACATATATAAACACCACAAAACAGTGAGCATGAACTTCCAGACAAGGCAAGAAACATTGAAATGTCAAAATGTAAAATGCATGCGCCATCACATTCACGTAAGATGAGGTAGAGATGTATTTTGTGGTTTAACATATTCAACAAAGACTTCTAATCTGTGCATTTAGCTTGTCATGATGTCACTGAAATTTACAATATTTAAGGAAGAGAAGCTAATTTACTGCCTCTTTCATCCAAATCGTTTCCAGATGTAGATGCATCTTCTTTTTTGGCTTCTGTATAGTCTGTTACCATGGAAACAATGTCAAAGCTGTATCTGTGTTCACAAAGACAAAATACCTGTCTTTCTTATATTGTTGTTTTTGTTAGTTTTCCCTTCAAGCCTCTATGGTGTTGCATTGGAGGGTTATGCAGCGCAGCATAAATACACACACCGATAAATCAATCAATCATGCAAACAAACACAAATAAATATATGGCTACATTAAACCTGACAATAGGGTTTTATTTTTACAACATCAGAACTCCTAAAATACATTTTGGCTTAAGGAAAAAATCCAGATGAACATCGAGGCAATTTAACTCTCCACCTGAAAACTGCAACATTTTGCGCTCTGCACCATTTGACACATTGTGCCTTGCGTGTGTCTGGTGGAGTTGCTCATCATTATCGTTCCAACATGATGCCCTTAATTGTAGCCACAATTGGAAAGTGCCGCATTTTAGGATATTTGTGACATTTTGGGGGATGTACCACTCAACACTAACGAGTCTGTCATTTGTTCCTGCTCCAGAAATGACACCATGTTGTGCTGGTAAAAAGATGTTGTCTAACTTGGTCCTGAATGACACATTTTGTTCTCTGAGATGTGCCAAAGGCTCGGCTTAATCTATTCACACACACTCTTTTTTTCACGCTGCAAGTCTTCAAGGGCTATTGCCTTGGAGAGTCGCTTTTGTAATAGTAATAAATAATGTATGAATAATGCGGCTGATTAAACAGTCTGGGAATCTTCTCCCTATGGGGAACACAACTTCCAGCAGAATAACAAAGATTACCTTGGAGCTTTCCGTTCATATCACACCAATGTCTGATTAAATGTTCAACAGTCACTCAAGATCAAAGAACACCTTCCTGTAATACAGTTTGAAGAGGTGAGGTCTTTGGAAGTTTAATTTTTCTTTCTTTTTTTTTAACAGCATATCCCAACACAATATCATGGCAGTTAATAAACCTGTAACAGCACATGATCTATTGATTTCTGTCCTGGGACATGCCTTTCTCTGTTTTTTTTTGTCCTGTTCATGGACTGAAAGAATGGCTACATGTGGGAGTCTACTCTCCAAGCTTTTTGTGAGGCTGTCATGAAAGGACTGTTTGGAAATAAAGTCTCAATTTGACAAAAGAAAAGTGATTGATTAATCCCCTGTTGAAGAAGTATTGATTGTTTACAGCATGTTCTTGCTTAAGTAGGAACAAAACAGAAATGGTGGAATATTTGTGCCATTAATAAGGTTATCATCTTTGGATCAGAGCACTCAGAAATGGACAGTCTAGACCAGGGGTCGGCAACCCAAAATGTTGAAAGAGCCATATTGGACCAAAAACACCAAAAACAAATATGTCTGGAGCCGCAAAAAATGAAAAGTCTTGTGTAAGCCTTAGAATGAAGGCAACACATGCTGCATGTTTCTATATTAGTTATAACTGGGGGAATTTTTTTTTTTCATTATGGACTTTGAGAAAAAAGTCGAAATGTCGAGAAAAAAGTTGAAATGTCAAGATTAATGTTGAAATACAATCTTGAGAAAAAAAGTTGAAATTTCGAGAAAAAAGTCAAAAATGTCAAGGAAATAGTCAAAATTTTGTGAAAAAAAGTCGAAATGTCAAGATTAATGTTGAAGTACAATCTTGAGAAAAAGGTCAAACTTTCGAGAAAAAAGTCAAAAATGTCGAGGAAATAGTCAGAATTTCGTGAAAAAAATCGAAATGTTGAGAAAAAAGTCGAAATGTCGAGATTAATGTTGAAGTAAAATCTCGAGAAAAAAGTCGTAATTTTGAGAAAAAAGTCGAAATGTCGAGATTAATGTTGAAGTACAATCTCTGGAAAAAAGTCGAAATATCGAGATTAAAAAGGAAAGGAAAAAGGAAGAAAAAAAGGAAAAAAAGAAGAAAAAAGGAAAAAAGAAGAAAATAAGGGAAAAAAAGATAAAAAAAAGAAGAAAAAAAGCTCAAACATTTTTGAAAAACTCCAAGAGCCACTAGGGCGGCGCTAAAGAGCCGCATGCGGCTCTAGAGCCGCGGGTTGCCGACCCCCGGTCTAGTCTGTGGTATTGCTTTTACTAGTACCGCTGTGTGAAATCTTTTCATGTAATCTTATTTTATTTTTGACCAGGATATGCCCTTCATGTCTTACAATAAACACATTTCTTTCTTTTTTTGGAATTTCTTAATAAAAATAAACACATTTCTAAACTTGTCCTTCTTACACCTTTGTAACATTAGAAAATTAAGGCAAGGCAAGTTTCTAAATGTACATATAAACATACAAAAGTTACAGTGTTTAAAAGCATGGATGGATTACTGAAAAGCAGCAGTGAATAAAAAGGTTTTCAACCTTGACCCTGCCCAGCCCTGATGCATTCTGGGAGTTTGTTCCACAGACAAGGAGCATAAAAGCTGAAAGCTGCCTCACCGTGTTTGGTTGTAACTCTGGGTACAGAAAGTATGCGTGACCCTGACGACCTGAGAGTTCTGGTGGGTTTATAATGGACCAGGAGATCAGAGATGTATTTTGGTCCGAGACATTTCAGAGATTTATAAAGCAACAGCAGGATTTTCAAATCTATTCTGTGACAGACAGGAAGCCGGTGTAAATATCTAAGAACTGGAGTTATATGGTCCACTCTCTTGGTCTTAGTGAGGACTGGGGCAGCAGCGTTCTGAACTAACTACAGCTGTTTGATGGATGTTTTAGGGAGACCCGTGAGAACAGAGAGAACATTAGTACAGTCTACTGAAGATAAAAGCACGGACACGTCCTGCTGAGACATCAGTCCTTTAATGCTCGACGTGTCCTTTACGTAATAACAGACAGACTTTACTACTTTCTTAATTAAGAAAAAAATCTAATCTCAGAGTCAAGGACAAAAACAAGTCCATCCATTGTTACTTCTAAATTGGACAACTACAATTTCTCATTAATAGTATGTCCTAAGATGTCTTTGAATGGCCTTAAGATGATCCAAAATGCTGCAGCAAAAGTTTAGTGAGGATTAACAGGAGAGATCTTTTCTTTGTTTTTCCCAATCTGAGCTTCCCTTCATTGGCTTTCAGTTAAATGAGAATTTAAAATGATACTTTATAGATATAAAGACCTAACTTTTGGGAATTTTTGTGCAACTATCAATTATATTGGATTTTTTAATATTTTTTTAGAATTGTTTCATCCGGATTAACTGCTCTTCAGGTTTCAACACCCAACGCTTACAAACAGCAATACTAAATATCTGTTTGGTATTTTAAACATCGCAGTTAGGAATGCCATCACGAAAGAAATGGCTCAATCCAATATAATTTCTGAAAGTTTTATTATGGAAAGAGTCATCTTTTCTTAAAGACTTCAAGAAGCAAAATTAAAGAAACTCTCAGAAGGATTGAAAATGTACATACAGTAGCACCACGGCAGCTCTCTTTTATTTAATACCGATTTCTTCCATTGGTAGCCCTGGTATGTTCCTGAACTGTTCTTGTGTGGCAATAACTACACATCGATAATACTTTCTTTAAGTATGTACTGTGTACTGTGATATTATTCCAAAGTGATTTTAAAGGTATTGTGACATGAAAAACTAATTTTTCTTGATTTTTTGTGTTTTGTTGGGTGTCTTGACATCAATTACACCCAAAAAAAACGAACTTTTAACATTCAGTGTATTGTGTGCTTTCTGGGATTTTCCGCATAATTATGCAAAGGAGGAGCGGGGCAATGATTGACAGGAAAGGGGGAAAAGGACGCGTTTTTCACAGGCAAAAAACACCGTCATAAAAAAAGCCAGGCATGGAGTACTGGAGTGAAGTTTTTCTTGTTACACCTTTTTAGACACATTTGAGGGATGTTGGCCAAGACTTTTAATAGTGTTAAAAGCATGTTAAAAATTATGTCACAATACCTTTAAAAAAAGTCCTTTTTGACCTAGCTCCTTTGTACCTTAAAGAAATGATAAGTTGTCCTGTAGTATCAGACTACTTCACTCTGGAACTGCAGGTTTATGATTTTTGGAATCCACTCTAGTGGGTGTTTGGGGCACACTATTGCGTTTTTACTTCTAAGCTAAGGCTTAAAAACTTTCCTTTTTGGATAATGCCTATAGTTAGGGCTGGCTTAAGTGTCTTTTATTGGATTTACCATTGCTCTATTTTGAATCTCATATGTGATATCCCTGGACTCATATCTCTGCAATACCTCTGGAAACAGAACATTGACCATGTTTCCAAAATGTTGCATTGCAAAAAAAGTGCAGAAACTGAGTGATGTTAATGAATTACTTTGTCTGTTTTTTTTTTAACAGGGAATGAATGGTGAATGGTGAAATCCCCACATGCGCCCATGTATTTCTCCATATTTAAGCACATCTGTTTGTTTTGATCCCCGGCTCTTCCCGACCATGACTAACAATGACACTGACAAGTAAAAAGTCCTTGTGCAGTGTCGGCTTGGAAGCGCCTCAGACTTTATTCTTGAACATGACAGTTCATGGTGCAGCTCTGAAAGACTAATGCAAGTAAGTGGAGTGTAATGCAAGTGTGCAATGATTTTAGAGCTCAGGAAACACAGTCACTTCACAATCTTTGAGCTTTTAAAGGGAATCATCCACATTCTGTGCTGTGAACCTTTGCAGCTAACACAAATTCTGTTTTTTTTTTTTGTTTTTTGTTTTTTGTTTCCACTCTGCCACTTGCCTTTAATAGCAGTATTCAAAGTTTTACAGTCTCAGTTTTAGGATAGTCTGGTCAAAAACTACCTTTAGCCACATCACTCTGAACTTACAGTATAATCATTACTTGCAGCATAGAAAGAAAAAGGTTTTCCATTTCTCACTTTTGCTGTGCTCTGTAGACTTTCAGTGTCAGATGTTAAGTATGAAAAATTGCATTTCCTGCTTGCGTTAACCGCTGTTGACAACAGCAAAACTTTCCTTTTATAAATTCTCTTTATATGTCAAGCTCGTTTGGACTCCAAGGTCAGCATCTTTGCCCACAATAGGCGTGTGACGTATGAAGAGCAGAATGCTATTAGGGACTCATCTCCTTGTGAGGGACATGCTCTGTCCCTGTGCTGCAGCTAATACACCTGATGGGACCAGCTCCACAGGCGGTCAAGCGAATGAAAGAATGGCATATCTCTAATTTAACGGCCATTGTCTTTGACAGGCACTGACCTTTGGCAGACAGAGGTCTTTGAACACTATTACAGAGTTTGGGGAGAAATAGAAGCTATTTAGCCTAATGTCTGGCACGGACCCTGGCAGAATCTAATAAAAGCGGAAGGTTACAGGCTGTCCATTTACCTCCACCGCAGAACGCTCGGTGAGTGCTTTGTGTTAACATGCCAGGACTACAGAAAACCTAAGATCTGACAGCTCAAAATAAAAGGGCAGTTGTTTGATGATTTACTGTATGAGACCCTTAATGTCCCAATAATATTAGAAACCATTTGGTTTGTTAAAAAGAACAAAAAGAAGAGAGATCAGGTTGGATGGATCCCAGACATGCTGTAAAAGTGTGCTAAAGATGACACTAAAAACTATTTGCTACCACCAGGAGGCCGACGGGTAATAAACAGACACTGAAAGGGAAACTGAACTTTAGCAGATCTCCACAGAAGATCTATGTTACAGATATCTTTATTTTCTGTAATTAGGGCCCGAGCACTGACAGTGCGAAGGCCCTATTGTATCTGTCGGAATTTTTATTGTCCTCGTTTTTCTTTCGACGAAATGAGGGCCTTTTTGCCTCCTTAAACGTTCCCCAAAAGTCACCGAATTTTGCACGCAAGCCAGGCCTGGTGAAAAATGTGATATTTAATGGTTTGCATTAATGGGTGTGGCCTAATGGCTCAACAGTGCCCCCTAGAAAACTTTGAGCCTCAAGCCGCACAATACGGTTTGACGTACATGCACGAAAATCGGTACACACCTGTATCATGTCGCAACTTAAAGAAAAGTCTCTTGGCGCCATGGCCGAAACCGAACAGGAAGTAGGTCATTTTGAATTAATTGTGTAATTTTGGCGCAATTTATGCCATTTCTTCGTCCGTTAATGCAGCCCGAACCGTAACGTGCACCCAGGTCTGTTATACATCAAAATGTGCGTCTCCATCCTGCGATGGGCATTACTCTTCTCAGTCAAAAGCGTTACCGTGGCGACGCTAGATGCCAAAAAGTGTGCCACCCCTTCATCTGGTTGGTCCATATTTGATAGTTCCTGCCATAACTTTTGAATGGTTCGACATAAAGAGTCGTGGGTGGTGTCATATGACTCGGTATTGAATCCTTGAACATAATTGGTGTAAATAAGCCCCGCCCCTTCTTCTGATTGGTCGATATTTGATAGTTCCTATTTTCTGCCATAACTTTTGAATGGTTAGACATAAAGAGTCGTGGGTGGTGTCAACGGACCTAGTTTTGAGTCCCTCATCTGATATCTATATGTCTATATCTACATACATATATGTATATATATATATATATATATATATATATATATATATATATATATATATATATATATATATATATATATATATATATATATATATATATATATATATATATATATATAAAATGCATACTGGGGTCTTTGTGTGGAATATTCTTTGATTTTTGACAGCAAATACATGTTGTGATGCTACTGCAGTTGTTTTCAGCTGTCTACTAGACATGAAGTGTGCTGCTCTCAGAATCAAACACGCTGAAGAGGAATATGGACTTGCAGCCTCTAAAAAAGTGAGTAAAGGGTATTGTGGCTTCATCAGACCTTCAAGACAAGACAAATGTGTAAATAAATGCAAAGGTTTTCCAGACGACATACTGTAGAATGACAAGCAAATCAGACGGTAAAAACTGCAGGATGCCTGCATTAGAATGACAATGGTAAATGTATGCCCGCTGTAAATTATTCATGGTATTGCCTGTTTGCAGAGACGTGAAGTATATCCCAAAATACACTGGGCAGGATTCCAAATATTAATAGGCCTGCAGCACACTGACAGCCACTCACACTCTCACTCTGACAAAACAGTGCTCCCTGTACAAATGAATGGATGCTGTTTGGATGTTGTGGATATATTTGTGGATGCTGTTTGTTGTGAACAAACAAATGAAAACATTAGGCATATGAGACAGTGCCCCATGTGGGAAGGTGACTATTATCCAGTTCAGAAAGTCTGTCTTCAGTGGATCCTTGCTGATTTTCAACATGAATATTGCTTCCGTAGGCCCAACTGAGTAAATCGTCTTTTTTCCCGTAAAAGCTTTTCTGAGATTCATTCCCCTTGACCCAAAAAGTTCTGTCACTGCCACTCATCCGCACACTTATTTCCTCTCATGAGTGTAAGAAAAGATTTTTAGTTTGATTTTTGATGGACAGGTTTGCCTTCAACATGTAACAGACACATCAAACGTTGACGGATGTTCAAGAATTAGACAGAGTCCAGTTTATTATCAGACTATAGTACAGTATATGCAGGTTATGGGTGCTTTATTGCATATATAGAGTGTCTTGTGCATCTGTCAAATATACAAATGAAGGATTTAGAGAAGAGAAGAGAAGAGAAGAAGTAGAGACTACATATGATTTATTTTTTAATGAGAGTCTTGCTTATATCAGCAAAGCAATGCCAAACCATCATGTCAAACTAATACTGCTGCTGCATTAAATAATGGCCTAAAAAAATGGTCTCATTATTTTTGAAAACCTTTCAGGAGCTTTTAAAAGAAGAGGCAATAAAGCATTTCTTAGGTTGTAACAGCCATGTTGCAGCATGGCCTTATGTTATTTCACAACTGTGCTCCAGACTGAAACTTTTCAGCTATTTTGTGTATAAATTAAAGTTTTTGATTAACATTGCAGTCTTCCGCCCAGAATACAAATCATTTACAGATCTATAGTGTCTTCATGGTGCAACAACAATGCTAAAATCTTTAATAATAAGTCCAATATTATTGCAATTATTGGATAGATTGCAATGCATTGTATTGACCCTCCTACTGCTCAAAAAGCACCAACAGTGTATCCATATTTTAATGATTTTTTAAAATAAATTACTAAGAAAATTAACATTTTCTGGCTCTATTTGGGCTGAAAGCACTACTGAACACAAGTAGATATAATCTCACAGAGCTTCTGGCATGACATAACCTCTTTCAAGTCAGTTCAATATAATGATATAAATAAAGCGCCAATTCACAACAAAGTCATCTCAAGAAACTTTAAGCAGAACGTAAACAAATTGCATTCCAAGTCCAATTAAATGTTGTTCAGGTCAATCCAATTACAGTGCAGTTCAATCCACTTTAATCTAATTCGTTGTACTCCAGTTAAATCTAATTTACCAATTTAGTATTCTAAGTACACACCTGCTACCATCCCATCCCATGTATATATATTTAAATATTTAAATGACTTTGTTTTTAATTATGCTAGCAACAACAACAAAAAAAGGTAGCTTCTCTACCAATCCTCCTTTTGACTTGTCAAGCTTTAAGTTAATATTTGCAGAAATATAAAAAGCTGGCTACCGAAAAAAAGAGGATTATTGGCATTCACCCAGTTATTCATGACAAGCTGCACAACCGCGACAGCTTGATTTGATTCAATCACCCTTATCTAAAGCAGCATCTCGTTAAACATGCAATGTTTCTCATTTCACAGCAGTATTAGACTGTATGCCTGCCTCTGAAGCCAAATTAGGGTTTTATCTGGTTATCTAACAAATAAGAGATAAATATGCTCCATAATTGACACATTGAATCGGTTATTTAGCAAGCGGTTGCATCGATATAATGCCTCTTGGCACACGCGCCGACTTCGACTTCATTGATAATTGAAGAAGTCTTTATACATAATTGTGGATCTGATGCTGTGAAGCGATTCTCATTTTGGGATTTGTCTGCCTTCCATCTCTGCTTATTTTGCGGAGGGTTTCAGGGGCAGTGGAGTCTATCTGAGCTCATTATTGAACTGACTGCATGAAGTAATACATGAAAGGGGCTGACCATGGCTCAGGCTTTACAATCAGCTCAGCGTCTTAGGTGAGGAGATACATATCTAAAACCTGCTTGGGGTTGGAAGGAATGCATTCAGCAAAAGGAAACCCTCATGGGCTGAATTATAAATGTACAATCTTCATATCTGGGTACAATCTTTTCTTTTGATCTTGTTACCATTTATGAATGACTTAAGTATTGATAATGATGTTGTATCACTGCATATGTAAATGGCTTCATTTACCTACAAATCCCTTTTAATTTCTTGTCCTCCACTGAGATTATCAGGTGCGTTGGGATTTGTAGATGTACAGAGAATAGCTTTATTCATCTGTTTACAATAGCACATCCTGTGCCAAGAATCCTGCGAATAAGCATTACACAGTCCATAATGACTTGAAGGTCACTCACAGAAGAAGTCTCCACAATTCTCAAAAGGTGATATGACAGCAGCTTTTCCTCCAGCAGGAAATATTGTATATTCCTTGAAACTGCCAAGTTATCAGATTAGAGCCCACTTCAGTGCTTTCCAAGCGACAGTCGCATTGACATTGACAGGCTCAATGTTGCTTGTTCGGACTTCGCATTGATTATCAGCATAAAGAAGACAGTAGTTATGCACCAAACGGGATCCCCATATGATGCAGAAGTCACTGTTGATGATAAAGCATTGGACTGTGTAAACCACTTTACCTATCTCGGCTCGACAATCTGTAGCGATCTCTCAATGGACAAAGAAAAAGAAAATTTGCATCGGTAAAGCTGCGACTACATTCAAGCGCCTTAGAGCTAGAGCTTGGCAGAACAACTATCTCACGGAACGAACTAAGTGCCGCATTTATGAATCCTGCGTTCTTAGTATAATGTTATATGATGCGGAAACATGGACAACATATGCCCGTCAAGAACAAAGGCTGAACTCCTTCCATATGCGTTGCCTAAGGCACATACAGGGAATTAAGTGGCAGGACAGGGTCACGAACGAAGAAGTTTTGAAACGGGCTGGCAGCAAATCTCTCTTCCAAACTCTGAAGATCAGAAGGCTCCGTTGGCTTGGTCACCTGCACAGAATGCCAGACTACCGGCTGCCCAAGTGCATCCTCTACGGCTAGCTTTGCGAGGGTGTGCGAAGGAGAGGACGTCCACTTCTTCGCTTCAAGGATGTCGCAAAACGCGATATGAAAGCGTTAAATGTCGATACATCTAGCTGGGAAAGGGTGGCTGAAAACCGTAGCAGCTGGCGTCGTACACTTTATGCTGGTGGCATTGAACTGGAGCAGCAAAACTAGCCCGCAAACGCACTAACACTGTTTGACTCATTCAGCTATTAACACTATAATCTCACGTAGATAAATTTGCCATTATTACCTACAAATCCCTTTTAATTTCTTGTCCTCCACTGAGACCATCAGGTGCGTTGGGATTAGTAGTAGAATAGCTTTATTTATCTGTTTACAATAGCACATCCTGTGCCAAGAATCCTGCAAATAAGCATTACACAGTCCATAATGACTTGAAGGTCACTCACAGAATAATTAAGTACATTTAGAAGGGAAGTCTCCACTATTCTCAAAAGGTGATATGACAGCAGCTTTTCCTCCAGCAGGAAATATTGTATATTCCTTAAAACTGCCAAGTTATCAGATTAGAGCCCACTTCAGTGCTTTCCAAGCGGCAGTCGCATTGAACGTTGGGAGGATGCTGGCAGAGAAATCAAAACTGAGGGAGACAAAGAAAACAAAGAGGACTGTTTGAGCCAACACAACAAAAGAAATTAGCTGAGTGGAAATCACGATTGTGAGCGTCGGCGACGAGTGGCTCCCTCTGGGATGCGCGGATAAGGAAGTGCAAAGGTTTAGCCAACACGGTCGCCCCAGCGATCAGCTGTGACATCGACTTTGAGCTTTGACAGAATGGTATTTGTTTTTTCTACGGCACACTGAGCCAAAAACACGTCAATGTGCTCTTTAGAGGCATTTTCATTTGAAGTTGAGTGCTGAATCAGATGATGTCAACAGTGTCCTGACTGAAATGGTGCGAGACGAGTCAGACTGTAAAAATCAATAAGGCAAAAAAAGGAAATAGAAATAAATAACAATTAAGCAAGAATGTAGCCTGTGCACTGACTGCAATGTAAAGCAGTTACATTTCTCACATCAGGGGATTTTCTTCAAATTTGAATAATAACAGAAATGAAACAACAGCATAGGTTAATAAATGATTATCTCCAGACATAATCAGCAAATATTAGCAATGATAATCCATATACAATGCATCCAAATCAGAAAGATACGACTAACAGGAAGGAAAAAATAAACCAACTCTTGAACTGTGAACCAAGCGAAAGAGCTTGATGTGGATTAGTGAAGTGATGCAGCAAATTCAAAAGTTGGTCAGTGTGGGTGTGAAATTGTTTTAAACTGTGGTTCAAACTACTTATATTACAGCCTGTGCAGCTCTTGCAGTAATAGCACTCCCCTGATGAGAGCGGAGCGATCAGCCTGTCGTCGTGTTGGTTTTGCATCTGTGAACATCTCCCCATCATGGAGCCTAAATGGCATCCACAGATGGCTACTGTGTTTCACAGCTGGCAAATGTGCTGTTTTTACAACCTTGCCTAGAAGCCTCCACGCCTCATCTGCACACTTTCCTGCTACCATAGTATAAAAATCAAGCTTTATTTTCAGCTGCGGCTCAACCTGTTTGCCGGTGACTGTTCTCTGTTAACATTTTAGGGTTACTTAGTGTATTAGTGTAACTAAATAACTTCTTTTGTACCAGCTCCAGTGGTGCCTTCTGCTGCTTTCCTCTAAGCCAGGATTGATTGGCTTCGGTGCATTGTTTCCTTCACTATTCTGTGAGTCACAAACCCTCATCTGTGAAAAGGACTTGCCATTACTCTGAATTTCCTCTATCAGCTTTGCTGCTTGCAAATTTAATGATGCGGCCCCCATCATATTTTGCAATGCAGTCATGAGTGAAATGTGAATGTAGAAAAAGTGAGCTGAGGATCCACCTCTGGGTGTATTCATTACCGGTGCAGATGAACCAAATTTATATATTCTCATAGCTTGTTCTTTCCCAGTATTAAAGCGGAAGTAAGAGTCTGAATGCTGTGATTTACTGGCTGGCTTTCAATGCAGTTGTTGACTCATTGTATTACCCAGTAACAAGTATGCAGTACAGTTACCACATATTCACACAGTCAGTGAGCGTATATGTTGATTATATGTGATCCTTAATACTTAGTTTTAGCTTGAAGTGGATTTTTGCATCTATACAGAGCAATTCACACTAGAAAGCACATTTATAATTCATAGACATTACAAATAGATTCTGTCAAAGCCCCTTTATCAGTCTCTAGTATTGAAGTTAGCATGTTGCAGAAATGCTGCAGACACACTGACAAAACGAAATGCACAATCATGCCAGTTGAATTATGTTTTTTTCCATAATTACTATTCCACTTTTCCATAATAGACTATCAAAGGGTTATTATATCACATTTTATTTGACCAAAGCTAGGGTCGATTTCTAACCGTAGCAACCGCATCCTAGATTCTGGGTGTAAAAGCCAACTCGACTCCTGCTCAGTTTTTAAAGACACTTCCCCCCCGAAGATGTCTCCTTCTTCCTGACATGTTGCAGATTTGTTTTTTGGGACACCTGCAGCTTGAGAATCAACCGACCCTCAAGGTGTGAACACCTGTTAAAGTCTGTGGGTGGCATGTCAGCATGACTTTGAATATGGTGGATACGCACTGGTGCTAAGGCCTCCTCCCCTGTTCAGAGGATTTATTGTGTGAAACCTTTTACCTTGGCCATTGTTTTGCATTCAGGCACACTCCAACTAAATCCAGTTACCCTCGTACAAATGTCTTTGGCATACTGTACCTGCAAGTCCCCCGTTTTGGCTGGGAAACTACCATATTTTACCCTCTTTCCCACGTCCTCCCATATTAGTATTTTCCCGAAAATTTCCCGTTTTATGATATAATAATTTTTTAAAAGCATTCCTGTGCCTCTCCAAGTTGAATTGTCACTGGCCTCGCGAGAACTGCCACCTGCTGTATCCTGGGTGGCCGTTCTCGCGAGGTTAGTGGCTACAACGGGAGAAAATTCAAAACAACAAATAGGAGAGATGGATGGATGTGACCAGAGAGAAGGCCAAAAAAGTGAAGAATTCATGTAAATACAGTGGGGCAAAAAAGTATTTAGTCATACACCAGTTGTGCAAGTTCTCCCACTTAAAAAGATGAGAGAGGCCTGTAATTTTGATCACAGGTATAGTTCAACTTTGAGAGACAAAATGAAAAAGAAAATTCAGAAAATCACATTTTCTGATTTTTTTAAGAATGTATTTGCAAATTATAGTGGAAAATAAGTATTTGGTCAATAACAAAAGATCATCTTAATACTTTGTTATATACCCTTTGTTGGCAATGACAGAGGTCAAATGTTTTCTGTAAGTCTTCACCAGGTTTTCCTCACTGTTGCTGGTATTTTGGTCCGTTCCTCCATGATCTCCTCTAGAGCAGTGATGTTTTGGGGCTGTCTCTGGGCAACACGGACTTTCAACTCCCTCCAAAGATTTTCTATGGGGTTGAGATCTGGAGACTGGCTAGGCCACTCCAGGACCTTGAAATGTTTCTTACGAAGCCACTCCTTTGTTGCCCGGGCGAAGTGTTTGGATCATTATCATGCTGAAAAACCCAGCTACATTTCATCAGGAGCCTCTTGAAGAATAAGTTACAGGTCTGTGAAAGCCAGAAATCTTGCTTGTTTGTAGGTGACCAAATACTTATTTTACCCAGGAATTTACCAATTAATTCAGTAAAAATCCTACAATGTGATTTCCTGGATTCTTTCCCCCCATTCTGTCTCTCATAGTTGAAGTTACCTATGATGAAAATTACAGGCCTCTCTCATCTTTTTAAGAGGGATAACTTGCACAATTGGTAGCTGACTAAATACTTTTTTGCCCCACTGTATCTCTAAAAATGGGATAGCAAATTTAGTTTCCTAAGGAGGAGCAGGATGGGGCACACTTATGTCATGTTCAAGTTTAGTGTTTCATGTTTCATGTCATGTCTGTGTTCATTTCATGTTTAGTCCTTGTGATATTGTGTGCTTATGTCCAATCTCATCACGCACTTCCTGTTTTATTTTGATACTCACCGTTTCCCTCTCGTTGCAGATCCTGACTTTCCCCCTTTGTGTGATTGTCAACCCTGATTGGCTCCACCTGTGTTCCCTACCTCATGTATAAATAGTGTGTCTCCCCTTGTCTTGTTGCCAGTTCGTTGCCTCACGTCGAGTATAGTCAAGTGTCGTCAAGTGTCGTCACGTCGCCATATTTTGTACCTGAAGTTTGTGAAAGATTGATCCTCCCTGAGAGCATTTTTTGTTCAGCCTTGGATTTTTCCTCGTCAAGAGAGTTCTGTTGCTATGACCCTTTTTGCTCCTTTTTGAATAAATGCACTTTTTGTTCCTGGAGTCACGCATTTAGTCCTCCTTTGAGTCAAGGTCCTTACAGTAATCAGTCAGTGAATGCCAAAGAGCCACATGAGTGTAAATGACAAATAAAAATAAAATGTTAATGTTTCACTTGAAGACAATCAATGTCCATATAAAGTGAAAATATTTAAAATAAATAAATGTGCTTTATTTCACTTTTGTGTTTTCATTTAGGCTCTATTCTCAGTTTTATAAGGGAAGTCATGATTTTTTACACTAAACAAATTGATTTAATGGTTTTAAATTCTTCAAATTATTCTTTTACCGTTTTTTAGCCTTCGTTGCAAAGCAGTCGTGTTTCATGCTGAGAGCCGGTGTAGCTATTTATAGCTACATTCACCACAACGCAGTAGCTTTGGTTGTTGGATTTAAATATTGAAGTTGACAACCACGGTGTAGCTTTCTTCTCTGAAGGGTTTGTGTGTTTTCTCTGGCTAGTCCAACCCCCCCGCCCCCCCAGAAGTCTAGACTAAATGGTGAGTATATCGCCCATGAGAGTGAGTGTGAGCATGTATGCTTATTTGTCTATATGAGGCACAGCAATGGAGCCCTTGCCTACTGCCTCAATGGACCCAGGATAGGCTCCAGTGATGGTTGTTGCAAAGTGACTGCTTTGCTGAACAGGAATGCAGGAATGCAACACAACTCAGAAGATATTGTGGAAGAGTCCGGAGCAAATTGATTATACTGTGAAAATACATACAAAATGAAACGCTTGACATCCACAAACGAGTTGTGGAAGTAGAAGACTTGCTGAAGAGTTGCTTGGACAGAATGGTGGCCGATGACAGTTGTATCTTGTAACGGTTTACACGAGCCAAACGTAGCATTTACAAGGGTTATGTTGCACAGTTTGCCATGGATTAAATTCAAACTGAAATCAAACAGTCTGTACCTTAGCAAAAACGACTCCCAGTCCAGTCTATCTCAAACTCTCTTCTCTGTCCAAGATGCATTCATTGCTCAGAGCAGCGTCCCTCGTGCTTCAGGTGCAGGTGAGCTGCGTTGACCTGCAGCACTGCTCCTGGTGTTGCCCCTTGTGCTTGTGTAGCAGTTGTTTCATCTCATCTTTAGGGATTCATTCCTCGCTACTTGTTACTGCAGGAATTCCCCTGAGGTTGAAGTTTGAGAATGTACACAAACATGTAAGTAAATTGGTTTTTATTGCAATCATAATGGTAAAGTTGTCTAATTCACGGGGTTGGAAGGTATTCAGAGCGGGTTAGGTTTATTATTAGGTGGTAAAGAGTGTCTCCAGCTGAGAGTGTGGCATTTTAAGAAGCTAAATCAAACGGTAAGAGTTTTAAAGTCTTGCAAAGCTCTGCCATTAAAGAATGCCAAAGCGATTCATAGTCACAAAAGAGCACCGCAGCAGTACACACTTTCATTATGGGCGAAAATAATATGAATTGCAGAAATTCTGAGAGAGATTGGAGCAAGGGTTTGCAGTAAAATGGCAGTTCATTTAAGACTCTGACGTGACCACTGAAGTGATAGTGTAGATACGATCCCTACAGACAAAACAAAGTAATCATTTGGTATGCAGCATTTTGGAATCAACCACCTCCTGTCGGTAGAAACAAAAGGACACGTGTTCGTGGCTATTATTTCCATTTTTGTTTGCATTCATTCAATGAAAAGGTGCATAAAACAACTTTATGGGCAGAAGTGTAGGACTAATGGGATGGAGCCTCATGTAACAGTTCAAAGATTTATGAAAAAGTCACAGTAACTGGAAGGAGATGGGAGTAAAGACACTGTCTGTCAAGCAGTCTTTCTTAAACACTTTCTGTACCATTACAAAGATGAAACTACTGTTGTTTGTAGGGAGCTGTCCGCTTTATCACTTAAGTGGAATGGCGCTTTTGAGTCTTGTCAGATGCTTGACATAATGTAGTACCTTGCAAAAATGTTATGCTTCCTGTGTTGTGTTTGTTCCTAAACATACATTCCTTTTAAATAGATTTGAAGACAGATTATTGAATCCTCCTACTCAGTGGGTAGAGCGTGGGTCTCTCGATGGGCCCTTATGATAGTCATTTTAATGTTCAACAACACCTCATCCTACCCATCAAACAACTTTTATTCTCACTTGTATTGAGCCAAGCCTATAGGCCTATGCTGCAGAAAGCAGAGCAAAGTCACAAACTTGTTCAGAAACACACACACAGGCCTGACAGCTGTCAATCACGTGGCGCTCAAAACTCAGCTCATAACTGGTCTAAAATTACACAATCTATTTAGATAGATATAGACACAGCGGTCTATAACATCATTTCTGAGCTCTATAACAGAGAATAGGCAGGTGGTCAAAGCTACCACAACATTCTGATAAAGACATTATTTATGAAGGTTACACTCACTCACCAATGGCAGTTGACTCTTCCATAACCCTTGGCCCGAACAAAATAATCCAGGTAACTTGGAAAACAGGGTAACATTCAAAACTTTGTACATGCTTAGTCCTCTTTTAAAGTTTAGCGCTCATCTCCTTCATGGCAGCAAACTTGCCGAGTCGGCAAATTGGCTGTAACTGTTAAGGCTGATTTATTTATTGCACCAACGCAGAGCCTATGGCGTAGGGTACGCGGCGACCTGCCCACATTATGGTTCCGCGTTACACCAACGCAGAGCCTACGGCGTAGGGTACGCGGCAACGCGCACGTACGCCAGCCTTCCTCAGCAGCAGCAACAGGTGACCGGTCTTGTATTTACATTATGAACACGTTCAGGGAGGTGAATCAAAGACAGCTGACCAAACAGATGACCACAATCGATGATTAAATGTAGGTTCAGACTAACTTGATGATAATAATGCAACAATAGAGGGAACAACCATGTGCAGCAGATTAGCCTCACTGATAACCATGCAGCTCCACTGCGTGTCTCCAAACCCCCCTCACCCCCGGGATGCAACAAACTACAGTAACTATACAAGACCAAAACAACCGCAAGAAAACGACAAATGACCGTCTATAAAAGTCGTACCCTACGGCGTAGGTCTGCGTCGATTTAACGCAGAACCATAATTCAGGCTTTACAGCCAATCAGCATTCGCTGTAAATTAAGAATTAGCCTACACTGGCCGCACAATGCACATTTTATCGAAATTATAGCCTACAATTTACGATTATATATGAACGTATCACACAAGGCATCAAGGAGGCATCTGTACCGGATGCCTCCTGGACGTCTCCCTAGGGAGGTGTTCCAGGCATGTCCCTCCTCCCTAGGGAGGTGTTCCAGGCATGTCCCTCCTCCCTAGGGAGGTGTTCCAGGCATGTCCCTCCTCCCTAGGGAGGTGTTCCAGGCATGTCCCTCCTCCCTAGGGAGGTGTTCCAGGCATGTCCCTCCTCCCTAGGGAGGTGTTCCAGGCATGTCCCTCCTCCCTAGGGAGGTGTTCCAGGCATGTCCCTCCTCCCTAGGGAGGTGTTCCAGGCATGTCCCTCCTCCCTAGGGAGGTGTTCCAGGCATGTCCCTCCTCCCTAGGGAGGTGTTCCAGGCATGTCCCTCCTCCCTAGGGAGGTGTTCCAGGCATGTCCCTCCGGGAGGAGACCCCGGGGAAGACCCAGGACACGCTGGAGAGACTATGTCTCTCGGCTGGCCTGGGAACGCCTCGGACTCCCCCCGGAAGAGCTGGAGGAAGTGTCTGGGGTGAAGGAAGTCTGGGCATCTCTGTTGAGGCTGCTGCCCCTGCGACCCGGGAACAGATAAGCGGAAGAAGATGGATGGATGGATGGACGTATCACACAAAACGGGGCCCTATCATTGGGCCCTATGAGCTTGTGGGCCCCGTGGCGATCGCCCCCTCGCCCCCCCCTCTGGCTCTGCTACAGCTCCTACTTATAAGAGCATTGGATAATGTCAAATGGGAGCTGCGGACATCTTCGGGAAGATTAAAATGTTTCAAGTGAGTCACCTGCAGATCTATCTTGAACTCATAAGTCACAGGAAAAAGGCTTTTTTCCATAAGGAGGCGGGAGCCTTTAAGAGGCAGCTTCACTTTAAGTAGTTAGATGCTGAAAAGTGAAGAATCGCACCACAAAAGAAAGGTCTCTAATGGACTTGTAAGGAGAAAAAAAAGAACAGTAACAACACTGCGCAGTCTGGTTAACCACGCACAGACATTTTCACAGTTTGTGTCACCCGATAGGGTGTGATGCCAGCGCTCGCATCATCCCAGAGCTGCTAATGAACGTGTTGCCTTTCCCACTCACCTAACTTTTTTTTATGGCTCAATTCCAGTTTAATTTCCTCCTGCTCATCCAAACCAGATGTCACAGCCTCAGCAACCCTCGTTGGTGTAAATCGTTCTCTGCTCCACTGAGAGGTATATTCAGCTGAGCGCTGAGATCACAGGCCACATGGGATGACACTGACAAATAAATCCAAATGCACACAGTTTATTTCTATCTTACATTCAAAATGCTGAATCTTGGAGTTTTTAGATAATCTTCCTTCGAGCACAGATTTGGCACGAGTTCCCCAATTTCCTGAATAAAAAAAACAGGCAAAAAGATGTAAAGTAATTTGCTTTCCAAAGCTTTTGCAGCGTAATGCCAGACACACACACACACACACACACGTTCTCCAGAGCCCACAACAGCAGGGACAAGCTGTGCGAGCTCACCAGACTCAACCCCATGATTGACCCAACCCCCTGGGCCGCATGTCCCTCACCTCCCACAGCAATATTCTGTACTCCTAATTGGGAAGACTGCGGGCTTTCCAAAGAATTGGCTCCAAAGAAGGAGCCAATCAGGATGTCTTCCACTCCACGGGAGTGGAACTGCACGCTGGCTGTGAAGCTTGTTAGGGCACAGTTACTGGTGGCATTATTTCAGCAACAACAGCAGCAGCAGCAGCGCACAAACACGCACAAACACGCACAAACACGCACAAACACGCACAAACACGCACAAACACACACACCAGAAGTTACAACACACTTACTAAAATCACCGACTAACTATATTCCATTAGAAAAGCACTTTGTGGAAACTCTGTCTGCAATATTTGAGAAAAGTACAAACTCAATGGTGACAATGGGCTTTTAAAGTCTTGCAAGTTAACAAAATCTGGATGAATAAGAGTCACATTTCGGTTTGATAGATATTAATGAGACAAAAAAGGACAATTTAATCCTTAAAACTTCATCCAACCTTGAAACAGTGAAAGGAGAGGATTATTGTCATAATACGGGTTCAATGTCCCACGTAAAAAAATCTAAAGTTGTTAGGAAATACACATTTTGGGGAAAAATCCTTTCATTTCACCTCATTTAGCTGTCATTTTCCTCTTGTTTTGCAGATAAAAAGGGCTCCTCAGGCATGAGATTGAGGTTCAGGTCATACCAGGCTCTTGGTATACTGACATTCTGTAATTTTCGTGTTATAATGTGCCATCAATTTTACACTTTTTTGCTTTTATATGATGGAGTAAGTGAGACAGAAACATTGTGCATCCACATGCTCTTACATACACAAAAGCAGTGTGCTGGAAGCAAGACTGAAACAAATGTGACTCAAAGCTGTCTGCAGAACAACTTGTGATATAACCACTGATGTGCATTGTGCAGAACAAAAACATAAAAAAAAAGGTCTGTCTTTGACAGTGCAAGTCATGTAGTGCTTAATTTCATCTTCTGCTAAAATACTCAAAGGTTCTCTTATTA
This sequence comes from Cololabis saira, assembly GCF_033807715.1. Classification (NCBI taxonomy): domain Eukaryota; kingdom Metazoa; phylum Chordata; class Actinopteri; order Beloniformes; family Belonidae; genus Cololabis; species Cololabis saira. Next base: position 39,077,954 of record NC_084595.1, on the reverse strand, counting down.
TTGTTGTGTCGCTCCGGTTCGATATTGTTTAAGTAAAGAAAAATGCATATAAACTGTGCAGACAAAGGTAGTTTTTTTGTCTGTTTTTCTTCTACTTTGATGGTGTTGCACACATAAAGCTTCATCATAATGTTGGTAGAAATTCTCTGTGACATTGCCTTTTGTTGTGGAATGGGAGCAAATACCCTTCATGCACACGTCAGCTTCACATTTTCGCCACTTTTTGTCTATTCCAGTAGGCTGGAAAAATAAAGGTGATCAGCAATTTCACCTTTCTGGAAAGTTGCAGTTGCATCCACACACCGAGAACAGAACTATTCCCATTTATAAAACCAGTATGCAAGGGCCTATGTAGTAGCTTTGAGGGTGAACGCAGCAGTATTGCGTTTCATCGCTCTTGGGACCCCTCTGCAGTCCAGGTATGGTGCAGAACTGTTGTGTGTTCAAGCCATTAATTGAGCCCGATTCACAGACACGGAACTGAATAACTGGCAAAGAAAGCAAAGCCTGTGGAGGAGACAAAGAAACAACCAGAGAAGAAATGAGCGGTGAAATCCCAGCTGTCAACATAACATCTTCAGAAATTCTTTTGTCGTGCCGCCATAGGAATACACGAACAAACTATTTTCTCGTTTCTCAAGAACACACTACTCTCAGTCCAAACATTAGTGTTAGAGTGACATAACCTGTCTGCAAGATGTCTAACGATGATGTAATCAAGGAAACAGGCAAAAACTTTACAGTGACATCAGAAGAAAAAGAATCACAGGACTTAAAGGGGACCTATTATGGCATCTAATACCTATTTTAAACAGGCCTTGAATGGCTTAAAAACAAGCTTTTGATTTTTGCGAAATAAATTAGAAATTCAGCCTCTAAACCATGTCTTTATCTTCCCAGTCTCTAACCTCATTATCTATGCAGGATTCTGAGTGGGCGGGGCTATGATAATGAGGACTGTGCTGATTGGCTGCCTGAATGACGCGATACACCGCTACGAAAAAATGGTGGAAGCTCCGGCCGGCGGAGTTAGTTGTGGGCATGGTTTCACGCATCGAAGAAGAATCTGAACGGCTCGTAAAAGTCACATCACACTGGACGGCTCATCCGGGCGGCTGTACAGACACTGCAGAATTTGGTTGCTTTCCTCCTTCTCTGAGTTGGCAGGCTGAGGGGAGACCAATTTATATATGTTAAAGCAAGAAAAAACATGTTTTTCATAATAGGTCCCCTTTAACTTTATCACCAGCACTGCTCCTGCATCATGTTTTGATCTGCCAATTAGTAAAAGCCAACAAATATGTCTTCCAACTTCCGTCTTCCTCCAACCTGGACCTCTGGAGGTGTCGGCCATGATGAACGTACTGAGAGCAGTGAGTCGGCCCATTCCTGGTGAACAGAACTGACTGGCAGAGCTGTTTTTGTTGGTGTTTGATGGATTTGCTGCCATATGATACCGAATTACTCATCCTAGTATAAATCAGCAAAAACATCAGAAGGTGCTTAAAGCTTAAAAAGTCATACGCTGTTGATTTACGTTTTTATTTTTTTCTGATAACTAGGCTTGTAAAGTGATCCAATGCTATTATATGTGTTGCCATTTGTTGTGTCTCTTTTTTGTTCTCTTGGACGGGCTGTACTTGAACAAATTTTGCTGTGTCGTGCTGCTGACTCAGTGACTATAAAATTAATCTGTATCAGTATCTGATGGGGCAAATAAAGCTTCTTGGAGGCCAGATCGTAGCATTTTTCTGATTTCTGATGTCACATCACAATTATACCATATATTGGGACTTATGGTATGATTTGACACCACTAAGATAAAGTCTGGATAAACAGAATATCTAAATAGTGTCACCATTTTTTTATTTATTCATTTATTTTTTTTTATTTTAAGGGCTCCTTGAAAGTAGAGATGCACTGATCGACTGGCCTGGGACCAGAATTAGCAGATTTTCAGTTCGACCGGATTCCATTCCCGTCCGTTTTGTGCTACAACACACACATCACACATTCAGCAGAAATAACATGTTCATTAGGGTGTATTAAACAATAAGATAAGATAAGATAGATAAGATAATCCTTTATTTCTCCCTCAATGGGGAAACTCACTTTGTTCAGCAGCAGTACACTTAACACACACATGCAGGGAAGGGGTAGAAAAAGTAAAAAGTTAAAAATATATGTAATAGTAAAAAAATATATATATATATATCCAATAATATTAAATATTATTGGAAAGATATTATTTATTTTTTGTAGAGAATAATAAGTAAAAGCCTTTAGGAATGTTACCTCATTCCAAGTTGTAATTATTTTCTACCAATGTCAGCAACATGATCATAGGTTACAACTCGTCTTTTTTCAGTTCTTGATCGCAGTGTGGTTATTTTATTTTCCCACATTTCTTCTTTTTTTTTATCCATATAAAAAGCTGTAATAATGCATCGGTCACCATGAGCGTGAAATAAGACCCTGACATGAGTGACAGACGATGTGAAAAGATCACAGCGCAGGTTACATCAGACCCCGCCGTCTAAAGGCCGAGCGGGAATGTTGGCAGCTAGAAAAAAACACGGCTGTCATGTAAACTTTAATCTTCTGGGGGAGATCAATTTCTTAGTGAAAGAACCTTCTCCTTCAACCGACGGGCAAAATGATTAAAACAACAACAACAAGAAACAACGAATAACAACCACCTTCAGCAGGTTTGAATGCGGTTTCTGGCATCAAGTGAAAAGAGGACTGATGGGAAAATGATGGGAAGATGAATCGAACATAATAATGCTTTTGCAGTCCGGGCCTAATTACAGTGCACCTGCCGACTTTACAAATGATTTAAAATGCACACCGAATGGCAATCACAGAGGTACAAAGTTTCATAACAAAGTTGTTAAAAGTAGTTTAAGTCATTTAAGGCATTTAATTCTGAGGGATTTTCATATTGTTGTAGCACACAGCAGCTGCTGCAAGCCTGCATGGTGTCTGCTGATAGGTTCCACTATTTAGAACAAAGCATTACATCCGTGAAAAAAGAAAAACATAGAGGCCAGATGTCTTTCATGATGTGAAATAACTACTAAAGACCAAGGGGATATCTGCTCTTTAGCAATTATAACTTCTCGGGGAGCTTCAGAGAAAATTATGGCTTAACAGCAATAAAAACAACATGCTTTGAAAAATGGAAATGAAAGCAGGAGGCTGCGTTTGGATCACACCGTACAACCGAGCATTGAAACACAGGCTCACAGCTGCTTGTGCACTGACAAAGAAAGTTCATATCTACTAACGTGCGACAACGTCTCCACTATTGGTTATATCTTCTGGTTGCAGATTGCACTTTCAGCTTCTATTTCATGGAGGTCTTCCATCTTTTCAACGGGCTCAGGTGAAACTCTCGTAGGCGTACACACTGCACCGCTTTATGTCTTTCTGTGAGAGTAAAGGAAGTTTGTTAAATGAGGAGTCAGCGTTTCACAAATCCTGGACATTTAAAATCCAAAGGTTTTGCAAATGTACCAGCATGCAATTTTTAAATCACATTAAAGTTAAAGCATTAAGTCAGCATTCTTGTCTTTTTGTGTTTGAGTGGTACCGCCCTTCTTATAAATAGTGGTGTGAAGAAATAAAAGATAAGAGCTCCCTTGTTATGTTTTTTTTTTTATCCCTATTCTTATTGATCAATGGATCATTTTACTTTGATTGCTACTCCCTGGGTCGGTTAGATGGTTCTGCCTACATCTTCTGTTTTCTGTGCGCTGTGTTTGACCTCACCTTCATCCAAGAGGAACAGCATGGCCTGGGCTGCTCTTTGCACCAATTCTCTGGATGCAAATTGTGTTTCGTGAAGAAAAGTGAATAGCAGAAGTTCCTGTAATGCTTGTTCCTTAAACTGCATATATGACACTTTAAGACAATTTGAGCTCTTAAAAGTCAGGAAAAGCAGAATATAGGACCTTTAAACAAAGGATGAGGCCTCAAGCTTCATATCCAGCATTAAGGTCCTGTTTTAATCTGGTTTCATGAAGTTCTGGATGACCCAATCACAGGAGGACAGCCTTAAATCAGGTGGGAATGCAACCATGGTGTATTTGAGAATCACAGTGAGTTCTGCAATGTGTCCTGCGCCTCATGTCTACTGTCTAGGCAGGAGGACGTACCGCTACTCATTTTCACCACGAACTGTCATATTAAAGTGTAAAACAATAGGATGTAGCCATAATAACTGACAACAGACAACTGCAGGTCATGGACTTGTCTCCATTATTTTGATTTGTCTATCTAAGCTCCTCTTCTTCTCTTCACTTCTGAAATTTCTTGCTGCTATTTTTGTCTGTGTGAAGCTGTCTTTTTGTTATTTTCCATGGTTTTGAATGTTTTTTTATTGCCGTTATTGTTGCACATATACAGATAATCTGTTGAATAAAGCCGGAAAGCAATTTGACGGACAGGATACGGTGTTCTTGCTCTTCTTCCTGGCAATTAGGCAGTTTTATGCATCGCTGCCTCCTGCAGAAATCGTGCACTTGTTTATTTGATTACAGGGCAGGGAAATGACATGCGAAACAAAAGTTGGTACTTGAGACGCACGTGGAGACATACGTTGGAGCCAGGTGAGAACAGGGGCGTTTAAAGCTGCCCACTGGTGATCAGATCACTCAGGATTGATTTCTTTAACAGGTCCAAAAACACAGCCTGGAAATCTCCTGCCCGCAAGCGTCTCCAATGACCCACATGAGTGACAGCAGGGTCAGTGATTTGCATATGACTTTAAACAGCTTACACGCTCAAAAGTCCCCACCAGAGAGTTTCGTCTCACCTTATGTCTGGAAGACATAAGGTGAGACATCTTCAAGAACAGAGAGAAAAGAAAAAGAAGTCCAGCTTCCTTTGATTCAAGCCGCTGAGAATAGTTTTATCTCTTTATTTAGAAAATAATGCTCTGCCTTCTTTTTGCCTCATCACAATAGAGATACATATTCTTCATTTACTATGAATTTGAATAAAAAATACTTTGCATGTCAATTGTGTGTATCCTTATCTTTTAAATGCATTGTTTTAAAGATGATTAAGTCAAAATAATAACCTCAACTGTGTTGGTCACATCAGTGGTCTCCAGGGCCGCCCCTCCCTAAATGCAGAACACGCGTAGGGCCTCATCTTCCAGCGGGGCCACGTTTTGCGCGAGAGGGCACATTTGCACGGCAGCACATACAGTATGCACAATGGAGGCGCATATGCACTTCCGTGAGTCGAAGGGGAGAAAAGAGACCTGTAGACTGACCCCGCAATGATTGGCAGCACCCGACACCTGACCAATCAGAGGGCTGCGCGTGCAGGCAGGCTCCACCAAGTTTACACATAGCCGGGTATTTACAAAAACGGATATTTCCCCCTCTACGTTTTGAAAAATCTCTTCATTTACACGAACCTGCATAAATACGCTGTTAGGGGACTATGAGCAGCCAAACCTACAGGGGGCAGTGTAACGAGAAGCATAAAGTCATGCTTGCCAATCAGAATCCTGGAAAAAAATGTCAACAAATGACACGAGTAACTTCCAGTTACTTCCAAGACGGAACGAGGGTCTTTCGTTTGGAGTGACAGAGAAGTGGAGTTACTTTTAAGTGTGACTTTAGAATATAAAACAGTTAAAATACAAGAAAATATTTTTGACAGTGAACAAACAAATTGTAAACACAGGTCGCACACATGACGCTGGTGACGTTTCTGTTGCATAATGTGACGTTATGCAACAGTATAGCAAATGTGAAAACTGAGTTTTCAGAAATGATCGTTTTTGGTGACTTTTGGCTGTTTCACGCATGAAAACGCCACCGTTTTGGCTATGTGTAAACGGGGCCTTGTAGGGCTACAGACGGTGAGATTTCAACATGTCGTCCAAGTCAGGAGGGAACAAGAGAGAAAGAAAAAAGGCAAAACACAGGAAACTCGTGCTTCACTTGAAGGTGGGATGTTGTTGAAATAAAACTTTGTGGCACAAACACCGAAGCTGCTACTCATTAGACAGGAATCTCTGTATCCAGATTCTGTATAGACTGGAGAATTGTGTTTTTCCATTTATTGAATGCCTTGTTAACGCCCTCTGCATTCACCTCTGTTGAAGAGAGCGGTAAAATGACCAATTGTTTGTATATAAGCTATAAACGTTAGTCAATATATAATACATTGGCTATAGTTTCATATCAATTTATATTGTTAAGAAGTTTGACTGTTTTTAAGGAAACCCAAGCCCAACCTGTTGGTAAGGATAATCACTTTTCCAAGTCTTTTATCCCCTCTGCTGTCCGGCTATTAAATTTATCCTTGTGAATTTGTTTGGTATGTGCATTTAGGTACTGTGTACCTTGTAGGAATTATATCATCCGGTGTTTGAATAGATTGTTTTTAATTAATTAACTTATTGGTATCAGCACTTTTTAATGCAACAAATTGCAGATTTTGCACACAGCTGCCAACTTTCTCTCTGTGTTTCTATTGAATGTGTTATGTGTTTGTTATGTATGTGTTTGGACGCGAGCTGCTGAATCAAATTGCCCTTCAACGGATAAATAAAGTTGTCTTGAATCTTGAATCTTGAATAAATGTACATCTGTAAAAGGCACACATGCGACTGATTTCAGTCCTCCTAGACCTGCTTTCAGTTTTTTGAGGAAGATTGAGGTGGTGGAAGTAACTTTCTTCTGATGAGTAATTGATCGCTATTTGTGACTCAGATTTGTTTATTTCAGTTAAAAAATTTTAATATTTATCTATTTAATCATTTCAGGTTGAATTTTTAAATTCAATATTTATTTCAGGTTGATTTAAAAAAAAAATGTTATTGACTCATACAGTCCAACTATTTTGTCTACACCGTACATTTGTTATTATTGATAAGTTGTCAAGTTAAATGGAATGTTGTCATAGGGTCATTTTCTACCAATGATAAATTTGGGATGGGGAGAGGTGTGAGGGCGGGGGGCGGGGGGGCTCTACACATTTTGCTTAGGGCCCCAATTCGGTCAGAGGCGGCCCTGGTGGTCTCCAGTACTAAAGTACACTGTTTTGTACTTCAGTCTCTTCTCTCTGCAGTCTTTGTGGCTCTGCTACTGTAACAGCTCACTTCACTCCCTCATTTGCTTAGAGTATCATCATCACCATTGCTTCTTCAGGGTGTCGTCCCAGTCATATCTAATCACTGGTTATTGATGAGCTGCTTACACACAGGCCATTTGTTTAATTCACCAAAAGACTAAAACTATAGCCTGGACGGCCTGATCTGAGGCTTCAAACTGGATAAAACTGCCTGCAGCTGCAGATTACTCATTTATTCATGTATTCATTTATACAGCAAAAAAAAAAAAGAGCATGTTATGATGTCCACTTTAGACAAAAGACGTCAAGTTTCTGTCAGATTTTTAGGTAGTGAGATACCACCCGAGCATCATATCGCCTCACTTGTTATCGCGTTAACTATGGCAAACTGTAAAATACACTGAAAGACTTGGCATCACACCAGCAAACAAGTGTTGACACTGAGCGCTGATGATTAAAGCCGCAGCAGGAGTCAAATGTAAGACAGCAGTACAAAGACAAGTGACTGGTTCAGAAGGCACGGCATAATTGCATCTTAAACTGCCAGTATTAGCAGCACACCACCAGCTCGTCTGCTTTTTCCTGTGTCCAAAGCTCCTCATCATTACGTCCCCGGTGACAGATATCTATGTGGGGGTAAACATAGCATATAGCCGTGACAGACTTTATTAAATCTTGCAGCTGCAACATTCAACCATCCCTCACTACACAGCATCTTAAATGTAGCATGACCTTTCTGGTCTCATCAGACAGCCCTGCTGTCTGCTTGATGTGTTTGGGTCCTACATGTGCTGACAGGAATCTGTAGGAGGAGTAGAGCTGAGGCAAATCGGAGAAATGAAGCTACTTATTCAGCTCGACCCTGTTTTGACAGTTTTCTGCCTCCTCAGTACTCTTCTGTTTAGATCTCCCTGGAACTCCCCCCCCATCTGCTTTAAATTTCAAGTGACACTGAACGATCAGTGTGTAAGAGACTAGTCAGTAACATGGTGCGCCATGAAGAGCTCAAAAGGCCTATCTATTTATGCTGATTTAAAAAGTTGTCAGGGATATTTTTGTAATAGCGCTTTCATTTCAGCCGTAACATGACTGAAGTGCTTATCGGCCACAGACCATAGATTCTCAGCATCTGTTACTGTCAAAAAAATACAACATAATTAGACTCCTGCTCTCTTTTTTATGTGTGAATGTGATGGATGAGCACACAGTCTCACGCATCTTCAATTTGTCCAATTTTAGCTTTTTAGTTGAGCCTGATGGATGATGATATATTTTTGAAATGTGCAGCACACTGGTCATTACTTTTAGAATTGACTTAGAAGAAAAGCAGGTTTTGAAAAGCCTTTTGATTTATTGTGTATTTTTTTATTATTATTAATAGTATTATTTTTTGCCATATTCCATTTCTAGTGAAGACCAGTTGCTGTAGTTGAACAGTGGCTGAATAGTTACCATTTTGAGACATGGAGCACTGGTCTGTTATTTTATTAACTCCCAAATATTTTATGGAAAAATTATTTTAATTAACTACAGTTTTATTTATACGACAGAGTATTAGGGCCAAACTAAGACAAAAAAAAAAGGGAAATTACGAGAATAAAGTCATAATATAATGAGAATAAAGTCGTAAAATTACGAGAATAAAGTCATAATGTTGCGAGAATCAAGTTGTAATAGAATAAAGTCGTAATATTATGAGAATAAAGTCGTAATATGAGAATAAAGTCGTAATATTACGAGAATAAAGTCGTAATATTACGAGAATAAAGTCGTAATTTATGAGAATAAAGTCGTAATATTACGAGAATAAAGTCGTAATATTACGAGAATAAAGTCGTAAAATTACGAGAATAAAGTCGTAACATTACGAGAATAAAGTCGTAATATTACGAGAATAAAGTCGTAATATTACGAGAATAAATTCGTAATTTATGAGAATAAAGTCGTAATATTATGAGAATATAATTTAGGAGAACTCTAACAGGAAGAGCATCTTCTCCCTGTGTTAAAATGAGTAATATTGAGCATCTTGTGAAGTTATATTTATATATTTATAATATATTAGTTTGGCCCTAATACTCGTATATTTAGAATAGATCTGGCTGAATTAAAATGCCAGTCATTGTTTTCTTTATTTTCAGTCAAAAACATGCAGAATTCCAGTCAGGCAAGCGGTTTGTTTCTTTGGGCGTCTTTTGATTATTGAGAGTCAAATAGTTGATGTTTCCTGCTTTAATTTTTTTTTAAATAAATAAATAAAAATGCAAAATCCACACACAAACACCCGATGTTACAAAAAAATGTGTAACATCGGGAGTAGAAATGAGTGCAGCGTTAAGACAAAAGTGTAAAATGTGTGACACTTTTTAGCTTTTTATTGTTTTGTTTTGTAAAAAGCAAGAAAGACTGTGACCATGGAGCTATAAATACAATATACAAGTATTTCCCAAAACATCTTAGCAGCCAGTTGGCAAAACAGTGGCCAGTAAGCACACAGCACACAATTGGAAACATCAGTTTCAAGCTTGTTGTGTTTATAATAACTGATCAATATTCCAGTACAGTTATAGTTCATTATGTGGTAGTGTAGTTGCTAACAAGCCGACCAACATCCCCAGAGTCGTTGCTGCCGGCGCTGCTAAAGGGTTCAGATTCCTAACTGACGAGTGCAAAAGGTCAGTGTAGAGGGTTAATAGCAGAATAACACTTGATCCAGTTGCAACAAAACACTAGAAACACGATGATTAAGCCTGGGGATTTCTTTGTTTGATATTGATTGGCTGCACACGGAACGCCAGAGACCAGGGCAGCGGTGGTAAATAGTATGAACCGGCTGTCGTTAAAGATAAACTGGAGGGAACACTGTTCTGTTGAGGGGTTTGAAACTCACTAGACTCCTTCTCTTATTAAGCAATATGTTCTCTGCTGGGCCTGTTGCTCAGTGCAGTATTTAACCTCTTGCCCTGAGATAAAACTTGAGAGTCTGCGCTTTAGTCTCCGAGCTTCCTGCATTTCCAGTAAAAGAGGAGCTTCTGTGTCTCCTCCGACTGATGGAGCAGCAGCAGCTGCAAATGAATCACTGGTTTTGTTCTTTTTCCTAACTCCTAATGTCCCTCATGGACTTTCACTAATCTCTCATTAATATTTAAATCACAACTTTATACCCTCGGGAATAAAACGGCGCCTGCTACCGTTTCCAGCCGAATTTAAGTTAACAATGATTAGGATGCAGGAGAAGTCTGTGTTTTCCTCCTTGATGATTTCACGGGAACACTAGCTTTGGCATTTTAGAAGGAAAGTCAACACCAGAGAGGACAGAATAGTTAAAAACATTTAAAAAAGTAGTTTATTTATTTTTGCATGTAATTACACTGGTCTCTTCAAGATGTAACTGAATCTTTAATAACTCAATCCAAACTAGCCTAACATAATTACGGGCCCACGTTTGCACCCTGGAGTGCATCTGGTCAGGGAAAACGGGTTCATATTTCCTGTTTGCTATGCAATCATGCAGAACAAACACTGGACTTGATGATTCTCACCAGATGGATGCCTAAACCATTACAGATGGAGCAGCATGCTTAATAGTGGAAAACAAACAATATGAGTTAAATGCATCCTTTTCTCTGCTCAAATTCAAGCCCTTCTGGTTGAAAATAAGTCACATTAGTTCAACATCTTAGACCCTTTTTCCCCAGTTTACTCTGAAAGTTGAATTATAAAATGTTCATGCTTGGGTAGATTATTATTCACGTAATGAATAAGTTGTCAGTATTTTGGATGCGTGTAGGCATTCAACAGTTTTCCCTCTAATTTAGTCTAAACTTGTTCCCCTTTGTAACTCTGTTTACTGTTTTATTGAATATTAAATGGAAATAATTTGTTTTGATGACTCCTGTGTAATTATGTTTTGCACTGCGCCCATACTTATTAGGAAATTGTATTTGTCGTGATTTATTTTGTTGTTGAACACAGCAAATGCTCTCAGCCCGTCCTAAAGCACATTTAATATCAAACCTGAATTAAAGGAAAAGCAAGAACTGTCTTTCTCAGTGGAGTATATTTTTCCCATAACTCCTTGTCTGATTTCTAGTTGAACAAATGAGCCAAAACCAGACGATGACAGTGTAACATGTTGGCTACCACCTCATTTTCAACAGCCCAAGAGTCTGGCAGCATCATGATCGGTTTACCAACAGCTTTGTCTGAAGCAGCGACCTGCAACTTTCTCTTCAAACAGGTGAAGTTCTTCTTTCAAAGTAACTGTCCTGCTCGGAAAGGCCCAACATGTTATCATTAAGATTTTAGTTGGGCGTTTGGCTGGTGAAGCTGTGACGAACCTGAACGCACGTGATGGAGTATCTTCCTCCATGAAGTTCAAGAGGCTGATGGAAGATTTGGTGTTAATTCTAAGTTCCTATTTGACCCAAAACCTTTATCTTATTTGTTACAGCTGAATCTGAGTCATCGACTTGTCTATTTGTGATTTAGCGTGATCCCTTCAGTCACCCTTTCTCACCTAAAAATGCCCTTTATTTTTTATTTCTCTTCTCAGATCTTGATGTGATGACCTGAGTAGCGTCTGTACAGTTTGTTATGCCCATGACCTTTTCTACCTTAGCCGGATTTACAAGCACTCAACTTGAAGGTGCTTGTAAGTGGGAGAAAACCTGGATTTGGGGCTTTTTGCTGCGTCTGATTGAACATTTTTATCTCTTTTACCGTTTTTATTTCATCTTTAATGCTTTTATTTTATTTTATTTTATGTGTGTAAATCTTTTCACTTTTTCATTTGTCAGTAAATCTTATTTCTGATCCATCTTAACTCAGATAATGGAGCTAAGTTATTGCACAGCATTAATCACGTCACTCTAAAATGATCAGATCCAGTAAGTTCTCAGGTATGTATTTTTGAGAAATGTGTGTTAATTAATGATAATTCATGTGCATGTTAACTCGAGTCTTTGACTTACTATTTTGAGCATTTTGTTTTAATCTGTTTCTACTTTCATGCAGCCTTGACGTTTTTAATTTCAAACAAACTTTTAACAAAGAAAGCTGACACGTCTGCTCAGGATAACATATCCACAGGCTTCTGGAGTGTCATTTGGCCAAGAATAAATTAGACCAGCATGTAGAAGCCGGTGTGGGAGGTACAAGAAACTTAAGAAAAATGATCTTTTGGCACCACTTAGATCATCATATCTGCAGAATGTTAGTCCTGCATTCAGACGGGAGAAGACACCCAAGGAAAGCATCCGCGGAAAAAAGCTCTAATGCTGCAGTGTTTGGAATAGTCATGAATCCATGAATACAACAAAAGGAACCTGCTTTAACTTTACTGTGGTTGATAAAAAAAAGAAGATATTTCAGTAATTATGGCCTTGTTATTTTTGCTCTAATTTACACCATTAAGCAGTCACAAGCCTTTTATTCGCACCAAGAAGTGCACGCCATGCTTGGAATAATAAGCCTCTTATTACATGAATTAGCATGAGTGAAATACACACAAGTCCAAAAAACATCTACACCGAGTTGCTTTTTGCTTTTTCCCTCCTTATTATCAAACATCTTCTTTAAGAATAAGGGCAATTAAATTATTTGCCTGTATTGGGAAAAAAAAAGGTCCAAAAGGACCAGTTTCCTTTTATTTTTCATGAGCTGAAGACAGCAAGAAGGATTCTGGGTTGTGTGGAAAATACCATGTTCACGTTAATATATAATCTATTCAACCATTCATTTTTTATACCCACTTCATCGTGTTGAGGGTCGCGGGGGTGCCGGAGCCTGTCCTGGCTGTCAGGGGGGACACGCGGCCTACACTCCAGACAGGCCTCATATATAATCCTTAGTGTGATGAAAAGACACAAAGGGTGATTCCTGGAACATTGTGTGTTGGTCTTACTGCACATGTTTCCTATTCAGTCACACCACACGACATCACTCTGCAGATATTTCAGACTTTTGCAGAAGAGAACTAAAAGAAGGCAGTTTAAAACTTTCTATGGCCTTCATTGGCCTCATTCTTTCACATTTCCAAAGCTGAGCTAACATAAAATAAAGGCGTAATTGGCTGCAGCAGTGTTGCCTTCGGAAAAATCCTCCATCCTATCCTGTAAAATAAATGCTTGCAAATGCAAAAGATTGCTGTATTCGGTTGTGAGGAGCTTCTTAGCTTATCTGCTATTAAAAAAAGAAAATCACATATTAACACTAATTTTTAAATATATATGTCTTTTTTTCTCACTATTGTAATAGGCATGGACTGACTGACATTTTGGAAAATGAGCTTGTCATGGTTTGTTGCCAAGGGAGATCAATACCATGCTCATATTTGCTTGTTAAACTTGAAGCTGTGGCAACTCTACACCTCTAAAGATTGTGCAGGAGAGCTGCTTCCCCACATTTGTTTTTTCTTATTTTATATTTTTTGCTCTTAGCTTCCAGTTTCCTCGTTTAAACTTTAGGACTAGAATAAAAGTAAGCAGAAGCAATCCTTTTATGCAAAGAAAAGGAATAAGCGCTGCTCCCTAAATATCAAAATGCACTTTACCTTTAAACGCTGTGACGATTTTGTCTCCGTGACATCGAGTGCAGGTTAAACATGTTTTTACTTTGCACTAGAGAACGTGCACAAGCTAAAATAATAAAAGTCTTTTGTCTTTTCTAAAAATGAACTCATAAAAAAAAGACGTGGCGTGCACAAGAAAGGATGGATCATACCTGAGCAGAGTATATGCCATACAACTCTCACAGGTCTGCTTTCTCTTTTTTTTCTCTCTTTTTTTCCACAACAAAAGAAAGTCCACATATTGACAGCTTACTCTGAAGCCTCTTTCTTGCCACTCTTGTGTAGGAGAATTATTTATCTCTGGCTCTATTCCGGGGAGGCTGCTGTTGACAGGGCCTCATCTCCCTATCTGAGAACCACCAGCTTCCATTAGAGCCAGGAGCTGCAATGTTGCGATGTGATGTCTCCGTGAGAGATTCCAGCAGCCGCGCAACATGTAAAAGCTTTAAGAGCAACAGAGCAATACTGAGGCAAAGAAAGAAAACATTTATTGTTCATGAACGTGGTGTAACACAGGTCCTGTCAGAAAAGAGGAGGGAAGTGAGGTCTTTGTTTTGAGGTCTCTGTAGTATTCGTGCCTTCCCACGTCTCTTTTTAGGAACTTTGGAATTCTTCCCTCCATGAACAATCAGCACGGTTGTGTAAAAGTGATACATTGCAATCTGCAAAAAGACGGTCTAACATTCCACATGACAACTATGTCTTACATTGGTGATGCCCACTGGTGTTTATACTTTTATATAAAAATTTACAGAACATTTTTGTGTCTCAGTGCAAAAGATATATCTCAAAAGAATTAAAAAAACAAAAAAGGAAGAAAAAAGCCGTGCCATTGCTAAATGTCTAACCGTGCTCCCCCCGTTCACCTGTGCCCCCTACAATAAAATACCTGCTTACAAGACCAACAAGTAATGACCAACAGAAGCAGTTTTACAGTCACCGTCAGATAGCAGCAGTGTTTCAGCTTTGACTTTAAATACATATTCACAAACAACAGTGTGTCACTGTACACCCACAATTCATCAGAACTTTGACTATAGATAATCATAATTACATATTGGTTGTAATTACCATGACTATTACAACAGAAAGAAAAACAAGGATTCCAGTGTGTCACATTAGGATTTAAGTATTTACATTGTTGTTTTTTTTTCCTTCTTCTTTTTTTTTTTTTTTACTTTTTCCAAGTTCTGTGGCTTAATTTCCCATGTGTGAATTTCCCAAGTTAAAAGAAGGCAATGAAGTGTCTCTAAGGTAAAAGGTTGTGAGTGGAGAGTTCATCAGCTCTTGCAGATGCTGTTGATGGATATGATGGCTGGATCCACCAGGCCCAGTTCTTCGTGCTCGTTCACGCACAGCTGATAGCCGCAGCCGCGCTTGCGCTTCAGCGGGGTGACCTTGGCGTCGGGTTTGGCGCGCGGCGGCAGGAGGAAGCCCACGCTCCCGGCGATCAGCATGTGCCATATGCTGTGGATGTAGAAGTAGTTCTCCTCCGTCTCCACGAAGGCGTACAGCGCCACGGCGGAGGTGGCGATCATGGTGCCCGGGAAGAGGAAGAACACCCAGCGCTTCCAGGTGGGCGGGTAGCAGCGGCGGCGCCGGATGGTGCGCACCGTCTGATGCAGCAAAGCACACACAAAACAACACATTCAATGTCACAGACTCTTTCAAACGGCTTTCAATAGCACAGTGTATCACTCCTTGCAATTTATAGTATGTTTTTTGTTTTGTTTTCATCTTTGTTTTTTTTGTCTTTTCTTCTTGTCTAGATACCTCTGTTACTTATCCAATATATCCATTCTTTTTCAATGTTTGAACCCAAATTACTAGTTTTGTTTTGTATAAAACCTCCTGAGTCGAGGTTCATAAAAGGGTAGGCATAATAAGCCTTGGCTTCAGCCTATACCTTTTCGGTGTCATTTAATATATTGGACCTTTTTTATGTTGTATCCAAATGGACCGAAATAAAAAAACTAAAAAAAAAAAAAAATGTATTGTGCATTGACGTTTTAATGGTCCTGTAAAGTTAAGCTTTTACAACTTTAAATTTAATCTTTTCAATGGACTGGTATCATGCTAATTTGTAAAAGTTAATAGGTAAGGTTAAAGCCTGAAAAAAGCCCCTCATTTAAAGTCCCCCATTAGTAATTTTATCAGCACTATGTATCTTAATTTCTGCTTTTAACCTGCAGAGCATCATTAGATAATCTTGTTATAATGAAAATCCCTGAAATCCACCAGGGTGGTGCCCATGAGATATGCAGCAAAAATAGATATTTACACATGGATAATGCAACAAACATGTCCATTTGTTCTTTTTCTGATTAAAGTTCATCTTCTTTGACTTGCTCTCCCTCCACATTGCACAATAATAAAAACATATAACACTGCCAGTCCTGATCACTGCGTATGAGTGAAAACAAAACCAGAAATAGTTTTGGCTGCATATTGTAACAACAGGTCACAATGTCGTTCCTCCTGCAGGCAGTTGAAGATGTTGAAGATGTTGAAGATGTTGAAGATGTTGAAGATGTTCTCCCACCACCCACTGAACTCTGTCTTATTATGGTGTCAGTTCAACGCCAAATTTAGCGTGAATCAAAACCCATAAATCTGAGAACAAAATCTGTAATGAAGAAATCAAAATCCCTGACAGTGCAGTCATCTTTCTGCGGGTGCAATTTTTTTTAATTCTTTTTTTTAGCCTTTATTTATTCAGGAAATGCCCCATTGAGGTACAAGATCTCTTCTTCCAGCAAGTCCTGGTATTCTGAAACAAGTCACATCAGTGCCACGTCAATCTTCAGTGGGTAAGCGGACATAGCCAAGATCTAGTATTTCATTGGCAACTGAATGATTCAACCCTTGCATCGAGCTCAGAGTGCAAAAAAAAAAAAAAAGGTACTCATCATGGTCACGGAAAACCAGTAAGCGTAAGTTATTAACGTCTGTCCCTTCTTTATCATAATATGATTAAGTTGTTAACGTCACTAATCACATTAACATCTCACCTCTCTAGACATAAGAAAATGAAATGGGGTCTACAGTGGATTAAAATGTTTTTTTGGATAGTAGTGTGTATCCCAGCCACAACTAGAATCAAACCTGAATAAAAAGAAAAGAACAGGGGCCTCATCTCGTGTTCATGTGGCAATGTTATGCTGAGAAGTGCACGGCTTCTCAAGCAGCGCTGCTCAGGGAGAGAGGTCCGACCAGTCAGCATCGCCCGCTAAAAGGTTTGTGTTGCTCAGAACCGGAGCGGGGCTGGGACCAGCTCAGTGCAGCCATCTAAAAGGATCGTCTTGGTAACCTGAACCTGCCGATGACCCATGGTCATCGTGGACCGGCAGGTCAGCGTGGTCCCTGAAAATACGCTCCCTCCAAACTCTTCAGGGCCTTCTAGTTGTGCCAAAGCTTTGAAAGTTGCGCAATTACGTGCAACTTTTATGGGAAACGCGTATGATTGTCAAACCGGGTCATTTTAGAACTAATCTCATGTGACTTGTTCTAAATAAATTTGATAATCCAACATGAGAGAATGAGAGTTCATCCCATTTCATGTGATGTGTTTCATGTGAATCGTAAGTGTTCAAACGCAAGGAATTCTTTTGTTTTCCAATCCCTCCGTCACGAATGCGGTGGATAGGACCCAGATGCAGGAGTTCCAAAAAAAGCTGATTTATTAAAGGAGCATGAGGCTCCTTTTAAGAAATGAGACTCTCTAGCGCCACCCTTCACCACGACGGCCGTCGGGGGTACTGCAGCCAACAGTGAAGCCGGCACGGGAGAACGGGGAGAACGCACATGCAGCGTCATGTGACGTCACATCCGCAGGACAGCGCTGGAAATTCGGCCTCCGAATTGCAGCACATTTTGCAGCACACAGCATGTTCAAGGCAACGGAGGGCTCATTCGTTTTGGTTTGGAACGCTTCATCTGACATTATTACTAGAAAACTTAAAACGTATACGAATTTTTCATAAATCCTGCCTCAATCCTGTCTCATGCTCCTTTAAGCAAAAACAAATCAAAAGCGCTGCAGAAGAGGGTTAACAAAAACACAAGAGTGTACCAGAAACCTGTCAGGATGGAAACCAGGGAAGTCCAGACAGAAGTGAAACACAAAGACACAGGTTTCCAAATAAAACAGGAAATAACCAAACCGTGACACCCTCTTTACTTAAGGAGATGTAGAGGAAAATATATTTGGCAAAAGTGAGTTTCACTACTTTATAATTGGGTCCTGTCAACTGACGCACATTTTAACGCCTGGTCAGATATGGCGATATGCACAAATCCGCGCAAAGTAAAATTTAAAAAACCCCGACCGTGAGCGTGGAAAATGGCATACGCAATGTTTTTGTGTGACGCACTTTTTGTACAACAGGCCCCTCGAGGTCGCCAGTATCCAGCGTCTGAAGAACCCGTACGAGGCTCATCCCAGTATCGTAATGTTACTTTTGTTGGTTCTATAGGAGTAACTCAAACGTGACGTCATTCTGTTACTGCAACATCCCTCAGTAACAGTTGCTACGGTAACCTCTGTAAATATCATGTCTTTAGAGAGCTAAAGCCCTGACTTCAGATGTATGTGGCCGAACCAGAATTACACAGTGAAACTTCCTGTTATGAAGTGTATGATGGTGTTCATATTTTGACAATTACTCACAACCTTTTTTTGGGGGATGATTTACTAACGATGATAAATTGGTCATGAAGTTGGGTTGCACTTAAAAAAAGGTGACGTGAAAACACAGTAAACCACATTAAAACCTCGTTTATTTTAAATCAGATGTATTGTTTAAACAAAAAAACTGCTCGCTCTTAGAGTTATGAGCGTGAGATCAAGCAGGTGACGGCAGCTACATTAATTGCACTCGCTGACATTAAAAGGTTTTCTTATAAAAGCAGGGCCAGTGCCATGCAAAGGCAAAGTAATCCGCTGGGTCCTTCGTTCCTCTGATGCTGGGTGAACATGCACACTCTTATGGATGCTCTTGCAGCTAACAACGGTTATTATATTTGGCATTTTTATTAGAGCGTCTGCCAAACTAGCTGCTAGGCAGGAATTATGAGAATCTGCTATGTGGTGACAATAGGAAGCCCGGACTACATGTGAGACATTTGAAGCAAATCAGCCGCTGTATTATGAGAGAATAAAGTCCCTCTGATGTGGACGGTGGACTTAACTTCTCAGACCTTTTAGAATAAATGCCCAATAAAACCAGGACACACCGAAGGGAAAAGGGAAAAGGTTTTTATTACTTTGATTTAATAAAGATATTCTGTTGACAGGTAGGCAGCTCGATTGTCTTTCAAGTCTTTCAAAAATAGAGAGCGGTAAGGGTTTGAGTGAAGTACCAGCAGGATCCCCGTTCCTGGAAGCTTCAAAGGACTAGCGTTCACTAATCTCCGCGGGTTTCATTGTCTGAAATTTGCATTCACGCCTAATGCTTCAGCAGAAGTCTACCATACTAATGAGCCGTAGTACTCACTACCCGGGTCAATTCTGTATCTAGTTTGTCACCCGTGATCTTGTTGAGTTTAGCGCTGATCTCAAGAAGGGTTTACACTGCCAGTAAGTGCAGTTACATGAATATCTAAATCAAGCTACTGGCAACAATCTAGTTGAGGATTAAACTGGAGTTTGCGAGAAATCCAAGTATACATGCACAAGAAGACAATCGATTATTGAGTGAGTTGTGCTCGACTCCATGACGCTAGGTGGCGCCACACGCACTTTCACGTTGTCATTCTTCTGGTACAATTAGGAAACAAGCGTGAAGGAGGACAACAAAATGTACGTTAATGATGCAGCAGCCCTAAATTTCGTAATACTAAGTCTGATCCTGTTGCAAGTAACACATATGCAAAGTCTCCCTCTTCTTCTTCTGTTACTGTGACTGCGTTTACATGCAGTCAATAACCCTTTTAAAACCCGAATATTGGCAATAACCCGAATTTGCACGGCCATGGTAACACCAATAACCCCTTTGAATAACCCGAATTTGCTCATATTCCGGTTTTCACACTTTTGGAGTGAGGAGGAGACTAATCATTTTATAAATTTAATGAAGGATATGAACATTTTGGCATTTGTAGACGGTAGAAAGCACCGGGATATCGAGATTTACAAGAAGGTGAGCGAAAAGTTGCGCGAAGCAGCATTTGTTTTGAATTTGGATACAGGAAGAAGAAGCGGAAATTACGCTAATTGCATCATGATGTTCTCCGCGCGTCGCTGGTTTGATCCAGATATCCCAAATGATTAATAACCATGTAAACAGGGATAACCCTGTTTGCTCACGCATGTAAACGGAATATTCCGAATGTTTCAGTAACCGGAATATTAGCAATAACCCGAATTTTGACTGCATGTAAACGTAGTCTGTGTTGTTGTCGTCATACTGTGACTGTTAAGCATGGGTTGGTATACATGCCGGAATAACTCGGATTAGGACGCATTATCTGGCACTAATAGCTCGATCTCAAGAGGTTCAGTTCAGTTCGACTACAGCCCGGCTGAGGTGTATACGTGGCTTTTACAACTTTGATATCAGTCGGATTAAAGCAACAATTCGAATTTCTGTTAGTGCATGTAAACGTACTGAGTCAGTACGTTTGATTAACTGCACTGAGTTTCTTCCTTCAGGCCGTCTGTTTGCTGAACTCTGAGCTTTAAAGCTGGACTTTGCACTGTGGCACCTTGTATAATATAACAGTGTTCCATTTGCTTTGATTATGTATATGTACATATGTGTATATGTATTTTTGTACATATGAATCTTTGGAGGTTTCTTTTATTGCTACTGGGGCCTGGTACAAAACACATTTCACTGTGCTTTGTTTGTATAATTGTGTATGAAACAAATAAAGATTATCTTATCTTATCTCTTATCAGTAGGTGAATATGATGTGTTCATTTATTTGCTTACTCAAGAGTAATTACCCAATATTCCCCTACAGAGGCCTAGAAACACTGAAGGAAGACAAAAAAAGAGAGATCAACGTTTTTATTCAATTGAATCTCTCTTCATTGGTACAAATTCACAATAATTGTTTTTCCCGCAAATTGTTAATATAAAGAATTCAAACACAATTCAAGAAACTTTTAGTTGTTCATTACTTGGTATAATAATAATTACAACTCTTGTTTTGGCAGAAAATAGTGGTAAACATTTTAGTTGAAAAACTAATGTGCGAGGCCAAGTGAGGTGAAAGATCTTCTCTTAAGTGACTTCGGAACTATATATTTTTCTTGCAAAAGAAAACAATTCCAGACCGGGATGGTGTTTTCACGCTTGAGTCAGAGGCCTCATTTAGTTTGGTGAATTAGGGATATTTGGCATTGACTGGTCTGCACCCCCATCTCCCTCCTCCCACTACTAATGACACCCCTGCGTGGCAGCAGACGCACCGTGGCCTCCGCTTCACTGATCTAATTCCATTGTGTCTGGGAACGTTCAGTATGCCAAGCTCTGCGGAAACATGACAAGCTGAAATGAAAGGGCTCTCGTCGAAAAACACTCGGCTCTCAAGCTAAGAGGCGCAGCTCTGAGGAAACACTGGTGAAATGCAGATATACTTCGCTGAGCATCTTATAAATTATTGATTGTTATGTACGTGTAGCACGAGCCCAGGTTCATCCATTAAACCTCTAACAGTAGCCCGACATCCAGGGGACTTTTTGGAGGGATTTAAGTGTGAAGTCCTGCCTTTGCATCCAGTTAGTGTGTGGTCTACTTTGTCATGGGAAGATTAGAAATAATTCCCCGGAGTTTATGTTTTCATTCTGTTCATGTTGTTCCTTTGTATAAAACCGTTATGTTTATGTTTCATATTTGACAAATAACATGTGTCTACAAGCAAGCTCTAATTTAATTGCAACTCTGCCAAAGCCTGAAGAAAATCAGGCAAATAGCTGAAGCCAGTGGCTGTGTACAAATCCTGCGTGGTGCCATTAATTTGAATGTGTTGGTGTTAATCAGAGAATTTTCTTCTTTTTTTTTTTTTTACCCTCTAGTTTGTTTTTTTCCCGCTTTTGCTTCCTCCTTTTTGTGCTAAAGCTGGAGGATTTATGGGGTGGAATTAATCAGGACTTCATCTTTCACCCAAACTCACAGAAAGACTCTCGTAGCTGAAACTCCCACTATTTATCCAACGCGTAACATCTTCCAAGGCCACACAAACTGTGTTTTCAAACTTGTGTCAGAGCCTCCGTTTTTGAAAGCTCTTTTTTTTTTTCCCTCCCAAGAACCTTGCCTGAAACACTATTATTTTTATCTTCTCAGTTCAAGGAGCACATTATGACTAGAAGAGTCAGTGAAAGTACAAGTGGAGTTATAATGGGACTACTAACCATGACTAATACCTATAGACTGAAAAACTTTTAAAGCTCCTTCTGCTGTACACTAATGTAAAATAGCTTCATTGGTCTGAGAACCTGTTTTTTAGCCACACACGTGCTCCGTGCTGCAGCCCTGGCTCTGTTGGCTTAAATGACACATGAAATGATGCATGAAATGCTTTTGCTCTTACTGTCATAAAGCAACAGCAGAGGACGGTGGAGACAAGTTTCTTCTGCATGTTTGAACAGCTTGACCGTGATTGTAAAACGTGTGTATTACAATAATCATGTGTTATCCTGTGTGGGAAAAATCCAGTACAGCAGTTTGAATTCTTAACTGAACTCATTTTTTATAAGTTTGGGTTTCGGCAATTTTTTCCAGCACAGTTGTATGCATTTCTTTTTTAAATTGCCAATCCCTTGTCCTTTTTCATATGTATTTATTTAAAGCAATGTTTGCCTTACCTCCAAGCTTCCCTCCTGGGCTGCTTCAGCATGTGCATTTTCCACAAACATCAATAAATCTTTTTTTTTTTTTTTAAGATTACAGTCAGACATCACAATGGCATAAACCATATTATATGCAGCCTTTTTCTTTTAGTGAGCAGGAGACGTTTGAATTTGCCTTACCCATGCCACGGCCATGATCCCCAGAGCGAACAGACTGGGTCCCAGCAGGTTCCACAGACCGTGACGGTCCAGTTGCAAAGCCATGGACAGAGACATGGCCCCCAGCAGGTACAGCACCTTGACAAAAACCACACGGATGAATAACTGCCCGCCGTAAACAGTGTCAACAGCGCAGCACGGCTAGTAAAGGAGAAGGTGATTGCGTGGTTTTATCACACATGCGTAAAGAAAGCTTTGCAGTCGCAGATCTGACCGCTGTGTAATCATCGATAAATGTTAAACCAACAGGAGTTGATTTGTGTATGTGATAATGTTAGTGTTCCTGTTTTATTAAGGTTGTCATGGATATGTCGTACCAGTTGCCAGGGGAGTGGTAGCTTGATGGTTACAGAGGGGGCTAGAGGACCAGATTCAAGGAACCAGGTTGGAAACAGAGGTCACCTCAAGGCCCATAACCGTGCCAACTGCTCCCTGGGTGCCGGGAAAATAACAGCCCACTGCTCCTAGTATAACCAGTGATCGGTGACAAGGAGACTCCAGAATTTCTAATTGCTAATTAAAACCAGCTTCGGGAATGTAAAGTGAATGTATTTTTACACTTATTCCGCCCCAATATGAAACAACGGACCCATCATCACAGAGTTGTAACAGGACCTTCACTGATCACGGCAACTAAAATTGCTTTTTTGTTGTTGTTGTACTCCATGTTTCTCTTTTGTTTTCTTGACAAACTTAAAACGGCTTATTGTCCAATCTTACTTGCTATTTTTTGTGATAATGTGCCTCTCTGTTGGCATTTTGCATCCCCAGGTAATCTGTCCTTTTCGTTTTAAATATCCGTACGTCTGTCGTTTTAACACGATTCACCACACCCTCATTTACACCACAACACGTCACACAAACACTGCATTAATCACGGGACTGCACACACTGCAGCCGTCACCGTTTATGTCTGCCTTGTCCTTTCATGTTTCACATCAGTGATTTTAGTCTTCACTGACAGAATCAGAGTTTCATCTGTTAATAAAATATGTTAGATTAGACTGTCAGAGGGCTGCTGAAGGACACACTCACTCTCACTTTCACACCTACACACCTTAAAAAAATAGATATAAAAAAAACAACATCAGCAGCAAGCTCAAAAGATCAAAGTGCATACATATCTTACTGCAAAAGAAATGATGGCAAAAAAATGCATCTATTTGGGGCCTTTTTCCAGTTTAAATTGGTTTTCTGTTTAGTTGTGGGTTTTTTGCTTTTGTTCCCATTGCATTTGTTTGTTTTATGTTTTGTTCGTGGTCTTTTTGTACAGACGTTTTCATCTTTATTGTAGTTTTATTACATGTCTTTTTGGTAGATTAACATTTCTTTATAGTACATTTATGACTTCTTGATTTACATTTTTTTTTTTTTTTTTTTTTTTTTACTTTTTGTGGAAAATTGGCACAAATAAAAATCCTTGTTGTCCAGGATGATTTGCATCCTATGCGACATTCATCTTTGCACAATTAACTCCAGTGGCAATTAACATCACAGAGCCAGCCTTTTCAGTTTATTTGAGTCATTTCTTTGCGAGAATTTTTCATCTCATTGTGGTCATTTAGCATCTCTTTGGTCATTAGACAGATTACCAAGGTAGCAATCTTGGCAGTGGCTTTAATAATTCTGCCATACAAACATTAAAAGCCTATATTCCTGTAAGCCTGTCAACAGTTGAATGGAGGAGAGGGATAAATGGCTGTATAAGGGGGAAAAGACTGCATCTACAGAGCTACCAAATAACCACAATTTTTTAAAGAGCTTTTGGGGTGATGCACTTAGCTGTATCAGTGACAGCCACAGTAGATAATACATTTTCTTTTTTTCTTAAAAATAAAAGAGACAGAGTGGAAATAAGAAAGAAAAAAAAAAAGAAAAGAAAAAGCTGACTACACATGCTCTGGGAAGACTTCCGTCTGTCCGGCGTATCTGGGGTCTGCTTTCTTCTTGTCTTGTGAGGCCGTGTGAGGAGAAAGTGGGAATTTCTGAGCAGGGAAGGGATGACCTGCCTGCAGGAGAATAGGACTAATTGGCACAGAGCGTAGAGGGAAGGAGCGGTTGGGTGCAGCCGGAGGACTCTGCAGCCACAGTCATCAGTCACACCGTGCTGCCGGATCACACAGACGCCTCCCCAACATGCATGCATCATGTGCAGGCATGAACGCGCTGACATTCAAGGGCAGGACTTCTTACTGTAATGAATCATTATCTGTCACCGTGACAGACGAGCTGATAAAAATTCTGCTGCAATACTATTTTTATCACCTACATACTGTATATTTACATGCTCTCCAATACCATCACCGTCCTATATCTTATTTGTGCAAGTGTGGATTACAGCACACCCTAATAATTCAACCAAACACGTCTAAAGTCAGTGAAAATTTAATTACGGGCATTCAGGCTTTCAAGCTAATCTCAAAGTCATTAATTAAATGTAAGATCCTGAAGCTTATGAAGAATTTAATCATGCTGAAACCTTATGTGTTCCTTTAGTATCACAACTTTTTTTTACAGGTTGCTGCTCTGATTTTATTGGTCTTTTAATTTTTGGCTGCCACTTACATTGCAAATGGTATTCAGTTTCACACAGCGTGAAGACGGTTATTAAAATAGAAAATCCTCACTGCTGATCCACGCTCTTACTGTACGTGCTGAGCTCAATCTGTTGAAGTGAACAATGTTTCAAAATGGCTTGATTGAATAACCACAGAAATTGCTATTTATGTTTTTATTTAAACTGGCAAAATGATAAATTACTGATTACGTCTGCAGTCAAATTTGAACTCTATTAACATGTATTTATGTAATATACATAAATAATCAACTAAACTTGTTAATTCACTTGTTTGTTTGTCTGAACCCCTGTTTTCCATGTCCCATCACATCAAAAAGTCAGCGATTACTTTTTCTGAGAGCAAACGTAATTCACATCACCCTAATGATAACCTGCCGCAAGTTAACCCAAACATCTTAAAAGTGCTGTCTGAATACGGAAGTGTCCTTGGACCACAATCTGCTGACATATTTGTGGGGCTTTTTAGGGCTTTGAGGATCCAAAAGTCACATATGCCTCACACACATACACACACCATCGGTTTATGGGGGGTCTTTACCCTCTGCTGCCACAGTGGTCTTAGACATTACACACACACAAATACACAGTTACACACAGAGCGTGTCTTTCAAATACACACACACACACACAAACACACAAACTCACACACACACACGCACGCACACACACACAGTTCCACTTGCCAGTTCTGACATGTGCGATTTGATTAGTGACTGCATACTGCAGCACTAAGCAAAAATGAAAACCCTAGAGGACAGCAGATGTTCATACCCTCCCTCCCCAACTACACCCACTCTCACCACTTCCCCACCCTCCCTCCTTCTCTCTCTCTCTCGTTTATGGACAGGGTCACACACACACGCTCTCTCTTCCCCTCAACCTGCTCCACATTGGTGTGCAGCCAGAGGGTGACCCAGAGAGAGGGTGCACCTGTTAGTGTTTATCCTCCGCAATATGTCAACAGCCACCGATCTCATTGCCACGCTTCACAGATTCAAACACACGTTTTATAAAAATTCATCACGACAAGTCGAAGCCCGTTAAATAAATCTCCTGCTCAGCCCCGGAGAATTTTAATTTCTCTCTTTGTTCATTGCTTTTTTCTCAAATTGTTTTGATTTTCATGTCGTAAGCTGCTGATATCCCAGTTTAAGTCCCACCAGCCCACGTGATGTTGGACGTCTGGTTTCAGATCTACATCCAATATTTTGTCAAACAAATGCGACAGATGATCATAATAGCTGCAGGCTTTTTAGAAGAAACACCTGAACCCCACAGAGCACATGCTGGTTGTCTCAATATAGCTACCGGTTATTTAGCAGTAAGGGCCGGGAAAAAAACAAAAGCTCTAACAGAGACAGTAGCTATGTGCACAACAGCCAATTCTCTTTCTATACCTCAAGCAGCCATGCAGGATATGTGTTGGGTTGTCTAACTTCAATGTCCTCATCAGTCTTTTAAAGAAATGACTGCATTTATGTAAATGTGTCTGGTGTCTTTTGTTGGTCGGAGTCAAAAAACGAACACAGGAGCAACAGAAAGCACCGCGGTACACACAGAACATGTTATATTAATGCAGGAATGGACGGCGTGAAGGCTAATGCAACAAGGCAGAGTTTTCTTATTTTTACTTTTAATATTTTATTCCTGCGACCCTTAAAGGGAAAAGCTAATAGAAGAAGACAAGGATTTGCCCTTTCTCTAGATAGGAAGGCTCCAGTGAGCTGAGGAGCCCGGGCCAAGCATGGCAGCATAAAGCAATAAAAAGCTATTTTAATCGTACAATATAAAATACCACAGAGGGTCCGAATTACTCGGATAGTTACAACAAATAAAATCCAAAATGCATTTTACTTTTCAGTTCTTTTTCTTTCAGAGCAGCATCTAAAAGACCTTCAAGGATATAAAAAAGAGAGGCTGGGGTTTTTATACTCCACTGGTTTCACACTACTACTGTGAAAATTCATATCAGCAGCTGTGATGGATACGAGCTGTTAAAAGTTTTGCACTTCTACACGTTTAAGCGTGTTGAATATTCAGAGTGATTAATAACTCCCATTGGCTTCTTCCACATCCTTACAGCAGCAGGACTAATTGTTGGCAACTCCAAAAAAGCATTATAATTCACTTCAACAGTGTTGAATAATGGGACTAATATAATTCCCAGGAATGCTGTACCACCTATGAGAGAGAAACATCTATGCTTTGATGTAGAATTGTTAACAATAAAGTAGAATTTTAAGTAATAGCCATTAAAAAAATGATATTTTCCTAGAAAAAAAAACTTTCATTAAGTAGAAAGTTCAGGTGCCTACTTTTTTTAATCACCCTTTAACTCCCAGATAGTTTTTTAAATGTTTCAGGAAATGTTTTAGTAGCCGTGTTCGTGTTTCTGAGGTGAAGAATTGAAAGAAACTTTCAAAATGTCACTAAGAAAAAAAACTCATCTCTATCTCTGCCAGATAATTACATCATATGAAAGTATAACATTGTGTCCCTAACCCTTGCCAGATGATAGAGTTTGGTTGCCATTTAATATATTTTATTCTTTATACAGCTGCACACAGTATAAATCTGACGTTGAGCTGAGTAAATGTCATGACAAAAGTTTACATTATGTGAAGATACTATTGTACAGTCGATAGTCATTTGTTTCTCTTTTTTTGCCTGATTATCCATTTGGACGATAAAAACCCTGTTTGCTAGAGAAACGGAGACTCCATCTGGTTGTATACTTACTTACAAAAACCCTATTTGGGGTTAATAAATATGTTTGGGGTAAATAGGCTGGTTTGTCAGAGAGTGGTGATACAGGCTGCATTGTTAAGTATGGCTAATACAAGCAGGTGGTCACTCATCAGAAACAAAACAGCATTTTTCTGTAATTGAGCATGTTATAATTATAATTTCATGTCAGTTATTATTAGTCATGCTAGAAGTGGAACCGGTTAATGACTTGTGTGGCTTCCAATATCACGACATTATAAGAAAAATTGTTTCCATTTGCATTTCTAAAGCAGCAGTATTCATCAGCATTTTGATTTTTAAAATCAACCTTGTCAAAGGGAAACTATAAAGTAGGATTTTTTTTAAGGCTAAGAAAAACTTAATGAGAACAAATTAGATTTAACTGGAATAGTTGGTTATAATGTAACTGAATTGCACTGCGTTAAACTGATTTGTGCAGAATATTTGTATTTAAGTGCCCTGAAATGAGATTTATTGTGAAATGGTGCTTTATATGTCAGAACCGAATCAAATAAAACTAAACTAAACTGAAGTGAACTGAATTAAACTAAACTGAATTAGTGCTAGTTGGAGCTGAACACTCATTTTTGACCTTCAAGCAGTTTCACTTGATACAAATACCAACTTAAAATCAGGATATGGTCAGGCTAAAATGGAAGCTTTCATACCAAAATGTATATTTGAGTAATTTAACCTTTCCCTGTGCTTTACGTGTAGATTTCACATGATTTCATTATCAGTTGTGATCTAGAATGCCAGGAGGAACAGACCTGTTTGATGATGGACTTCAGACGAGCCATAGCGATGACAGTGACCCACACGGACATGAGCGAACCGAGGAAGTCACAGAACTGCAAGACGTCGTACTCCATGATGCAAAAGACCACAATACCCGGCTGGTCACACGCGTGGTAAAACTGCAGTAACACAGGGAGAAAGGAACGATAACATTTAACATCTGTCAGTAAAAATCATTTGTAGGCAAAATCAGCCCTGCAGCTCACAAGCACACCGCTGCTTAACAAGAGGACCGTTGAATAACGGCAGCTTGACCATTTAAGTGGGTGAAAAAAATGTCCACATGCTCACGTGAAAGCAAAATCATAAAGCTGATACATAACTGTTTCTGCCCTTTTAACATTCACTGCCCTGAATCAAATTAAAGACTTGACTGAGAATGAATGGATCCAACGACACCACCACATGTCCTGACAAGCACTTAAAGTGTTCTACTAACTCATGTAGCTTGTTGTTTTGATGATCTATCTTCTTCAATGTGGCCAGAGGCTCAAAAATATGCAGAATTCACTTGGTTTTCAGGGCTCCTCCTGTAGACTGTTCTTTGCTCATACCTCGGCTGTCTGTGACATTAAAGAGGGCAACATTTCCTTGTGTGGTCATATTTTCTATGCGGCACATGTCCACAAGAACAAGTGCTTCAGCAGTCATTTTAAAAGTTAAATTTACGACTTCACTGCAGGAGTGAGTGTGTTTTCCCTCCTGCTGGATCTGCTAGTGTGTCTTTCTAAGACTTCTGCTTTTGTTTCCAAGATGTTTCTTAAGAAACTTAATTTTTTTCCAGAGCAACAATGCAGCAAATATATTTGTTTTTCTGGGTTGTTTTTTTTTTTTTACATTTCACATAAACAGTAATGTTGCACAAAAGCAAGTAATGAGCATAGTACTCTCCAAACAGATGTGCAGCTGTAATCTTTGCTATCACAGTTGTTTTTTATGGCACGGTCTTAGTTCTATAATTCTTTAGGCTCTTGCTCAGTTGCGGTCTGGTTCTGGTCTTCCATCGTTGCTACCCTGTTACATATTTCAGTGTGAGGTTATTTACAGGAATGTTAAAAACATCACTCTAATAATCTGTCGATATGCTGTAAACATGTCCATCTGACCAGCAGCAGGATTTAAATGTATTCATGAGCTATTAGGTCTGCAGATTGACAGCCTCCAAGAATCCAAGTCATCAGAAAAGCCCTTAAGGCAAATCGGCTTGTTTTCTGGAAGAGCTTCGCCTCATGATTTTCAATCTTGGATGTTCTGCAGTAATCACCGGTTTTGCATAGTTGGTGCAAAGCTACTCTAGAAGTATCAGAGTTTAAAATTAGGTGCATGAAAATAAGCATAATCAGCATAAAAATGGCTTCTTTATTCAAGTTTTAAAGAACCCCATTATTATTTCATTCAACTTATATTCTTTAGGTCACCGGTTCGATCATTTTGAGGTCACTCACCGTGGAGAAGAACATGGTGAAGATGTACACGGACGCCTCCAGCAGGTAGTGGCTCCGAATGGCGATGGCAACCGGCGGAACGAACATGAGGTTGCTGAGACAGAGCAGGAGGGTGGAGAGCAGCTGGAAACTGTAGGAGTAGGCCTCCGAGTTGTCGGTGCATCCCCAACCGTTCCAGCCTAACGTGCACACAAACACACTCTCAGCACTGATGTAAGGAAGATTAAACCTGGAAGAGGCTTTAAGAAAAACATACATGTCTTAAACTCTAAATTCATGGAGAAAGTCCTGAATATTTGTGTTGATGGAGGAAAAGGAAACTTTTTATTACACAACCTTCTTCTTTGACTACAAAGTATGAAATATTTATGTCTTGATAAAATAAGTGCATCTTCAGCCTTTTCATTTTTTGTTAAGAACAGCCAACTCTCTGTACAGAAACAAAAAAAAAAAAAGCAACATAAAATGAAAAACAGATACGTGTGAAGTTGTTTATCCAGCACATCAGAGCACCCTGGAATCAACTCCCTTCTGTTACCGCACAACCCCGCTTTGCCACATTGGATGCTTATCACTTGGTGGATTAGATAAGACAGTATGGATTAAATATTCGTGAGCTCTGTTGAGCAGAGGTTTTGCAGCGTGAGATGGGCCAAGGGCGAGTGCTGGATGCACAGTGCCTGCCAGGACGCACACGTGAAGTATGACAATGAATTTAACTGCTTAGAAATAGGCTTTTCATAAAAAGAGATGAAAGGTAGAATAAAAGAAACCCTTTAGTCGATGTCTTTTGTTTATTCTCATAAGCTTATCTTTGTATGAAAAGCTCTTCATAATTAAAAAAGTACGTTATTGTCGTATCGAGAAAGCTTATATTAGAAGATTAACGGAAGGCCACATCGGACGGTGGCATGTACGGCTTAATTGCAGTATTCTCGCTTCACTTCAGGAAGATGACTTGTGCCACCTCACCTGGCTCTCTTCCATTTTCTTGTCACACTGCATGATGTATTTTCCAACAGATTAGAAATTCATTGCAGTGGTGATGACCCCATTTCCTCACAGAAAGTTTCATCTTATCATCTCACATGCAGAAAAAAATCTTTTGACTGCTGAAAATCAGCCCCGAGCCCGACAAATACACTGACAAGGCGAAGCGCTGCAACAGATCCTCTGCATAAGTAGCTACCTGCTTTGCATTCACACGCAGCATAAAGGTAGTTGTTGGTGCGCAGAAGCTTGCATTGTCCATATGTCCCGCAGTCATTGATGCACGGGGTGAGGTACGAGCGCATGTACACCTCAGCTGTCACGTTGGTGCACGCCTTGAATCTGGAAAAAGGTAAAGAAAAATAGCGTGAGATGTCAGGACCTTGAAACTTCAGATGATAACGTGTTATTTAATATCAATAACGCTGATTAACGGCTTGACCTTTGTGCTCATTTCACATATTGCAATTCTAGAATCAGCATAATTATACTCATTTACGTTTTGAGAACTATAAATTAATAGTATGGATATTTCTGTTTGACTTTTAGAGTTCAGCCACAAACCTGCAGGGCTATGCCTGCACCAGGACTGGACCAGGGCTGCATCACTTGATATTTTAAAGAGGCACAAAGGAACTTTTGCCAGTCTTACTTAGCGGGTCCCACAATTCCCCTGTAGTTGGGGGGGTTAAGTCGCTTTTACAACACCGTCTAAGCTTTGTGTTTGGGCTCTTGCTCAGTTGCTCTCTTGTTTTCTCTTCCCCTGCTATTTCCTTCAGCCTTTTATTCGCCTCTGTAATGATGTTCATTGTACTTGGTGTGGGTTTTGCTCATAGTAGTTTTTTTTTTTTTTTTTTTAGTTATTTCCGGAGAAAATAAAAAGAACATTTGTTCAAATGAAATATGAACTGCTGTTTTAATATAAGAAATATATATATATTTTGTCTTGCTACAGTTATTGCTACCAACAGCTTTAATTGCAGTCTTTATGCTTCACATCTTAAGTTATTGTGTTTCTTATGCTGAAGATCTGAATTTTAGTTTAGTCATAAGGCTTGTGAGTCTCCAACTTCAGAGAGGAAATCTAAAAAGGACTTTTTACATTTAGAGTCCTTGGAATACAGGACACCAAGATAACATGAATGACAATAGTTTAACCTTAATTTCACATTTCACTTAACTAAAATGAGTGGATATTTTTAATATTGGTCATCTTATAATCAGAGAGCAACATTTGCTCCATTGACACACAAAATGATTCACAATGTGACAAAAGTTGCTGCAAATTATGACCCTCAAGCTAAGAACAGGACATTAATCTAACCATCCAACCAATCTAACCATGAATCTAAGTTATCTCTTGACACAATATGAGATATAGTAAAAGAATTGCAAAGAAATACAATTTTAGAAGATAGCATATCTTATCTCTTCCTTTCTCCTTTCATATATCTCTTTCCGTCTTTTTTTAAATGATACAGCTGCTGGCTTTTCTATTTGTGTTTGATATAATAGTCATGATTTTAGTGTTGAAGAGCACCTGTCACCCACACTAACAGCTTTTTTACTAAAGAAAAGCTGGACTGAGTTAGCATGTTTAAAAAGTGTGAAATGTGACACATAGTAATGTGAATACTGTCACCGTTTTCATACCTAAGCTGTGGTGCGAGGACGTGCACGTGTCCCACACCATCTGTTATGTGTTATTCAAATTCAACTGGATGACCAGGAAGGGGCCGGGGGTAATTTAAAAAGTCAAAAATCTGCTTCACTTCATTCTGTTCACATTTTAATGCCATTAACGGTTCTGCAGCTCAATCTGCTGTATGGCTAAGACTTATCAACTCATGACAACCGTAGCAGTGGGTGACTTAATGGTAATATTCCTTTCCGACTCTGACACCCACATTCCTCACTGTGACTTGAAACAACCCTTGGATGAAAAAAGTGTTGACTTATTCAGTTTATCTCTGGAGTGCATGAGGGTTGAGAGAACATTAGTTTTACAAGATATTATCTCATCCACAAGCGATAAGAGCCGTGTCCTTTAGAAAAAACAGAAAAATGCTTGCCCCGTTTGGTCTGCTTATTGAAAATAAATAAATAAATCTACTTCTATAAACACAGAACAATGTTACTGGGGGGGAAAAAGAAATGACTATTTCAACTCAAAATGCAGTGATGTTCATGGTACCCAAACTCTATATAGACATTGAGTGTAATGGATTTTCATCAAGGTATTAAGGACGATGGTTATAATTATTATAATTTCACTTTGAAAAATAATTTGGAGCCACTTAAAATTTTTGTATTTTGCAAAGGAATGGCTGTAATTCCTAAAAAAAAAGCAACAAAAGAAAACAGAGAGCAACATCATGTAGACATATTTAGATAGATAGATAGATAGATAGATAGATAGATAGATAGATAGATAGATAGATAGATAGATAGATAGATAGATAGATAGATAGATAGATAGATAGATAGATAGATAGATAGATAGATAGATAGATAGATAGATAGATAGATAGATAGATAGATAGATAGATAGATAGATAGATAGATAGATAGATAGATAGATAGATAGATAGATAGATAGATAGATAGATAGATAGATAGATAGATAGATAGATAGATAGATAGATAGATAGATAGATAGATAGATAGATAGATAGATAGATGATAATAGTGTCAGAGCAGTCTACAGGCGGAGACAGATTTTTTTTCCTCAGTCGTGTGGTAAATAATTAAATAACATCAACAGAGTTGTATTATTATTTGAACAACAACCTAACAACCTATTTTGCAATTTCCTCCTGTAGCTGATGGCAAATATTGACTCCCAGAAGTTGTTGCGAGGTGTCCAGGCCAAGCCTAAGAACTGATTATGAAGCTGTCAAAAATGTATGACCAACAGGCAACCAGCTCATTTCAGGAAGGTTCTGCTGTTAAATTGCATTTCTGAAAGTTTCTTGGTGGAGCGCGGCAGAGATCACAATTTACACCCTCGCTCCCGCTTTAAAGGCATAGTTTGATATCTTTGGAAATATCCTTATGCGCTTCTTTGCCAAGAGTTGGATTAGAAGATAGACACCCCTCTCGTGTTTTTAGAAGGATTATCTTCTGACGAAGCAGCATGCTCCTACTTTTCCAGTCTTTTTTTTTTATTTGCTAAGCTCAGGTAGTTGGCAGGGGCTTCATACTTAGCATACAGGGAAATAAATGGTATTGATCTTCTACATAAGGTTAAGAGAGCATATACATTTTTACAGTGCTGTCAAACTTCCACTATAAAGACATAAAAACTTAGTTTTAATGGTTTCTATGGGATTCCTTCTTAATGTGGCTGAATTAAATGCTCCAGTGAGGCTGTATTGGCCGTCTCACCCATGTGGAGTGGCACAGAGCGAGCGTAGACTCAGGTACCAAGTGCCCGTTTGTGGGTAGGGAATTCTCAGCTTGGTGATGTTGGAAGATACGTTCACAGAGAGGAAAAACCCAGCCGCAGACTCTGAAAAAAAACATACAAGAAATTAACAAAAAAATAAATAAAACTGTTATACTTACAGAGAAAAGGCATTTATAAGCCAATTCATTAGGGGTTAGAGTTTAAGAAATAGAGCTATTCTATCAAATGTAAATTTTACTTACCTGATTCACATTTAAGTGATGAGTTTTCTCGCAAGAAAAGAGGCATCCCATGGTTCAGGCAGCCAAAGACCGTGACATTAGCTCCTTTCAGCGCAGACTGCAAGGAAGAAACACAAGCAAACGTCAATCAGCCGTAAAATCACTAAACATCTGCTGCTTTTTTATCGTGACGGGGAGCAAACACTGCTCATGGTAACCTCAGGCTTCTTTTTCTCAGTAACAATGAGCTGCTAAACTTAAAAAGTGACCAACCAAGTGAGACCGATCTCCCTCTGTCTGCCAGAGGTTCTTAAATGAAGATGCTGGCAGTTTATCTCCTTTAAGCATCAA
This sequence comes from Cololabis saira, assembly GCF_033807715.1. Taxonomy (NCBI): domain Eukaryota; kingdom Metazoa; phylum Chordata; class Actinopteri; order Beloniformes; family Belonidae; genus Cololabis; species Cololabis saira. The sequence goes on along the minus strand of NC_084595.1, from coordinate 39,042,729 downwards.
TTATGAATAAGCATGCTCATGCATTAAAAAACACAAAAAAATCCATAGGGACTTTTCGGGGATTGGGAGGTACGTATGTGAATACCAAGTGGCTAATTTTTGCAGAGAGGTGGACGGGGGCCACTGTGAACGGCTTTGCTTTTATCAACAAAGGGACAACAGGAGAACAAACAGCAGTGAGAAAAAAATGAAAGCAGAAATGTTCGTACAGCACAAGTGCACGCTCAAGCTCCTCAGATGACTCAACGTGACTCAACATTTGCCGTCATTGAATTGCAGTGTTCCTGCGTTTCAGTGAGAATAATAGACCCACAGCAGCGCAAATAAGCGAAAAATAAATCAGGTATCTAAACTATAAAGGGCCATCAAAATCAGTAAAAGTCACTCTGTGTCAGGTGAAAACTTTATAGAACAAGATGCAGCACATCAAACTCAATTGCTTTGGGTCCTGAGAGGAATACACTTGATGATGGAGATAACTTTTGGCAATTATTCCTGGAGTAGATAAGATTTCGGTTGCCCCCATAGCACAAAATGAGGATAATGTATATGCTGGGAGTTTGCAGAGTTGTTGATTAATGCAGTGACTTACAAACGCTCTGCCAGGTGCAGAGACTTTCGAAACTAACCATCTGGCCTGTACTCCCTTGGTAGTAAGACTAAATCACACCCACTGGCAGTTTGGGATGGTTCCACCCTCTTCCTTCCTGTCTTTCATCCCAACTCTCTCTGACAGCTTGAAGATGAAGTTTTCAGCAAGAAAGATTCAAGTCTTGAATACTGAAGGAGTCTGTATTAGTAAAACAGACGGGGAAAGAGTCATATCTGTAGATGAAAGACCGGAGTGAAAACTGAGTTTTTCTTCCAGTCAAGGAAGACTAAAATATCCGCTTAACTTTTTTTAAGGCTTTATACTGAAATTTAAGAAGGGGTAATTTGAATGACTTTGGTGCTCTTTTGACGTTTCCATGGTCTTCAGAGAAAACCAATGTGCAAACTAGTTTGCCCTGATATGCAGCAATGAAGTCTGAAGTTTTCTGTTAAATATTCTATAAATAAACATCTGCTGTGAACATTTTTATCAGACTATCCAGATATGCTGAGGATAGCACTCATGGCTGCTCAAACCTTTCATTAAACTGTGGTGTACCTTTATCTAAACATCTATGAGGCGGATCTGCACACGTACCTGAAGGACATGAAGAAAATTAACTTCACTTGTAAGAATATGATGTCGTCTCATCTCGACTGAGAATATAATTTTATCGTGACATTTCCATTTGAATTCATTTCCAGCCTGACAAGTGAGAAGTCCCCTGCTGTTTTTCGCAACATGCCTACACGTATTACCTTTTTTTGGCATCTTGTATCACTTTTTAATACAGTTATAATCGTTATTGCTTCCGAAAGGTAACGCTTTGGACGTCAAACATTTTATCTGCTGGTTTCGTACAAATTCTTGTGCATAGACTAAGCAATTGTTCACTTAACTCCATGTTAGAAGGTTAAACATTTTCTATTTGGCTGACATGGAACCACACAACTCATTGAGAATTATACCACTTTAGACACTCACCTCACATGCCATTGACAACAAGGGAGCTAAAAAACTGTGAAAATTGCTGAAGTATTTTCAATTCTGAAGAATCTGCATTGAAGCTCGCGCTCCGCTGCACCTCACCGACAGAGTTATGTTTGGAACAGCTTTCAGGGTCGGAGTATTTCTCACAGTTGATGTATCGTTCCGCCCCTGCCATCTTGATAGGGGGTCATTTGTTGGGGCGAACACTTTGACAAATAATGCCTTTTTTAAAAACTTGCTGTAAACATCCTGGTTCACCAGGAAATACGGGAAATTAAGGAAGCGAGATTTTCTGAAGATACAGATAATTGTTTTGTGATGTATATGTGTTTGAGCTCTTGTGAATTTGTCATCCGAACTCCTCGTGTGCTGTAGAAACCAGGAAATTGTTTTGCTTCTACCGGCTGTATGGAGCTTAAATCAAGATTTGTACTGATAACATTAAAGGCTTCATCCGTCTTCTATGTATCTCACTCAGGATCTTAAGGACATCGCACTTTTAAAAGCATATTAAAGACCTCTGAAAATATCTCGGTTGTAGGGAAACTGATTTGTTTTTCATTCATTTTCATTTCACGTTCTGCTTTAAGCACCATTATAAATAAATAACCAGAATTTTAATGCTGTGTTTTCATTAACTGCTCATGTGTGAAAAGCACATTGCAACATTTTTGTGATTGTTGATTTATTATTCACATTTTATATTGTGGATTATAACCGACTAATAAATCTTTTTTTTTAATTATTGTTATTTTTACTTTTGTGATTATTATTTATTTATTATTATTACTATATGTTTCAAAAGTTATATATTTATCAATGAAATTGTTTTTTTTTCAGTCTTTCTCTGTCAAATATTTCTTTTTCTCAGCTCTCCTCTCGGAACAGAGCTAATGTTACACAACTGCACCACAGACTCTTGACTGTCATTGAAAATAAAGGTAAAAAAATAAATAAATCTAGATACAATGTGCCCACAAAAAGACTCTTTGAGGTTTTCCACATTTTCTCAAGCTTATCTTTAAAACAGAGCACTATTTTTTCCCCCATTATTCTCCATATCCCCTTCACTTGGTATGGTTTGACACTTGCACTTTCGCTCTGATTTATCACACTTCTGTCAGCAGCCTTTGACTGAAGTCACCTGTGCATAAATGCATTCATTTGACAGCTGTCTGTGTAAAGCGTCACATGTGATGGTGAAGAGAAACCTCGCCGTTAGATCAAGAGAACTGTCAAAAACCTGGAAAACAGGATTGTCTCAGACTGCTAGCGGTGGATTCAGGAACATTTCCAAAGAACTGAAAGTGTCCAGAAGCACAATAGTTCCTCATCTGTGTATAAAAGATTAAGTCTGGGACCACCAACACATAGAGGCAAAACAGAAGACACAGACTTCCACCCAATGCATCAGGGTTAAACAGTCCATTCACTTCCAACCCATTTCATTAACATCAGCTCATTTCAGATATATAATGTCAAAAAGTAAGGAAGTAAACTTAGGATACAATCCAATTCCTTCAAAACTCAGCTGAATAAATTCCATCTAATTCAGTACAATTGTGATTGTAATCATGTGATAACAGTTCATAAAAAAGGAAACCAGCAGATCGTTTCAAATCTTCACTCTGATCGATCTTCTGACCTGAATATACACAGAGAGGCAGATTACACTTGAACGACAGAAACAAACAATAAATCTCTCTTTTAACTGCTATTTAAACCAGATAACTCCTACTTATAGTTCATATATATATATATATATATATATATATATATATATATATATATATATATATATATATATATATATATATATATATATATATATATATGGAATTATGAAATATTTAAGATAAAATACAGCCTGGTCATAAATCGCTTATAGTTCATATATATATATATATATATATATATATATATATATATATATATATATATATATATATATATGGAATTATGAAATATTTAAGATAAAATACAGCCTGGTCATAAATCGATTAAATTGGAGAAATATGCAGCTAATTATTATCAGATTCAGATCCATCTCACACGCACAGCACTGTAATTTACAAATCAAACACTCCAAAAGTCAAACACCCATATAAAGATAAGAAGATTAAAAAAAAATAAAAATAAAGATAAAAAATATAAGTAAAAGGTAAAAACAAAAATAAAAATAAAAAGTGCAGTACTATAAAAAATAATTATATGGATAGAATAAAAAGTGCAGTGGCATATAAAGGATTCTCTCTGCATCATTTCTGGTCCAGCTGGGAGTTTTCCTAAAAATGTTTGGGTCTATTACGCTCCTTGGTTATCCACGTCCAAAGACGAACAATCTCAGTTTTATCTGAATGTAGTAACTGATGGGTTTCTTCTGACCTCAGTTATCAGTAGAGCTGCACATCATCTTCATAGCAGTAGAAGCTTATGGTTATGCTCCCTCATAATATTATTGAATGAAATTTTAGTGGTTCATAACCTTGTAAGTACTGTATCAGTCCACAGACAAAAGCCTGTTGATCTCCATGAATAACTCTGATGTGGGTGAAGACTCATTTTGCACATAAATAACACTATTTACGTAAGAAGCTAACGTCACCTTGACTGAAAGCCTGGGTTCTTTTCAGTGCAGTGATCCAAATGTCACACCTTTTATAGCAGAGCGGAAAGACAAAAGCCATTCCCTCTAAGGCTGCCGAAATAAAGACTGGGCTACGTAGCCACAACTCCTTATAGCATGCATGGAAATCATTGCATAAATGCCTACTATAGTAAAACACGGTGATAGCATCTTTCTGCATGTTTTTTTTTTTACCGAGAAGGGTATCGGACTAAAAAGGATTAAAAACATGGATGCAGTGAAAGTCTCAAGTTTCGCTGGAATGGGGTGAAGGTTTACCTGTTTTTGACAAAACAACAATCGCTTCCTGCCAAGAAAACACGGGGGTAACCTTAGGAAACGTCCTGGAGAGCACAAGTCAGGACATGAAACTCCCAGTGTCTCTGAGGAGAGCTAAAAACAGCTGTGTACTGATGCTCCACATCAACATGGTTCAGCTGGAATGTTGTTGCCAAGAAGAACGAAAGAAACCTCCAAAAGAGAGGTGAGCCAAGCTTGTGCAATCATATCCATAAAGACTTTAAACCTACTCACTTAAGGTTTTAGATACTAACGCTATGACATATTGCAGTCGTATAATTCTAATACATTTACAACACTCCAACAACCCCATCATAGTGGACAAATGTTTGTAGACTGATGCAATAAATAAAGATGCAGCACAGTAGTTTTATGTGAAAGATGGTAGTGTATGAAAAAAAACAGATAAATAATTAAATTACACATATTAATATGTTTTTCTAGTATACTTATTATTATGTGTAAAAGGGTATTACATATGTATGAAATAATGAAAAAAATATGAGTACAAACACAAAAATTCATTCAAAGGCATAGAGCAATCCTGCCTAAAATGCAATACTTACAATGTATTTTTCTGCACAGGCTCTCTCTAGGGGGAACTCTGAAAGACAGTTCTAATGTGATTAAATCCATACAATACCACCTGAGGTATCAGTGGAATAAAAGTCATATGCATTGCTTTCAAACTCTGGTACGGAGAGTGACGCAAGGCAGACAATGAGCTGGAGCTATTGTCTCCCAAAGCCCTGCAAATCTGCCAGAGTCCCCCACTGGCAGCGGCTGACTGAATACTCTCCCCGTGACAAGCAAGTGACAGATCACCACAGAGGGGGAGGAATCTGTCCATAGAATAATATACCATGACACTGTCTCCGAGGAGCACATCGCGCTGCTTATAGAACAGTCACAGCAACCAAGTTTCAAAGTAACATAAACTCTCTGTGACTTATGCAGAGTTACAATCTACCAACCAGCTCTTGTGTCTACACTGACATGGCTGAAGCGCTGCAGGAAAACATGGGAACATTTGTCTGATTTCAAGTTTTTCTTCAGCTGACAAAATCTAGCTGATATTTAAAAAGAAAAAAACCCTATCGGCAATAAAAGCTCAAATCATCACTAAAAAAGTATACCACGCAGCAGAATATCCACCCATCCATCCATTAATCCATCCATTAATCCATCCATCCACCCGTCCATCATTGCATCCATCAATGCATCCATCAATACATCCATCCATCCATCCATCCATCCATCCATCCATCCATCCATCAATGCATCCATCCATCCATCCATCCATCCATCTATCCATCCAGCCATCAATTCAACATTGCATCCATCCCTCCATCCATTCATTCACCCATTCATCCGTCGATTCATTCATTCATTCACCCATCCATCCCTCCATTCCTCCATCCATCAATGCATCCATACATCCATCCATTCATCCATCCATCCACCCGTTAATCCATCAGTACATCCATCCAGCCAGCCAGCCATCCATCCATCAATTCAACATTGCATCCATCCATCCATCCACCCATCCATTTATCCATCAATTAATTCATTCATTCACCCATCCATCCCTCCATCCATCCATCCATCCATCCACCCATTCATCCGTTGATGCATCCATCAATCCATTCATTAATTAATTCATTCACCCATCCATCCATCCATCCATTCATTAATTCATCCATCCATCCATTGAACCATCCATCCATCCATCCATCCATCCATCCATCGAACCATCGATGCATCCATCCATCCATCCATCCATCCATCCATTCATTAATTCATCCATCCATCCATTGAACCATCCATCCATCCATCCATCCATCCATCCATCCATCCATCGAACCATCCATCCATCCATCCATCCATCCATCCATCCATCCATCCATTCATTAATTCATCCATCCATCCATTGAACCATCCATCCATCCATCCATCCATCCATTGAACCATCGATGCATCCATCCATCCATCCATCCATCCATCCATCCATCCATTGAACCATCGATGCATCCATCCATTCATTAATTCATCCATCCATCCATTGAACCATCCATCCATCCATCCATCCATTGAACCATCGATGCATCCATCCATCCATCCATCCATCCATCCATCCATCCATCCATCCATTGAACCATCGATGCATCCATCCATCCATCCATCCATCCATCCATCCATCCATCCATTGAACCATCGATGCATCCATCCATCCATCCATCCATCCATCCATCCATCGAACCATCGATGCATCCATCCATTCATCCATCCATCCATCCATTGAACCATCGATGCATCCATCCATCCATCCATCCATCCATCCATCCATCCATCCATCCATCCGCTTATCCCAGTTTGGTTCACGGGGCAGGATCCTAAACAAAGAAGCCAAAACCACCATGGCCGGTGTTTGAGGTGATGTATTATTTTGCAAGTCCTGCACCGGATGATATACAAGCAAATATTCCACTTTAAATAGATGCTGTTCCACACATGGGGGATGGACAAATAGTCAAAAGAAAAACAACATTTCCATGAGAGTGCTGGCAAATGCCACAAAGTTATGGACAGATTGTAAAGACCTTGGAAAACATGTGCACTGCATTGGGAATCAGACCAAACTTCACCTACTGCGATGTTCAAAAGCTGTCCTGTAAAAAGCACATGAGGTACTCTGTCTAGTCTAATCTTAACACATCATTTAATGGAGGGTATTTTATATAAATCATACAAGTGCAACAAAAGATCATTTAAAATTCTACTTAGTTGGCAAAGTTAGCAACCAAAAGAAAGCAAAGAAAAGCTAAAAAAGAGAACGATATCGTCATGAGCTACTCAGCTATTCTGCTCACGCTCACCCTCCTGTCATCCTATTTATTTACGTGTCGTTAGTGCAATTGGATAAAAATAATCGAGGACCTCTTTGACTGTTTCGGCAGCTAGAAAATGTGAGACATAATCATCTCTTTTTTTTCCACTTAGGATGATCCAATATTTCCATTGCTCAAGGACATAATAAAAGAAGCACTGAAGCACTTTTCCTCAGCATTTGGAAAATTTGACCACTTCTCATCATGACTGCCATTTCAACACTTCCAGGTCATTTCACTCAGGGACATTACTAAGCAATAAAGTTTTCTTTTTCCTTGGGACTTGGTGTTGAAGCAGTTTAATGACTATTAGGCAGAAGAAGAAGTCACCACACACTTACGTGTTAATTAAGGGTCTCCATTTCCTTACTGTCGCTTTTGTGACGATTAAAATTTTCTGCACCCCAAGTAAGGACGTTATTAAATTTCTCCTAATGTGTGCAACATTTCTTACTGTATTAGAAGAGGTGCCATTTTTAAAGTTAATTACGAATAGTAATGAATAGTTCAATAAGAGCATAGCTAGAAAGTGAAAGAGGTGTTTATCCAGCGACAGTTTAAAAGGATTTTCTCTTTGCTGTACAGGGGGAAACAGGAACCGTGCTGATGTTTGCAAGGCCTTGGATACACAGTTTCTGTTCTGCACACGGTGATTGTTGGATTGTTGGTGTGTTTTGATACTTTAACAAAAAGATCCAAAGGAGTTTTTATGTGGCTGAGAGGCAGATAATTTACCATGTCATGTATTGATTTTTATTTTTTTAATTCTTTACTTTCATGTTATTCCTGGTCAAATAAAGGTTATAAGACAGAGATTTTCTCCAAACAAGACTAAAGCACACGCACAGAAACATGGACACAGCAAACACTAGACGGAGGAAAGATCACGGCTGCCATTCAAACCGCAGGACGATCTTTCTCTCTCTCCCTCTCTTGTGGCTACACTGACATAGCTGAAGCTGCAGGAGCACATGGGAACATTTCTCTGATTTCTATTCTTTCTTCAGCTGACAAAATCTAGCTGAAATTTAAAAAGAAAAAAACCCTATCGGCAATCAGTATCAGCAGAATATTTCATCCATCCATCCATCCATCCATCCATCCATCCATCCATCCATTCATCCATCCATCAATGCATGCATCCATCCATCCATCCATCCATTCATCAATGCATGCATGCATGCATCCATCCATCCATCCACCCATTCATCCATCCATCAATGCATGCATCCATCCATCCATCCATCCATCCATTCATCCATCCATCCATCCATCCATCCATCCATCCATCAATGCATGCATCCATCCATCCATCCATCCATGCATCCATCCATCCATCCATCCATCCATCCATCCATCCATCAATGCATGCATCCATCCATTCATTCATCCATCCATCCATCCATCCATCCATCCATCCATCCATCCATCAATGCATGCATCCATCCATCCATCCATCAATGCATGCATCCATCCATCCATTCATCCATCAATGCATCCATCAATGAATGCATCCATTCATCTATCAATGCATCGATCCATCCATCAATGCATCCATCCATCTCTCTCTATCTCTCTCTCTCTCTTTCTTTCTCTCTCTCTCTCTCTGTGAAACTGACTAATTAAAAACAATAATTCTACTTCCTTACGGGTCCATTATTTATGTGTCTCTGTTACATCTCTCAGAAATGGCACTTTCTGTTTTCTTAGCAGGGGTTAGGTTGGCAGATCGATTATCAATTTCATCTCTCTGTGTTCAGTGGAGATGAAGGATGTGTTTAACCTCGCTTATCACAACGTGTGGAGGCAGAGAGCAGCGGCGCATCGGCTGCAGCTGCATTTCAACCTCTCCACAGCTGTCGCTTACAGTAAACGCGCAAAGATGCTAATATGTCTATGACTAACCCGACTATGATTTCTCTATTAGATCACTGATCAAATTGTCTGTTAAATCTTGAGGGAAGACTTTGAAGTCGGTAGGTCTTAAACCTAAAAAGAAGTGTCCTTGAATGATATCTTCAGAGCTGAGACTGATATCCGTCTGACTCCCAGAGAAGAGAGCAAGACGGAAATATTTCTCTCAATGTCAGGATATTCCTTTGAACTAAACAATCACCGATATCCGTATTCCGCATCCACCTCTTCTCATTTCAGCGCCGGCCGGGTTGATTTCTATTAGGAGTGAAATGTTTTAAAGGCTGTCAACCTGCAGTTTTCTGGCTCCCTCCAGACTTCCAGAACCACTGCAGGTGCATTCATAATGTCATCACTGTCTGAAAGATAGATCAACAAAAGCCGACCAAATCCTGATTTGATCAATTTCGCAATTTTGTTTGCTTCTAATTTGCGACATATGTCACAAGCCTGAGCGCTGGCGCCTGTTTCATTGTGACCTCTTTCAGTTCCCACAGCGAACGTCTACAGCCATACGTGCATTAATATTTACCGTCTACAGCAGCTGAGCCAGACACTTCGTGAGAAAAATTATTCACCTTTGCTGGCTGGGGATTTTCCGTTTGCTAACTGTTGCATATTTAATCTCCTGATTACAGTCTGGTCTCTTTTGTAAGAGAAAATTATGCAGCACATGAAGGTTGAGGAGAGAGACTCAGCCCTGTTCAATATGTTGGAGCAGTTTTTTTTTTTATTTTCCTCCTGCAGCCAGTCCAGGATTATAATAATGATATATAACATGCTTGAGATGCAAAGTATCAAAGAAACAAAGATTTTCTGCCTGGAGCGGCAGTGTGTCCTGTGAAACTCACCACATTTAGCTTGAGCTCCATGTTGAGCACTCCTCCGCTGTCCAGAACAGGCATCAGGTTGATGGCAAACACAGCAGCCCTGTCCGGTGGAACTGATATATTTGGACCGAAGAAGATGTAGAAGTGCACGGAGAAGGTGTCCAGCTCGTTGCGCAGGGTTGGACGGATGGGCCAACACTTGTTGGTGTCCGCAGTGGGTGCGAGGTAAATGATGCTCTCCTCCGAGGTGTGGAGGTGACTGGCGTTCTGGGTCAGGCCCGGCAGGGCCGCCATCAGGAGCGTGTCGGACAAGGAAAACCCCATG